>NC_051846.1:150720015-150743352 GCF_002237135.1 Teleopsis dalmanni | reverse complement strand
TATAAAAATAAATATATAAATTGAAATCATAAAAATAAATATAAATATATAAATTAAAATTATAAATTAAATGTAAAACATCATTTTTCGTAAGAAAATTACGCATAGCAGCCGCTGTCGACACTTCAGCGATTGCTTTAATACTGATGAGTGAACAAATTTTGCATTGTTTGCTGGAGGCGTGCTTAAAAAATTGTTGGTAAATTTAATGTGTAATGGAGAGAGAAGACTTCGTGTGTTTGTCAACGCGCGTTGATGTCTAAAGGCCACTTTAGACTACAAAACATTATTTATGTAGATCTGATAAAAAAAAGTCAATAATAATAAAGAACAAAAAAAATTAATATATAATAATCTAAATAAATATATTATATCAATATATAATAATCCTAAAAAAATATCTAATAGATTTATTTTTCGAATAACACAGTTAACTAAATGCATAATTGTTGTATTAATTATACTCGTATACTAAATCATAATATGTCGACTATATGTTATTTCGCACATTCGATAAAAAAAAGTCTTTATAAAACTTCATTATTATTAGTATTATATTTGAAGAATTTGTACTGCAATATAAAAATATATTATACTTTTTCATGGACTTTGAGTATTTCCCTAAGTTTAACTTTCTATATAAATTATAATATGGAACCGACATTACAGAGATTTAATTCTTTAACCGTCACCTAGATAATTCTCTAGCTTATGCATCAATGCAGAGCAAACTCCTAGTAGATGTTTTGAGGTTTTATTATCTTTCCTACAAAAGTCACAAGTTTCATTAGAGTAAGTTCCTAGTTTTGTAAGGTATTATTTAAAAATACCAGTTAGAATACTTGTAATTTTTCTTAAATTATTTGTACTGAATCGCTTATAATCCTTAAACCCTTTTAGATTGAAGGTTGCTATAAGTAATTTCGATTGTGATAGCCCTGGTAAATTAACCCTGGTAAATGAAAAATAGTTGTGTTTTTATTGTGCTTCTGATTATTTTAAACCTGGCCCATAAATACCTGCTCTAGCTTCTTCTTGAGTTGAGCAACATTCCATATAACAAGTTAACAAATTCTGGCTTATTTTATAGAATTTAGATATACCACGTCAACTATTTTTGTAACTAACTTTATTTATAAAACTATTTGTGAAACTCAACTTATTATCTCTTGGCATTACAATTTCAGGAAGTTATTTTGGAAGCATGTTAAATTTATTGCGATTAAGACAACTGGTCAAACCGATGTTATCTTTGAACACCTATAGAGTAACCCACTCCGCTTGGGAGTATGTAAATGTGAAAAAGCGTGAGTACTAAGAGAACCTCAATGGAAACCGTTGGTCATGTTTCCATGGCTACTTACACATACCAGTCTTTGTATCTTGTTGTGTGTATTAATCACTGTTTTTTCTTTGTAACGGATTTCTATAATAATCCACCGCAGTAGTTTCGTTATGAAACTCCAACTTTCACCTGCAATGGACTTGCATACCTAGATAACTTTTATAACCTTTCTTTCTATTACTGCAATGAGAGGTTTAACAATAATTTTTAGTTGAATATTATTCCAAAAAATTTTGCTTCCTTCTGTCGTTCTAACACCATCGCGTTAAGGCTAATGAGTTGAGCTTATATTTCCTCGTAAATGGTACAATGGCAGTTTTTGCTGGATCGAAGCCCTACTTTGACGCACCATATCTTTGTTAGTTTTAGTCGTAGTTGAATTCTGTCACATATGCAGGTAGTATCTTTAAATTTTGCTATTCATATTATAACTATGTCATTAACATAGTTTTGAACTAATAAAACATTTTTTTCTAATTCTAACAATAGTTCATCTTCGACTATATTGTATATATAATTTCATATGAATAGTAGATTGTATATTAAATAGAAACTTTGTATCCTTGGATTTAATTAGAAAAGAGTAGATATGAATATAAAGACAACAAAATATTGTACCTCAAATACTTATACTTTAACATCGCCGTGAAGTCTGTTACTAATGGAGTTGGTTAAGGCATCCTGTTAATAGCATTTCATAAGTAGTTCTGTTAACAACGGCAAAGATGAAGTATTTAGTAACATTCCGCTAACATTTACCTTTAATATCGAATGTCTAGAATTAACTGTCGTAATTAATTATATTTTAATTACATATATAATTATCATAATTTACATGACAAAATAATTTATTTACGAATAAATCATTACATATTATTTTTTTTAATTAAATTAAAATACCTTATTGTTACTAAACATTATTTATCTAGAAGGTTTTAATTATTTATATTCTGTCCATTAAATTCATGAGTAATTTTGCTGATTGTTTTCTAATTAAAAACTACTCATTTGACATTTGGTTTCTATAATTTATAATTGACAAAAATTACTCAGAGATCAATTAGTGGTCAAAGTCGTATAAATTTCTTATAAAGATTTTGAACTCCAAACAACTAATATATCAAATTATATATGTAATGAGTTTGACATGCGTAACCGGAATATAAAAATAATTACATTTTTAATTGAATAAAGATAAAATAAATAACAGAGATAAAAATATAATAGTTTAAATAATTACAAATAAGTAATTAATATATTATAAACCTTTATTTGTCTGTTAACAATAAAGGAACTATTTTCATAATGACCCTGTATGCAAGAATTGTATTTGTTACTTTGACAACATATTTCTTATTTATTGATTAAATAAAAATTATATAATATCATAAGAATTAAAGTTAGCAAGTGCATAAGCTGCGTTTTTATTAAAATAAATGAAATTTTTTCTAAAAAAATGTTTGCGCAAAAAACCTCCAGAAATGAAACCCGGCGCCATCTTGGATGCTGTGATATCTCAGTCATCTGCAACAGCTACAAAATGTCTTTTATATAAATTAGCAGATTTCAAACAAGGCAAGATGATAGAAGAAATACCAACAAAATATATTCTCCAACAACTAATCTTAACTAATATTTTTCCACAAATATAGGTGGTGACCTTATAGATGCCATTAACACTGGCGGTTTGGTGGCAGTTGAGCAACTTATAAGAGATCAGTTTGGCATATTCATGTACAATGATGGGAAGGGACAAGTCATTAATCGAGCTGAGTTCTTACGTTGGAAATATCGTGACCATACACAAGTTACTATACCAATTGAAGCTTCCTTATCTATACACGATCCTTTAGGGAAATGGGAAGACCATAAAGCTTGTTGGCAAATGCAATATCGCGGTGCTTTAGGTGAAAGTTTATTGCATGTACTCATCATATGTGACTCTAAAGTACATACAAAACTGGCACGTGTGTTGTTACGTGTATTTCCAAACTTAGCCTTGGATGTGATGGAAGGTGAGGAGTACTTAGGTGCAAGTGCCTTACACCTAGCAATTGCATATAGCAATAACGAGCTAGTTGCAGATCTAATAGAAGCAGGCGCTGATATTAATCAAAGAGCGGTGGGTAGTTTTTTCTTGCCTCGCGACCAACAGCGCGCAAATCCTGCCAAGTCCACTGATTACGAAGGCTTGGCTTACATGGGTGAATATCCCTTAGCTTGGGCTGCATGTTGTGCTAATGAAAGTGTTTATAATTTGTTAATGGATTATGGTGCAGATCCGGATGCACAAGATTCATTTGGTAATATGATTTTGCACATGGTAGTAGTCTGCGATAAATTGGTAAATTTCTTTATATATAGTAAATACAATAAATATTTTCATAACAAAATTGTTTATTAAAAGGATATGTTTGGTTATGCTCTACGACATCCAAAAACTCCAGCTAAAAATGGTATTGCCAATCACTCCGGCTTAACTCCATTAACATTAGCCTGCAAACTCGGACGCGCTGAAGTGTTTCGTGAGATGTTGGAGCTTTCTGCTCGGGAATTCTGGCGATATAGTAATATTACCTGTTCTGGTTACCCATTAAACGCCCTGGATACTTTGTTGCCAGATGGGAGAACAAGTGCGCTATTGAATTTTATTTAACTAAAAACTTTTAAGACGACAATTAAATTAATTTCTTTTAGATTGGAATTCTGCTCTCTTCATTATATTAAATGGTACAAAAGAGGAACATTTGGATATGTTAGATGGTGGCATTATACAACGTCTATTGGAAGAGAAATGGAAAACATTCGCACAGAATCAATTTCTGAAACGCTTACTCATTTTATTTATACATTTGGTTTGTCTTTCCGTATCAGTTTATTTGCGTCCTGCACATGATGGTGATGAAGATGAAGTAGACGGTACTGGTGAAGACACAAAGGAGAAAATCGCGGGAAGTGATGAAGAATATGACGCACGTACTATAGCACGTTATTGTGCTGAACTGTGTACCATTGCTGGCGTTCTGAGTTATGTGATTTTTCAGCAGGGTGATGAAATAAAAAATCAAGGTCTGTCAGCATTCTTGAAGCAACTGGTTAGCTACAAACATTAATTTTGATGGTTATTTGAAAAATCTTACAAATTTCTATTCCTACAGTCACATGCTCCAGCAAAGGCTATATTTTTAGTATCAAATCTTATGATACTGTCTTGCATACCGTTTCGCCTAATGGGTGATAAGGATACGGAGGAAGCTATATTGATATTTGCGGTACCAGGTAGTTGGTTTCTATTGATGTTTTTTGCTGGGTAAGAAAAGCTGATTAGAGAAATATATTATGCTAAAATCTTTTTTTTTTGGTTCAGTGCTATTCGCCTTACTGGTCCATTCGTTACTATGATATACTCCATGATAACGGGTGACATGTTTACATTTGGCATAATTTATTCCATTGTACTTTGTGGATTTTCTCAGGCATTTTACTTTCTCTACAAAGGACATCCACAGCTACAGTCCACGATGTTCAACACGTTTACCAGCACTTGGATGGCATTGTTTCAGACAACACTTGGAGACTATAATGTATGTGTGGCATATGTGAATACTGATATGCGATAATGATATAATTTTAATATTTTCACTAGTATCCTGATTTGAATCAAACAACCTATCCAAATCTTTCAAAAACTGTTTTCATTATATTCATGATTTTTGTACCGATTTTATTGCTTAACATGTTGATTGCTATGATGGGTAATACATATGCACATGTCATTGAGCAATCCGAAAAGGAATGGATGAAACAGGCAACTATTAAAAATTGGTGTTATATGAACGACTAATCCAATTTGTTACAGTGGGCAAAGATTGTTGTTACTTTGGAACGTGCAGTACCACAGGCCGATGCCAAAAATTACTTGGAAGCTTACTCCATACCATTGGGTACTTCCGATGATTCTGGATTTGAAGTACGTGGAGTAATGGTGATTAAAAGTAAAAGTAAGACACGTGCCAAGCAAAGAAAGGGCGCAGTGTCCAACTGGAAAGTATGTGATTGTATAAATGTATACATTTTTAATAAAAAAGTTAAAAATTTTTTTTTATTAAGCGTGTTGGTCGAGTTACTCTCAATGCTTTGAAGAAACGTGGCATGACGGGTGAACAAATGCGTAGACTTATGTGGGGAAGAGCGTCAATTTCAAGCCCAATTAAAATTGCTAAAAAGAAACTTACTGATCCTTACAATCTCAATCCAACTAATAATGATTTTACAAGTGCTATGGATATGCTTTCATTTGCAACAGACCCAAGCGCAAGTGCGCCAAAACCTTTACGTACAGCCAATATCAAAACAGCTGAGAATCATGTCTCTATACCAGACCCATTGAGAGAACTAATTATACTCTCAGATCGTCAACCAGATGTGGATGATCCACAATTTTTTGCAGGACTACAACAGTTAGCCAATAAAGCTTTCGACTTAGTTGAACAAACTATGAAAACGCAACCAATCAAAACACAATCAATAACAGCACCAAAAACCACTGTCACATCTGCACCCACAACTAATACTCCGGCAGCTACTATCACAGCTAATAAAACTTTGACAGCTACAACACCCCCTACAGCAGTCGGTGCTCCAATAACAACAAACATTTCCACTCTATTTCAAGATCCCAAAGATATTGTTGATCCTAAGAAGTTGGAAGAATTTCTTAAAATATTAGCAGAAGTTGACACTGAAGAAAGCGATGGGGGCAAACCAATTTTGGGCAAATTGTCATTGGCGCGAAGAACTCGCTCTGCTCTTGCTAAAGCAGATATCAAGAAGAATACTGCAGAACGTGGTACAGAGAATTCAATGACATCAGTCTGGGCACAATTACCACAAGCTTATGATGAAAAGGTTACCTTATTTAACAAACACATATAGTCTTTCTTAATTTATTTCATTAATTTTGAATTAATTTAATTAATAAATATTTATTTAATTATTCAATTAATTGTAAATAATTTTTTAGGAACCGGAGTATGATGAAGCCTTATCCGATCAAATACTTACAATCGAACAAGAAGCAGAGGTCGAAACTGAAGATGCGTACAGCGAGGAAGTGACTGCTGAGGAAGTGCATGCCACAATGAAGCAATTTCATTTACGTAAACGTCAGTATCCACAAGATGATGCAACACGTAGAGCAAAAACAGCACGCATCAGACGTAAGAATAGGTAAGTTATATATAAGACCTTCAAAGAAAATCTTCGCAATCACGCTAGAGTATTAAAGTAATTCAAATGAAATAATTCGGTTGCTAATATTTAAATGTCTTATGTAAATATAAAGTAAGATAAAAATCTAATCTCTTCTATTGAACGAACCATATATTGATATACTATATAAACCCATAAAATTATTGTTTTGTATAATTACAAGAATTTCACCGGAAGCTGCCGAGGCTGAAAATGATTATTTACGTGGACGTTCAGCTCCTATTAAGAAAGCACATTTTTATAATGATCGTCAAATATCACCACCAGATCCATTGGAACCGTGGAGTACCCGTGAATTACAAAATATTAACAAAATTTTAGCAAGGAAATAAATATGTTATAAAAAATTTTATTATAGACCCCCAAGCTCTTCGTTATAGCTTTAGTGCAATATCATTTATGTAAGCCAACTAATAAAATTATCTATGCTTAATTAACATTCTTTAGTTTCATTTTTTTTAGGAAAGCTGAACAAATTAAATAGATAATAATAATTTTTCTTAAAATAATAAATAATAATAATTTTAAATGTAGCAGCAGCTATACAAAACAAAAAAAACATTGACTGTTACTGAAAATAAAAATATTTAATTTTTTACATATTATAGAAAATACAAATACCTCTTATATAAACGGATTTAGAAGTGGCACTCTCTGCTGTTGAGGTATATTCATCCCAACAAACATATTAAAACTGCATTGGAACTTCTAAATTCAAACAGAGATTTCCGAAAAATTTTTGAACTGAGTTTCTCAATTTTCTTACAAAGTAAGATATTTAAATAGAATATAAAATTAGAATAGACTACAAAAATAGAATCGCCTCATCTTTTTGTCTACAATTTAACGGTTCGTCATACCTGACTTTTACTTAAGTATATTTGAGTGTTTAATTGACCTTAACAGTGAAATCTATTAGTTAAGAGTTACATATCTCACAATTCTTATTCGGCAACACTTTTTCAGTGACATATGCCAAACAGAACTATTATCCAAGACATTCCATTATAATCCATTTTCTATTGTACTAAAAATTGATATATCAAAAACTCATCTTATTTTTAATTGAAACTTATCAACATTATTACACTTAAATTGGATAAGAATTATATAGTTGTGTTTAGAAGAAATTTTTTGTTTCAGCTTTTACTGCTTTTTTAATTCTCATTTAGTTGAAATCTAACAACCTATATAAGCTCTATACGATTAATTTAGTAATGTATTCAATTTTCATATTCGATTTCATAATTCATCAGTTAATTATTATTTGGTTTAGGTAGTGGGCTAGGTTATGAAAAAAGTCATTGGGTGAAATTATATTAACTGACACGTACATATATAAATTAATAGACGGTGTATTTTCAGTGTTGTCATTTATGAGTTGACAATATTATTCAAAACGTTCAGCATGTTTTGTTAATGGCAAATATTTTTCTAATATGTTGTCGGTCGGGAAGTATAGGTTAATGGAGATCACTTTAGAATCATAAATATTGACTTACATTGTTTCTATAACTGAATAAAATTGATGTGCAACAGTTTCAGTTTCAACGCAATTTCAGATAATGGCCATGTGTGAATTAGTATTCGAGATCATGTGAACTGTGTTCTATGGTGCTATAAGATGTGGACTCAGATAAAATATAGGCACGGAACTAGTTCGAAATGCAAGATTACCTATATTAAGAGGACCCACTTATTCAACAAAAAGAACATAAAAATGATTAAATGTAATTAAAGCCTAACAATAAGTTATAGCATTCCAAAGCCTAATAACATTACATTATAAATTATTTTTTAAAAAAACATACTATAATGAATTATATAATGATTAGTAAATTATTTTAATTAATCATGATGATCTTTAGAAAAGCAGGATGACAGGTCTATCTTTCCATTTCCGTCTAGAGGAATTTCCCATATTACTAAGCGATCTAGCTAGCGGATTCACATGGTTTTCAAGATTTAAAATGTGTTTATGCCTCATTTTCCCAAACAGGACTTTAACCATCGGAACTTCTAAATCGAAATGTATGTTTCCATTTCTGATATAACAGGGTGCACCAGTTATCATTCTTAGAATCTTTGCTTGAACTCTTTGCAGGATTTCTACTTTTGACGAACAGGCTTTGCCATATAGCTGTAAGCTATACGTACAAATTGGCTTAATGATTTGGTTATACCACAAGACTTTATACTCTGAACATAAGGAAGACTGATACTCAATTTGCATACGATGTCTTATAGCCTTGAACTTTCTTTGAGTCCTTTTTGTTTCGATATGTTTCCGGCATGTTAAGCGTTTATCAAGGTGAGCACCAAGGTATGTGATTGTTTCTGTTTGCGGCCTAAGTGAACCTGTCTTTTTAATAATACGAATGCCATGTGAATATATAACATGAATTTTCTGAATAAATGGATTATTATTATGTGATAATGTGATAATCATTTTAAGTTCCTACTGAATAAGTTAATATTGCACTATTTTTAATATTCTAAGTAACTAAAATCTTAAAATTGAGTTTATTAAGTGCAATTGAAATACATATTTACATTAAGTACCAATCGAAATTATCAAGTAGATGGAGCAATTAAGAGCAATTAAAGTATTCAACTTTAAATTGATGATAAATTTAAATAAGCCGTAATAGAGCATCAATGATATGAATTTTACACCCACATTGCTTATCTGGCAATTAAGTAGATTTGCATAGAATGTGGATACGAAGATGCACCTTGGATAATTGGTGCATTCGCAGATATGAATAAGCTTTGTCTTACAGCGAGAATTAAGAATGAATATAGAAAAGAATTTATTTCATTTATTTGAAAAAGTATCTCTAAACAAATAAATTTCAAGTATACAAATTAAATGGTTCAATAGATGATAACTCAGGCAAGCAGTAAATTCAAGAGATATAAATTTCAATTAAATAAAAAAATTTTTAATAATAGAGCTGAGCTCAAACTGAGTTTAATTTGAAAAATATTTTAATTATGCTTGTTCCATTTAAAATTTTTATGCAAATTACAACCGGTTCGATTGAAGCCGAGTAGATTTTTCTTTTTATTATTTGTTAGAAATCAAAACATGGCATGACATTTAATAAGACAACGTGCCCATTTTGGACGGTCATTCACACTTGATTTTTTTGGTAAGAAATATTTTTAAAAAAAAAAAACGAAGTTTAAGAAAACAACCTCATTTGTATGCGAACTACAATATATGGACAGAAGAGGCTTAAAGTCTTAACTCACTCACGTTTATCAATTTTGATGATGAGACATTTAATTTGTTTTAATTCGTTTCAAGTCTTGACAACAAATTGACGAAATTTTAGGTAATTATTATGAAACTAAAGTCAACAACTCTTTTAGCTGACGTGAATTTCAAACGTAAGTACAAATCTCTAAAGCCATGTTCGAATATATTATATACCTATATATGTAAATACATTACACATATATATATTTCTAATTTTTATGCACACAAGAGTTCTAAACGCTAATATTTGCTGTGTTCGGTGAGTATCTGTTAACAACCAAGTTAAGAACAATTTCGAAATAATTATTGATTTTCATTTGTTTTATTTGCTTAAATTATAAGCAGGTTTCCAATATCTTTAAAGCCATATTAGCCTTTGTCGCCGAGCTGCTCTGAACGCAGCCAATTGCCGCTGGTGGGATTGTGCGTCTCACAGCCAGCCAATGCAACGAATGCAACAAATGCAACGAATGTGGAAAATAGCTGTTGCCATTGACCGCAAAATGACAACTGCATCTGTTCTCTGGTTAATGCAACTACACGATTTTTGTTTTAAAAACTACTTTTAAATTTAATTTTTTACTTTTTTACTTTTGTACATTTATACATACGAATTTATAATATTGATTTATTATAATTTTTATTTGCTAACAAATAATAAGGTTGACTTATGGTTTGTACTTGAAGTCTACACCTAAATTTTATACCTTCAACTAAACAACTTTCATACTACACAATGTTGTCAATGCAGATTTGACATGAGAGTGTCACTTCAAAGTAAATTATATATTATAGAAGTTGTTTTCAACTCAGGACTGTAATAGTTTATATTATATACTTAATACTAGAGCTTACATTAACTTCTATGTCAGCATCTCTTAGCATGGTTCACCTGTAGTAGTTTATTTTTGTATGAGAGGTAGTCTAAGCTTTTGAGATAGTGATTTGTGTTGCATGAAGAAAAGTTCTATTATAAGAAATTAATATAAACTATCGTAAACTTTAACCATCTCAGGCCAATATTTGATTCTTCAAGGGTCAAAAAATAGTTATCTTTTATAAAAAGCGTTACTTTTGTACAGAAGGTGGTGTTAATATTCGAAACAGAATTTTGTAATATAATAAAAAGAAAATATGTTACAATATTTATTGTAATATTATAAGTATTATGTTAATATTATATTAATATTATAGTAATATCATATTAAACATACTGTATTATAAAAAATAATGTGCTGAAGTCATATATGTATGTTAACCCTATCCTATCTGACATTAGGCCATTAATTATAGAAAACTGATTTTGTCACAAAAAATAGACTTCTATATGTTAGGTAATAAGATTAGATTAGATTTTTAAAATGGGTTGGGAACTTGTTAGCGCGTCACTGCATCCTTTGAGGATTATTGTGACATACCCACTTCAGTTCCATAGACGAGTGGCAGTTAAGAATGCCAATATGTCCTTTGCAGAGATGTTGCCTAATTCCGTTATAAACGGATAGGCAGTGGATAAGTACCGAAGTCTGAGTTTCCTCTTCTTCGCAACAAAGTCTTCAGCTATCGTCTCTAGCTATACCTAGATTCGATAAATGCTTTTTAACTCCGCAGTGCCCAGTGAGAAACCCTGTGACAAATCGGATACCACTTCTGTTCAGCATAAGTAGCTCCCTCGTTCTGGCTTTTGATTGAAACGACATGGATTCTTTGGCTTGTCTGCAGGCAATTGTATTATCCCAATCCGTCTGAGCTGCTCTTTCCACCCACTTATTAGTTTTAAGTTTGAAAAAGCTCTACGAAGGACCACAGAATGTTTGTGGCCCAATATAATATGACGACGCCCCTTTTCTCGCTAGTTCATCTACTTTTTCGTTTCCCTCAAATCCACTGTGCCCTGAAATCCATATTAAGTGGACCCTGTAGAAGGATGTACAGGTAATACGTGTTCAAATGTTCACAAAGACATTTAGAATGTATAAAAGAAAGTTATATTTTTGAAAAATAATTTGAGTCAGATAAACAGTTGATTATACTTTATACTAGAATCAATACTTTTCTAGTTACTCCGACTTCAACAGACGGATGTGCTCCTGACCGCAGAACTACCTCGAGCAATTGCTCAGCAATTGAGAGCGTACCGATTTTTAAGAAAAACTCTGAATTAGACTCGACCATGATATGAAAATATGAAGACAGTAATTAAAACTAGAGTGAAAGAACTTGTTTATTATACCGCTTTCCGAATGAATGAAACATAGTTCGATAAAGACTGATGTGTAGTGACTGTATATAACAATAGTATAGTCGGGAAAACAATATTACAGGATGTCGACAGACACAGAAGCAAGTTTAACGAAAGAAAAATCACCAGAACTATATTAAATAAAAAAAAAACTCTGAAGAAAGAAAGAAATTGAAAACATAAATAGTGAAATTACTGATTCTACGATATCACTCAAGAAAACCATTTTATACAATAAAATAAAAATATTAAAGAAAAAAATTAAATAAAATAAGATAAAAAAATAAAAATAAATTAGTTAGAATAAGTAATTCGCCTCAAGATGAGACATATGAATCCAACCTAACTTAAAATATTATAAGAGACATAAATTGTTCTAAAAGATAATAAAGCTCCTAACTAAAATAACAAAACGATGGATGATGTATTTTTCATTTAGTTGTAAAGACATGTTTAGAGATATCTCTTCACCATACCTATGAAATAGTAAACTGGCATTACCATCTTCATCTTTAAGAAAGGTAACACAACTGAAGGTTAAGAAGGCAACTGAAGGTGCAAGGTTTTAAGAGGACTAACATATATACTTACTACTTGAGAAAGAACAATAATTATATCAGAAAATATTTATTACCAATAATCATAAGTTATAACACAACACATTTCAAAAGTAACAAAAATCATGAAAACAATACTAAATTAGAAATGATATTACCATAGTTTATAGGACTAATAGGAATAGGACTAAATCTAGCACAAAGAGTGTTTGTGGATTTATTGAAAACCGACTCTAATTTTTTATGTTTTAAACAAATTATTTTATCGCATTAGAAATGCGTTACCATATTAATAATTGATTCTTATGAGTTCGCATTATAACCACTAGTGTATTAATCGAAATAGTGTCTTATTCGATGTCTTATTCGGAAGAGAGAAATTTATATCCTCTAACTAAATTTATATGGGGCAATAAACTGGACATAAGCTATTTAAAAGCCTTTATTATATGTAGTGAACTGAAGTATAAAAGGTTTTGAGATACATTATACAGCTTGAAAGCCATTATTGAAAGGTGTTATTGATATATTATTAAAAGTCATTGAACAATGCACTGGAATAATGCGTTTCGCCTGTTCAATTAGTTTAAATAAACTGATCTTATATGAATAAAATAAAGACAGATGTACATACATATAACTTTTTATTATTATTTTTTGTTTCGTTAAATAATTTGTATGGTTTTGTCCAAGTTTAAAAACTTATTTAGAGCTACTTTCTTACAAATCCTTAGCTCTACAATTTTTATTATAAATTAATTAATTTGGATTTGATAATATTTTCATTATTATTCCTTTACATATTTGAAGTAAAATTATTACCATCGGATATAAAAATTTAGTGTACTAATAAATTTTCTTAATGAATAATAGTCTTAGAAGTTATATTTATCAAATCTCAGAATGGTTACAGGCTCATCGGGGAGGTATGCAGATCTGAGGTCAATTATTGCTTAGTCTGATGAAGTGATAAACAATAATCTAGTCAAGGTGTAGAAAGGGGTTTTGAAGAAATCTCGAGTTAAAAAAGAGTTTAAGTGCTAAAGTACACTAGCTCAACATAAAAATAATTTAATTTTTCCTTTCGTAGATTTAAGTAGCTTTTGATTTGTGTATGAATAATAGTGAAATCAAGATAATAGGTACAAAGACTTATTTTTAAAAAATATTTAACAATTTACAAAATCTTTTAAAATAGTATTAGTTTTATTATAAAAACAAAAAATAAACAATTAAAAAATTTTTCAATAAATTTTTACCCCAGGGTTCAATAATCGTGTGCAAGCTAAGCATTTATTCCAAATAAATTATTATTATATCTTTTCTTTCCCCCCCAAAAAAAAAAAATAAATAAAAATTGCTATACCTACGGAATTTAAGCCATTTGGATTGCAATTAAAATTGAATTGTTATTCATGAGTGTAAATCAATCACGCTTTTGAAGCAATTACAACCATAAATTAAAAAAGTATCTAAAAATAAATTATTGGAGTAAAGAAACCAAATAAAATTATTTTAACCGGGAACTGAAGTGTACGTGGGACATTAAAACCTGACTTGAAAGTCAGCCACAAAAGACGATTGTACGCTCAAGCACTTAGATCACTAATCTGTCAAACTGACAGTTCAGTGAATGTTTAAGTTTGGCTTGAAAATAATGAAAAGATACAAAAAGTAAAAAAGTGGACAGTGCAAGACTTTAATGTTTTTAATAACCTGCGGCCAAACATGACAAAACACCGTTTTGATATAGATAAAAAATTCAAAAAAATTTATTTCTTAACAAAATTTATTGTAAGGAACTCCATATTATAACTAAACTGTGAAAAATTTCGTTTTACATAATAATGCTTATATGTACAGACTTATGTATTTATTTATATTCATACAATAACTTATATACAGACTATTCTACTTTATCACTATCTTTATGTTTTAATAAGGGATAATCGACTTCATCAATTTTCGACATATGCGTGTGACTGGGTGCAGCTTTGTCTAAACGTTCATTGATGCTATTATCCACGGTAGGATCAGGAAACTCACTTGCTAAATGGAAAATAATTTTTTTAAATAAAAATTCAGATAGATTTGTTCTTAAAAAGAACAAAAACATCCAATTCGAGAAATTGCATTTCTGAATAACTGCATCCAACTCTTGCTCATCAATGCGACCTGGCTTAGCCCAGTAGAACGCAACTTTTGAGAATGTGTTACTGCAATTGAAATAAATAAAATGAATACTATATGATTTAGTAATAAAATTAATATTTACCTTTTATAGAAAAATAAAGTTAATACACGCCAAATGAGCCCTAAAGCTGTGACGATAAATAAAAATGCATACCAGAACCATAGTATAGCATAGATTTTCTCATTGATTATATTCAAAGCCATAACACAGAGAGTATCATGTAATTGCAATGATCCAGACGGACCGAATTTTTGAAAATGACATTTTGTTACTTTTGGAAACACAACATCTAAAACATCCATTTTATCTGTCCATCTCTCACGTAGTACCGCGAAGCCAAGTGTATAAAAAGCACCACCCAGGAACATATTTGTTAAATAAATTTGCAATATAACATTTAACAAATTGAGTACTTCTGCCATCACTAAATGAGCGCCCCACGATTGATTTAAACGCATACGATCTATCATCGTACGCCGTATATCCTTGACACGAGCCTCAGTCTCTCCAAGTGATGGTATTGTCAAGTTACCTATTTGCAAGCTTTTATTTTTGAGATACTGTGTTAGACCGACCATGCGTAACCCAAATACAAGTGACTTCACACGTCCACCTAATAAAAAAAATAATACATCGTGAATATATTAATTATACCGACACGAATGAATATAGTCATAGATGACGATGAGCACTACAGCAGATGTAGTAATAATAATTATGACTTGTAGGACTTCTTTAGAGAAGTTATGAATCAATACTTTTCATTATAGAATTATGAATATTGGCAAAATCTTGCTTTAAAAATCAGAATATAATTATAGATGGCAATGTGTAATACAGTAGCTATAATAGTAATCACATCTTATTAAGCTTCATTAGAGTTATGATGAGTCAATATTTTTTCTTACAGGATTATAAAAATATTCGAAATATTGCTTCAGAAGTTAAAGGTTGGAATCAAATAAATTGACTGGATCTGAATATACTAATTATTGAATATGCTATAGTTTTTTGATAAAACTTGTATTGAAACAGAAACTATATATACTTTATATATTGTCTAAACTTTCATTAGATGTACCAGTATATTTAATGAATATCATAGAAAAGTTTTACTGCAAAGTAAGTTAATATAGTGATAATAGCAATACTAAAAGAATAACAATGAAAGTAGAAAACAAAAGATAAAATTATATACCGAGAACTACAAACTAAAACATAAGGCAAATATGACAAAAACTAAGCTATAAACTTACTATATAACTCAAAACAATAGAGATGTGTACGACCTGGATATACCCCATATCTTGTCCTATGAAACGAAACCGGACCATTACCTTCTAATCGCTTCTGCAATTATCAATTGTAATATCAATAATAATGCAATTATCAATAATACAATTATTATTTGTATTATTACTTAGTATCCTCATATTTACTTTCTTGCTAAATCTTTATGGGTTAGTAAACTTGCTATATATAAGTTGGCAACTAATAGAATAGGATATATGTTAGCATACCATCGATTGAAGTATGGGCATGTAACACTGCAAAGTGTGTTGGAACTTCAACTGAATTGAAACAAATAGATTAATCTATCAATCGATTAACCATCGTGTGAAAACATTAAATAATAAAAAACCACGTTTAGAAAAATCAAGAATTTGATGAGAAATCGTTATTTTAAATATGAGGAAGTTTTGGTGCAGAGGACAGTTTTTTGATATACTCTAAATTGTTCTCTTTAAGGAGAGTGGAAATAAAACTGATTTAAATATGAAGTATATAAATCTACAATATTGTTGGTAATATATGTATAAATTCAGATTTCACAGTTTGGTAACATCTCATACTTATTTGCTCGTCTTAAACATAACAGCTTCTAAAAAATGAAATATATTTCAGATGCTTGTAAATAATCTATAAGATCTGCTGTAAAATATCAGTTTCCTTTAAATCGATCTAAAAGTGTAAAGCTATATTTGTTGTAAGGTGAGTTGAATAATTTCATTGCTTGGTAATGAAACCTAAACTAACATTTGATTGATTTTAGAATTGTAGTCTATAGTCTCTTTAATTTCTTCACAAACATAACGTCATATTGGAGAATTAAGTTGAGCGACATGTAAAGTATGTAACAAATTATATCGAATAAAGGAAATATATTTTTGATCAGCTCAAACATACAAAACAATCAAGCTATAGCTGTCTAAATGCTTTAAACTTAACTTGTCGCTCAGCTTTTGGGATGAATGAATTAAATTTTACAAATAGTCTTTCAGAGAATAACCCTTGAACATTTGTCAAAACTTTCTAATTCAGAAAATTTATTGTATTTTATATTTGCTTTATAAACTATATCATTGAACTATATCATCCCTACGCAGTTCATTGTAGGAAACTGCGTAAACAATACTAAATAATCCTATTCACTCTTATAATACCTTTACATAACCCCATCTTATCCTGCATATATATTTGTCCTAAACATACATAATTCACCCCTATTCCCTAAAATTTCCCCCTTCCCTCACTTAACCATCATCGAACCACATCTTAACCAATCTATTCGTCGTTGATTCCCTCATATTATCTTCTCTTCAGATCCCCTCGGGCTACAACAACAACATACGTGTATGTGATTTCCTTTTCTGTCATTTGTTCTATGAATATCCGCGAGTTTTAACAAAATATCTATATATATGTTAACCATACATAAAAAAGCAATTAATTTTTGTTTATCACTTCATCAGACTAAGCAATAATTGACCTCAGATCTGCATACCTTCCCGAGAATTAATATTACCTTTAAATATTGAATTTAATAACAAAATTAAAGTACTTCTTTATATAAAAAACTTAAAGTTAGGGTTTCAATTCTTTTTTAGTTATTTAAAGTTTTTAACATTTTAAACAAATTCATTTGATCTAGTATCAGAACAGAGATAATATTAAACAGAAGCACCTAACTTAATTATTCCTTACTACTGCTATATAAATCATTGCTATTCTGAGAGCAATTAACATTTTAATTAGCGATACAGCAACAAATAATTGACACTCATCAAAACTTACAACGATTCTAACAATTTCCTTATCAAACTTCACATAACAATTTTTCTTTTTAATCACAAAGAAGTTTGCTTACCTTCCCATGCTTTCCATAGAAACCGTGGCACATAGAATGTAAGTGCTTGACTAAACAAGACAAATGGAACCCACTGATAGTAGGCATGACGTTTGATGGGCTCCGCTTCAACTTCATGGGGGCCAATGCCTGGTTGAAAAATGCTACCTGCGCGCAATGCAGTGTTATTCAAATGTCGAACCTGAAAAGATATCTTCCACTTTATCTACTCGTCCACATTTACAACAAGGAAATATTTTATCGAGAGCATAAACGTGTTACTAACCAATGTAAAGGTTGGCGTGAAGAAACAATATGTGTTAATTACGTGTGAAGGTATCGTATCCGATATGCATTTGATGTGCTCGCCAATGTACTGCTGCGATGTTACCAGAATTGTTGCCACTATCAGAATTATGAAAGTCCAGCGATAGTGGAATTTGAATACCAAATTGTCGATGATGACTCGTGTAGGATCGAATTTTATGAACGGAGTCACTGAACTGAATGTCTTCAACATGTTGCACAATTATGTTAGCTTCGAAATCTGCAGTATCGAATTTCGTAGTTTTCGTTGGTAAAAACTTAATCTGATTCAAACAAAATTGATAGAAAAAATACTTTAACTATTCGAATAAACGATGGTTCCGCTTTTCATTGCGGTTTTAGTCAAACTGGTAACATTAACAGTACTTTAAATTTTTATGACGAATGAATTGTTCTCAAATCGCAATTTGTATTATCATTTTTGAGTTTAATTGTTTTTAGGTGCCGTTTCTTTTTTTATTTTTGTTTTTTTAATAAATTTTTTATTTGATAAGATAAAATAATATTTATACGCAACTTAATTTTTATTGTAAAATGAGTGAAGAGAATTAACGCAGTCGCCTTCGTATTGAACCAATGAGAACCAAACACCAAAACGTGTCTCAGGCCTCTTTTGGAGTTTCTTAACAATAAGTAATTTGTTATTTAACACGTCTGAGAAAGTAACTCAATCAGGCTACATGAAACTTTCTATAAACAATCAAAGGTAAATATTATAATAAATGATTTTTTAAATAATCGTCAACCAATTTATAACAATTACTTTCGATTAAGTAAATAGCCATATGTTAAAATTCATCAATCTTAATTTACAAATATATGTACCTATCTTTCATTGAATGAACATATTTTCTATAAATATATTTCAGTTACATATATTATACATAAAAACTATTTATAAATTATTACTAATATATATTTTATTAATAAAAAGTTAAAGTGAAGTTATTTAGTAGTGACGCAGATTAGCGCGGATATCAAAGTTCAAAGATGTATTCACCAAGCTGACTACACATATATTATAGTTCCAGAAGTTCTGAAATAGATGTACTGTAGAGTTTATAAAAAGTTTTCCACTACAAGTATTGAATTATCTCTTTGATATAAGGCTTGAGTATAGTTGCCAGCAATTGTCATGTTTTGTACACCTTAGAGTTACTTTCAGGATAGCGTTTTGATAGAGTAGAGAATATTTTGGAGAATATTATTATTGTTATAGTTATATGGGCTCGAACTTTGACTATCCATGACAGTGAGTTCATTGTTAGATCTTAACTTCTTACCCTTTCTATACTCCCTAAAGTAATTCTTACAGTTCAGCTAAATTCAGAAAAGTCTGGATCTACTCTTAAACGATTTCTATAATATATAACTGCTAGTTATTCTCCAAGGATATGTACGAGTGTTTTGGTGTCTTTCATACTTAGTCCATTTTCGTCGGTTTCTAACAGTTCATTGTTTTCAAATTCGACCTTTTCAGATTCAGTGGCTTTGTGTTTTTCTCCTCAAATTATTTCAAGAAGAAGAACTTGGTGCAACGAAATCTTTTATACAACATCTAATCACAGGAATTTTTTTTATGGTACTTGCTCATATTTTAATAATAACGTATAATTCTTACTACTTGCAGCTGCTGCTTTTTAGATGAATTTAAATATAAATTTTAATCAACTTGAGATTCGAAATATTGTAAAAACTTCAGTTTTCAGTGCTAAGCCGATTTGGCCATTATCTTCGTAAAAAGTGCATACCATACATAATTTTAATTTCATCGAAATGTTTTTATTGCATTGAAGGAGGCATTGACAGATGTAACTATATACAATTTCTGATCAGCACTTTATGACATCTTTGGAAAAACTTACGAAAGCCCAAGTCAGGGCATAGTGATTCATGTTCTTGTCTTTAAGAATCAAATTGAGTTTAGACGTAATAGAAGAATTAAAGAAGCATAGGTAATGACCAAGTGTTTATCTAAAAATAAGTAAAATAATCCTCCAGTAGGCAACGGGAAACCACTGGAGTATTATCCTAGAAAAATCATACAATCATTCAGGTACAAAAACGCTGCTCTGTTTATAACCAAACGAGGGTGCTAAGAGTCCCCAGAGGTAAGACAACCACTAAACAACAAATTGGAGCATGAAATATCCGTAATTTTTATGGGACATTCATATAGACATTCTTGGAATATTCGAAACATGGTGATCAGATTTAGGTGTAATCGGAACTGAAGCACAAAAATATTGTATTCGGGCTACCAGTAAACATAGAACTAATGTTCGTATTATTATTAAATTGTATGATCGCCTAAATTGAACATCAAATTGGCAAATAAGAAGAAAGAAGAAGAATGGCCAAGTCAGCCACTTTTAATTACTAAAATATTAATTTTGTATATAATAAATTTATGTAGAACAATATCATTCACAAAATAATATTTTAATTAATAAAGCTTAAGTCTTCAGTTTTTCTCTAGTTCATGTCGATAAAAAGTACCTACTATATCTAAATATATAAAAACCTGTCCTCATAAGCATGTTAATCAAGTTTCCATTCATACTCGTAAAGTATTTAAATACAGTTGAAAGACCAGGTTACTACAGAAACTCATAGGTGTTCTTTTTCCCTTCTGTACTATATTTTAAAGTTTTCTCTTATAATATTTTTTATTATAATTTTTAAAATTAAAAAAAAATGCTTTGCTAAAAATTTCGAAAATTACCATAGTTTAAAATATTGATTAGTTATTGAATAAAAACTGAACCTTGTTATGAAATTTGACTAACAATATATTATATAGGAAACAATGGAATGCTCTACTTGTATAAATTTTATGGTTTATTTTTTCAATTTTTATAAATAATAAAAAGACTTGAGTTTAAAGTACATCGCAATTATCACTTATCAAAGGCATTACCTTTTAAGTAGCAACTTGTACTATTTAAGTTTAAAATCTATTATCTTTTGTTGTAACTTATTTACCAAGTCTTCATATTCTGATAAGAATATAAAAACTAACTGACTAGAGAAATTATTTATTATTCTCAAGTTAAATGTGTTAAAGGTAAAGTAAATTCAAAAGTTTTTCTATTGGAATTTTGTTTTCTTTAAATAAAAATTATTCTTTAATTCACAAAATTTGATAAAGAATGGTATTAACATTTATATATTATATTCTTAAAATATCAAACAAGTGATAAAACCCATTTAGACTTTAAGTTAGATCTGTGTACTTTATATACTGTGCTATGCTTTAATCTCTTAGAATTACTAAATTATATAATTAACATTAAAGAATTTATATTCCATCTCATAATTCAATTTAATCCTAGAAATGTGACACTTATAAATTCTAGATAATAATTCCAGCAGAAGGGCCAGACTTCTATGCATATAGTATAGAGCCAGCCTCTTGTGTACATATAAAGGACGTTAATTACAGTAAGTTTGCGAGATTATAGGAAGAGCCTGAATAATGAACAAAAAAAATTATTGGTTTCTGTTAAAATTCTATCAAAAATACGTTGACTAGGCCTAACTAGGCCTAACCTATTCTTACAATTATAATCTATGCTTTGTGTGGAATAAGGCGAAATATAATTTCATATGAATCATTTGATTTCATTTCAGAGTTTACTTATTTATATCAAAATAAAAATAAAACATTATAATAAAATATTTTAATAGGACTTACGATTGAAAGTAAATTGTCAAATATTCGAAGAAAAAATTATCTTAACCTCACCTCACTAAAACTTAGTTTCAAAATTCTATATAGATTTGGAAATTATAAAAACATTTCTTATGAAGATTACTATAGTAGTATGTCTAGTGTGACAGGCACTCTAATATATATTTAGAGTTCAAAAATATTCAGAACGATTTGGAGCGCTACTACGGGTATCACCCAGGCTATGATAGACTCCCTTGCCCTATTCGATATACCATTGAAACATCAAATTATAAATAACATCATA
Organism: Teleopsis dalmanni; assembly: GCF_002237135.1. Taxonomy (NCBI): domain Eukaryota; kingdom Metazoa; phylum Arthropoda; class Insecta; order Diptera; family Diopsidae; genus Teleopsis; species Teleopsis dalmanni. The sequence goes on along the minus strand of NC_051846.1, from coordinate 150,721,044 downwards.
GTAAATTGCTAATTTTAAAATAAGAACTCTGAACTCTTTTACATAGACTTAGGTAATAAATAGATAAACGTCTTTAAACAGTAAACGTTTTTAAACACATAATATACCTTGTATATTGAAGAACTAAACGATTTACAAAGAATCAGAAAGATTATCAATTTTTATATTGTCTTGCAACTATCGTAAACGAACTCAGAAGTTCGAAAAATTTACCTTTAAATATATGAAGAAAGAATCAATATTGGTAGGAAAGAATAAAGGAAGAAGTAGGGAGTAGGAAGAAGGAAAAATGAAGAATCAATATTTCTTCTTTAAATCAAGAAGAAGTTTGTCAAGTCAAATTTAATATTGAACTATATTTCGTTAAAAAATAATTGAAGTTTCAAGCAAATAACATTTCCTACAAGTTATTAGACAACTTCTAAATCATCCATTGTTTACTATTATAACTGATAAGGAAACTTTGAATAACACACTTTACTATTATGTGTTCACATCTCAGAGTGATAATATGCATGACACCACTGTTGACAAGCCCAGGTTTTAAAATACCGTAAAATGAAGTTGTGTGAATAGTTGTGAATAGCTGATACTGTTTACAAATTTACATGTTTGCTCATACTGGATCAAAAATAATTAGTCAGAAGTCGATGAACACGATGATTAAATTGGATAATTTACGCTTCTAATTACTTTCTCATCCACCGTACTCTCCAGATCTAACACAGCGAATACTGGCTTTTTACAGATAACCAAAAATGGTCAACTTAAGGAAAGTGCTTCATATGAAGAAAACTCTAGTCTTATTCTTGTCTAGATGGAAGATTAATTGGGTGATGATTTTTGATATCATTTCTTGATCGAAACTAGTATCTATATAGTAAGTCTGTTAGGTTAGGTATTTAAAAAATTAAATAGTAAGATTGACGCAGCCAAAATAATTAGTTCAGCAATAAGAACTGAATTAGTTTGTAAAAAACTGAACTAGTTCAGTTCTTATAAAACTAGAAAAACATTGAATAATTAAAA
>NC_051846.1:150711846-150719915 GCF_002237135.1 Teleopsis dalmanni | reverse complement strand
TTTATTTTCGATATCAAAAATTAAAACTAAAAAAAAGGTCCGAGTTCTAAGAAATCACGAACAAACATCAAATATAGGGGGTTTTTTTATAAACAGATATATTATAGTATTATATTATATATAGTATAATAACATTTCGTTGGTTACATTGGTAAGGATTGGAATATTAAGATCACGCTGGAGTACACAATTAATGCTGTGATATGGAGCATTAACTATTAGTGATTAATCTTTATTTTGGATGCGCTAAATTATTGCAAAACTGTTCTAAATAGCACATACCCACAGTTGTATGTTATATGCCCAATTAGAGTTCCAGATTTGTTTATATGTCTTGTATTAACAATGTCTGGTGCCTGTTAATGAGAAAATACAGTCTGATCAACTTTAAGTCAAAATATTATGGTGATATTTTGTGTAATATTCCATTAACTTTATTATTATTATTAATGTGCCAAAAAACAATTGGTCGTGGTAGTGAAGAGATATTAAAAATGTACTAATTAAAACTTGATTCACTTGATTCCTTCTTTTCAAATGATTCTAAACTGTGATTTATGATGATTTATGAGGCCGTCGCTATCTCCTGACAGCTTGCGCATCGGTCTGTTTCACATAAGTTAGCTAGATATAATCAGATCAGTGTTGCCGGATATAGGTACCAACACCAAGATTTGGATAATTTTTATATTAGCTAATATGTTTTATTTTTTTATTTCAAACGATGATAATAAAATGTATGGCCAATAAAATCAGTATTATTTAAGAATTTGATTAACACTTATAATTAATGTTACTTTAATTTAAAACTGAATTTGTGTTTTGAGTCTGTTTTTTTGGGTTTAAAATAATTTCAAAGGGGTTTCACAATGATGATTTATATTTTCCTCACATTTCGTCACAGATTACTATGTATTGGTCAAACAACAGATTTTAACAAATTAATGGTAACATCTAAAATAGTTAAAAATTGGCATAAAATCCACCAACAGCGCTACAATTGAACAAATCATTATTTTTGATACCTCAAACATTAATTAATATTAAATTTCATATTATTATTAAAAATCTCAGAAATTTTGTTTTTATGAATAAAAACAAATAAACAAAAATAAAATTCTTAAAACATTTTAAAGCCTCTAACTGGTATTCCACAGCTTGAATTATTTATAGAGGCAGTATCTCTCTAATATATGTTTCTTCATGAAGTGCCCGGCTACAACAATATTTTTCTTCTGTAAGAACATTTTGTAATCAACTATTACCCCACAGCTTAATAAATTTATAGAGCCAATATCTCTCAAATATATATTTCTTCTTGATATGTCCAGCTACTTTGAAGTATTACTTCTGGGAGAACATTTTGTACCCAACTATTTATGGAACCGGTATCTATCTAATATATATTTCTTCAAGAAGTGCTCGGCTACTTTAATATCTGTCTTTTGGAAGAATATTTTGCACTCAACTATTATCCCACAGCTCAAATAATTTATGAAGCCAGTATCTCTCTAATACATGTTACCCCTAGAAGTGTCCCAATACTTTAAAATTTTCCTTCTAGCAGAAAATTTTGCACACAACTTTTACCGCACAGCTTAATTAGAACTTACCGCACTTAATGGAGAAAGTATCTCCCTTTTAAAATATAAATATCTCGTTTACTTATAGTCAATAACACAGAATTCCTTACAATTTACGAACATGTTTCTTCTGGTAGTGTCTTGATGCTTTGATATCTTCCCAGATAAGTTTAAGTTATGATGATAAGTAATTAAGTGTTGTCTCCCAAAAAGAAATTTGTTAAAGCTCATTATGTTTTAAAAACTGTTAAACCTCTTACTAAAAAAATTAAAAAAATAATAAGAAAAACTGTTTCATATAATCTAATGTTATTAAAAGATCTACACCTCAAATGATTATCTCTTCAAGATCGCAACAACTTACTAATCACGTGCTTCATAAAGTGCTTGTCATAACCCAAACAATCACTCTGATAACAAAACTTAAAATATCAGAAACCGAAATATGTATGCTCACCGAATGTGCCAAGCCCATCGTAGAGCAATATTTTTTGCTTGTGGCGGATATCACGCAATGGCTTTAAAAAACCACAATTTATTTATAAATTAGTATAGTAAGAATATTTTCGGAATTTTTTGATCAACACACATGGCAATGGGCCTTAAAACAAAACACGCCAATGACAAGTAAGCCAAATGAGTAATGCGCAAATGGGTCTAATCAAAATCTGTGGTCGCACCAAGGCGGCACTGCGCCGTGATTAGACAATTTCTTTAAAAATTTAATTAAAAGTGAAGTTAAAAATCGTGTTGATGGTAAAATAGTTTTGACGACTGCCTAATTACTAAACAATTTGCAAGTAGTTCTCACACAACTGAATACATTTCACATTTAGACAATCTTAATTTTACAGATATACCTAAATACGTAAATACTACTTGTATTTATGGTGATAATAAAATTTTATTAGTCTGAAATTCATTCACTTTGTTGGATATTAGAGAAAGACAAAACCATGACATTCGCAAGGAGATAAGTTTTAATTTTAACACTTCAACTCAACATATTTATGACGTTATAAATTGTTCAAAAAAAAAAATAAATAAGTAAAAATAAATAATTATAATAAGACAGGTAAAATTACTGTATCTGATAAAAATACTGAAAACCAAAAAAAAAACAAATTTTCTACCCAAAAATTTCTCAATTATGAACGTGAAAAATGCATTTGTGTTCAACTTACGAGAATAAATGGGTTATTTATCTTTGGAAAATCGAATAGACGGAACAATGAAATAAACTGATTGCTTAAAAATGAGGAAGGTAGGAAATCCCTAAGTAACTAACTTTCCTTTAGGAATGATAACAAATTAAAAGAACTGCATTTATAACACGAATTTAGAGCTATTCGGGTATATTGTGTGTTGGCCAGACCGATTCACTCACTGCACAAAACCACAACACTTAAAATTCTAAGCTAATCTCCTCGGAAATTGTAAAATAATTTTAAAATACTTAACCGTAGTCTGCCATTAGGGTTCAACCTTTCAGGTATTTACCACCGTAAATATCACGCATATATCATGCGGCAGAACCAGCGTATGATATCAGTTTTGTAATTGTAAACAAACTTGCGATCGAATCCGTAGAAGAACAGGTAAAACCACTTCTCGATTTTCGGGTTGTCACGTACAATGAGGAGAAAGAAAAGAACGAAATAAAGAAATAAGACCAAAAGCAGCGAAACAAAAAGAAAGTATCATAAAATTATATAAATAATATTATTATCTGTCTTTTATGTTGTGTCATTATTTATTTTATTTTTCGTTGTTCTCGGTTTTGGTCAAACTTTTAATAAATTTATTGCCTCAGTGGGAAGGCAAAGAGACAAGTAATTTAAAATGGGTACATTTGAATAATAGGTCGTTGTCGCTTTCAGGCGAATCAGTTTAAGAGTCTGAGATGTAGTCGTACTCGGAGCCGTACTCGGAATTATTAATGAACTCTCAACTATCTTAATTCTTAATAAGGTTAGAGCTACTGAAATTATGCTTTTCGATGTAAGTTTATTACTTCCATAGAATATTAAAGAGGAATATCAGATAATTTGAATTGAAATAAAGAAAATAGTGGAATGAAAACAAGAAATGCAATTACAAGTTGAAAGTTAATGGATATTGATCATGCTTTGTGTGTTGGAGAACACCAAATTAATACCAAAAGTATTTTTTACTCTTCTCTATAAAGTTTGGCTACTGAAATTTTTCTTTTCATAGTTAGTTATGAGAATTTACTATCCACAAAATATGTAAAAGAAAACCCAGATAATTTGGACTGAATTTAAACAAAGAAACAAATGGTGGAAATCGTGGTAGGAAAAAAGATTATTACCAGGAGTTATCAAAATAAAATCATCTACGGGCAACTATTATTTTTTTTAATTACTATTTGTATTTCATTATATTTTAAATTTAAAATGAAGGAATAAGCAACCGATTTCCTATAGAACTTCAGTAAAACGGTATCTCTAATCGTCGATCCCGGCTTTCAGTAAGGTAATCAAAATTTCCATTTTTTTACATGTCTTGGTTATGCCTAATGATAGTTAAACATCTCTCATACAATAGGATAAGTCTTTAATAGATCATATATTTTTTTTTAATTTCCAACCTTTTTACTCGACCAACTCCCATCTATGCTGTAACCATTCACTCCTTCTGATACCACTATGAACGAATAGGTATATATTAGGTATATATTGGGTGATATACTATACAAGTATCCGCCAATTTTTTGGTGCATTTTGAAATACAAATTTAATTCATTTGAAATTAATTTTAGTAAAATTTATATTAGCTATTATTATACCATGACCTCTTGCCATTATTCAGGTGCTTTCAAATTTCTTCAGTAAAGAACTTTATAGTTTATCGATGAAAAACTGCATTTGTCAAATGATTAAGTGGCTCTTCGGTCAATCAATTTTTTAGCATTAAGAGAGTTTTACAAAGACTGAAACAAATGGAATTTTAATAGTGAAAGGTCAAAACTATACGATGGATGAATCAATACTTTCCAACTAAGTTCCATTAATTTACTTCGAGTCATCAAAATTCTAACACAAATCATTTTCTGTTGGTCAATTCTGATCAATTTTTATTTATTATTTCGCTTAAGCCATTGAGTTGTGAGCAGTAGAACACCGAATTAACCATTGCACTAGACTGGAGTAACTCGCAATAGACAATTCGTTTTCAATCCTACCAAACACTTAATATAACCTTATTTGCGGTTAAATCTGGGTTTGAAGTCATTTGTGGAGGGTTGCCAACTTTTAACCAGATCGCTTACGTTGGATAGTCTTGTACTTAATCTGTTTTTCATCGTCTTGAACAGTTCACTTCAAAAATGGTGAAAATAGTTCAATTTCGTTGTTTCAACAAAATTTCACTGACGGTAATTTGATGAATCAAATATCTTTGCGTTATTTCGTATGGCACCCAAACATGTAGCGTCGTTGCATAGGCTGCTCTTTTTAATTAACTCCAAACTATAATGTGGTTGATTTTTAGTGCCTTCATAAATTACATATCACCTACTATGAAGCTTATGGCAACCCAATTTTCGAATTTGGACTATAATTATTTAATCATTCACACGCCAACGAAAAAAAACACGTAAATTCCCCAGAAAGATATCTAAGAAGCATTACCTTCAAATATAGATCTAACCAGTCAAATCACAGAAACTATATGAAAAAATGTTATTTGCATCAAAGTATCAGAGATAAGTCAATGATTAGCAATCTCAAAAAATTTTACTTTTTTCATATGTGTAATTAAAATAAATTGTAGATACACAAATAAACTTTTTTTCTAATGCAATTTGATTTTTTTTTTTGATATTATTAATCAGTAGATTTTTAAATAATTTACAATATTAATTTTAATATATATACGAATGCTTTCTTTTGCAATTGTTTTATTATAATATAAGTATCATATATTAATAAGCGCAATGATTAGATAAATTTTATTTCAGTAGAAAAGATTAAGAGGAAAAAAAATTAAAAGAATTATATTTACTTTCTTTATGGCAACAACAATAAAAGAAATTACTAATCCTATATTATTTTTGCTTTTTCTGACTAAATTGTTTAGTAAAAGATAAAAAATGCAGTTGTAAATGTATCTTGAATATTTTTAAAAATAACCGAAATTTATCACATAGTTATCATAACTAATGGTAACTAAGTTATTCTTATAGAAATATTTAATATCTAGAGCCATTCAAGAACTACGTTCAAATCTTCCATTGGAACTCATAACACAGAAACCACTTCTTATCTGGTAAATTTTTGTACATATTTCAAAAACTTCAAACTTGAAAACGATTATTATATCGTATATATAAGCTTTAATAACATGTAGAAATTTTTAGTTGGTCTATTTTTAGATTTCGATAGAGCTTTTATTTAACCACTTTGCGTAGATGCGTCTACATAAATTTGAAAAAATTATTTCATTTTTAATTAAATTTTGTTTATAGAGAAATTTATATTATTTTCACTACTAATTATTAAATAAATACTATAATACATGTCCCCCTGTAAGATTTTCAAGAATAATCAGCTTTAAGGCTAACTTCTACCTTAATTTTATATTTTATTTACAATGTACCATATCTTATTATCATTGTAAAATATAATTTTTTATTACTATAATTTGTAAAAAATAAGTTATAAGACACACATACTTTTTGATTTATGTGGCATCGTGCCTTTATATTTTCTTTTATAATTTTCTGGCAACCCATTTACCGAATGGAGTTCATATTAAATAGACCATATTCCCCACTTGAAAATGGAGTACACATTAACTTTACTAAAACTCCACTTTTCAACTCTAAAAATCTGGTATAAAATTGAGCTAAAGACTAAATCTTTCACCCCAGTTTATCTCAAATAGAGAGCAAAAGGTGAGTACAATAATCAGATAACAAAGGAAGATCCACCCCACAGTTTTGGATAACAGACTCAAATCAACTATAGAAATGTGCGCCCATTAGTCCAATAAATATTGAGCAAAAACTAAAAACAAGAGCATGCATGCTCTCACCACTACAATGACAACGACCCAAAGATATTAGTATTTGTGAGTAGAGAGTCACTCAAAATCGCTCCTGAATGTGCTCGAATTGGCAAAGTGATTTTCCAAAGCAAACGCGAACCGAAATCAGCTAAAACAGTTTTAATTTTTTGTTCGAAGAGTGCGCTTTGTGCTGCGGTGCCAAAGCGTCTTGATTTGAAAGTGGAGTCATTTAAGACGGCTTGACTGTGACAAACAGCAAAATAGATCGATTCGGCGCGAGTGTTTGTTTATAAATGCTTATAGTTTTTTAAAATATTATAATTAATTATCTGAAATTATTAACTTTTAAACAAAATAGTGCTTTAAGAAATTAAGCACGCTATGTCCAATAAGTGATCGATTTAATTAAATAAAAGTGGCGCGTTTACTTTTTAATAATTTGTATGGTTTTTTACAAAATTCGTATGTAAAGCGTACCTTTCCGAAAAACAAAATACCGAACTGTAAATATTCAATAATTTTAAAAATAAGTGCATTTTAAACAGAAGTAATAAGAAAACACTGCCAAAATGTTTGATGTATTCGGCTCCGTTAAGGGGCTTCTGAAAATCGATCAGGTCTGCATCGATAATAATGTCTTTCGCATGCATTACAAAGCTACTGTAATCATATTGATTGCATTCTCTCTACTGGTCACTTCTCGTCAGTATATTGGTGATCCAATTGATTGTATCGTGGATGAAATTCCTTTGGGTGTTATGGATACCTATTGCTGGATTTACTCGACATTTACGGTGCCAGAACGTTTGACTGGTGTCACTGGACGCGATGTTGCACAGCCAGGTGTGGGACCGCATAGAGAAGGGGTGGATGAAGTGAAATATCATAAGTACTATCAGTGGGTTTGTTTTGTATTATTCTTCCAAGCCATACTATTTTATGTACCACGTTACTTGTGGAAATCGTGGGAAGGTGGTCGTCTTAAGATGTTGGTTATGGATCTCAATAGCCCAATTGTGAATGAGGAATGTAAAAACGATCGCAAAAAAATATTAGTCGATTACTTTGTGGACAATTTGAAACGACACAATTTTTATGCATTCCGTTTTTTCGTTTGTGAAGCTATGAATTTTGCTAATGTTATTGGACAAATATTCTTCGTGGACTTCTTCTTGGATGGCGAATTCTCTACATATGGTAGCGATGTATTGAAATTCACCGAAATGGAACCTGATGAACGTATTGATCCCATGGCAAGAGTCTTTCCAAAAGTAACAAAATGCACCTTCCACAAATACGGTCCTTCTGGCTCGGTGCAGAAATTCGATGGTCTTTGCGTGTTGCCATTGAATATTGTCAACGAGAAAATCTACGTGTTCCTGTGGTTCTGGTTCATCATTTTAAGTATTTTGTCCGGAATTTCCTTAGTGTACCGTGTTGCTGTCGTGATGGGTC
>NC_051846.1:150706565-150711746 GCF_002237135.1 Teleopsis dalmanni | reverse complement strand
ATAAACTTAATAAATAATTTATTAGCCACTACTGTATTTATAGGCAAACGTAAACTAATTACAACAAATAAAACGAAAAGAAAACAATAAAAAAAATATTATAAACAAATGCAAGAAAGAGTGTCGTTATGAATATTAATAAAAAAATGTCAACAAAAACTGGTATTGCTCTCAATGAACGCTTATCAGTGCCACAGCACTGTTATACGACTGTGCATTAGCAGAGCCAAGCTGAACCGTTTCGTTCTCTCTCTCTCCCCGTTTGTGCTACGGTGCTTTGAGCTCTTAATTGCTGAGTTACCTTGAAGCACGACACTTGCTTCTACTTTTTTTTTCTGTCTGTTTTAACAAATTTAGTTAAACGCTTTGGCTTTGCACATTCGGTGAAGTTACTCTGCATTTTTTGTTTACGTGTTGATCGCGTGAGTCAGTTTTCGTTGATCTCCGCCGTTCTTTGTTAAAATTTCTACAAATTTTCTTTTTTTTAATGAGATTAGAACAAAAATTTGGAATCTTTTCTAATTATGCAATAAATAAAATAATAATATTTAATATATTGTCTATAATAATATTAGAAGTGTTTGTTATCATAAAAGTGTGAATAAATTAAAAACTCTCTTGAGTTTATTAGAAACTCTGTAATTACATTTTAATAGTTAAAAGTGTTAATTAATAGTATAAATAATTATGCAATAAATAAATTAAAGAATTTTATAAAAAAAATATTTGTTTCATTGAAAAAAAAACCAAAAAAAGTTTGTCAAAAATTAAAATAAAATATAAGAAGAAGGTTATCAGAACAAAAACAAAAAGTTGAGCACTGCCAAATCATCTGATAAGATACGAGCACTGCAGAAGGTAAGTGAAGAGTAATTACATCAACAAAGCAAATTCAAATGAACAAAATAATAACAACAACAAGTATAACACATATTTATTTTAATTTAAAAATGTTTATATGAAATACTTTTATTAAAATTATTATTAATATTTTAATAATTATTATTTATATTAATAATTAATTATATTATTATTAATAATTCAAAAAAATGGCAATAAATTGCTTGGGTTGTCTAGGCATGTAGGGCACTCGGGGTGGAAAATTGTCTCTTGGCTCGCTTGATGTATTATAGTGGGTGTCTACTGGGTTCGTTAGATCAGTTAAAGTACTTGAGATTCAAGTAACTCAAGCAATCTGAAGTGAATTAACTGGTTTAATCTGATCCTTATTAAGCCTTTAGATATAGTATGTTTCCACTTTCTTCGTTAGATCAGTTAACTACTTGAGTTTGCTTAAATCTACTATTATATATATACTATTATACTATTATAATAATATTAAATACATAAGTATATACAAATATTTCTGCATATAGTTTTATAGAGTTAAATATGTATAATATACATTGTATATACCTTCTGCTCAAAAAGTATTTTGTTGTTTGTTAACTACTCCTTAAGTGATAGACCTTTTTCAAAATTTTTTTGTTATGTTGGTACACCTTTTCTGGATATATGGTACAAATTTGAGCGTTTTATTCAAATTTGTGTGTTTTGTTTACAAAATCCGAGTACTTTTTGAGTTGGAGGTATTCCACATTTTGTAACCATTAATAATGTTAGTGATTGTAATAATATTTATTCAATTTCACGTATGTTCCAACTTTTTTTAAAACTATAATTTTTAATTATAAACTTTAGGAAGGTTAATTATTTATTAATAATGATAGTTTATAGAACTAATACTAACATGTACAGATATAGCGCTGGCTAATGAAGCCTACAGCTATGTGTTATGACAGATACTAAATGCTTATAATTATATAGTTGTATAGGATGTTTATACAATATAATACTATAATGCATATACTATAATAGATTATGTATCGATGGTTATTTGTATAAAAAACACAAACCTTTTTCAATTTTTTTTATTTAAAAATTTTGTTTTTGAAACGGGCTAATTGCTAAAAATAATTATTTTAAAATAATTAAAAATAAGTTTTTAAATATTTTTTTATTTATACCAATATTTCGATATTGGTATTCAGTATTTTAAAAACTAATTTTTAAAAAATTGTGTTATTTAACAATTGACTAAATGGCTGATTTCAATAACAAAAATTTTTAATAATAAATTTGGTCATTGAAACAATAACTTATAAATTTTATTTGAAAATACCAGTGTAAATTTAAGTTAATAGAGTTCTGAAAGAGGCTACTGGTATAACATAGGATTGGGGCGCTACTATTGGAACTCAATTGTATTCATCCAAAATCTCTCCATCAACTTATATAGCATATAAACACTTTACTATTTCTAAAATAACTTGTTCATACTTTGAATAGAAAACTATATGTCAGCTACCACTTGATATTAGCCAAGTCTTTCTTCCTTGGCAACTTTTTGTTGTTAGGTGCCAAATCTGGAGTATATAATAATTAGAAAAACGATTTAAAGTCTATTTCGTATTTTGTTAAAATTTTTATATAAACGACATGTTATTATGTTTATAAAAATTATAAACATATTGATATTTATAATATTCTTTATACGTTTCATATACAGTGCAGTTTTCTTTAAAAAATATTTTCAGTAATAAAATAATTTAAATTTCAAAAAATGTGGAGATATCAATATCTACTGCATTTATTATATTAATTTTTATAATTTTTTTTTTATGGATTCCTAAAGAAAAGCCTTATATTCTGTGCAATACTAATTAGTTTGATATTTGTTTATAATTTTATTCATTTAAAAAATTGCTATAGAATTCTTTTTGGAGTAGAACGTAGTTAGCGCTTTGGAATGCAGTTTCTTACTTTTGCAATTATTTCGCTCTGCTTCAGCTGGGTGCACTTATCACCAACTTTTTTTTAAAAGAAACTTATATATTTCATGCATATTAAGTAACAATTCGTTTTCCATAAAAGATACATATAAACAATAAATCGTAGTTACATCAAAGCGCGTTGAATAACATATCATCTGAATGTTGCCAATTTTATTAACTGACGTCATCATACTGACGTAATTAATAAATGTATTCATACAAAAGAAATCCATAACTAATCCATCATCTGAAAAATGGTTAAAAAAGCAAATAAATCTAAAAATGTAAAAAAATATTAAAAAAATATTTATTTTTATAGAAGAGAAAGATTAAAAATGAGTACAGAGTGCTTTGAGAGCTTAGAGATTTAATTACTAAGTCTTGGTAATATAATGATTTATATAACATTATTGCATAAAGCTTTTTACTTTAATATATTTATGATATTATGTATAAAATCAAACTTTTAAATATAAATACTTTTAGACAAATGTATGTCTTTATATCGAAATACTATAAAACCAACTGAAATCAAATACATTGCAAAGTAAAAAATCTTTTATTTTAGTGGATTTTTTTTTGTGAATTATTTTTGATAATTTCTTATATTGATTTTGGTTTGTTTTTTTTTTTGTAATATATTTCCGACGTTAAATAGGTAATTGTGTCAGTAACACATATTTCACAAGAAACCCGTAAAGATATAACTAACGCTTTTTTGTGTTTATCTTTGGACAATCCTTGAAACTGTCAAGGAAGTATTTTCCTAATACTTTGTACTGTTAGGTAGTCAAAGCCCTAAGCAATCACAGATAAAATGCGTTATTGTTTTTTATAGACCTAAGTTTTTACCTCATCTACAATGAGTATTAAAAGGAATCCATAATTTCTATGTGTAAGTTCCATGTAACTAGTTGTCTGTAATAGCTGCCAATACCATTACCCTATTGATGTGATTTCTCTTAACGAGTTTCAAAGACCTGGTCTTATTACACAAAAATGAGGTCACTAAGAAAATTACCTTTTAGTGTACTCTCTACTTTTCTCTAGTTAAAATAGTCAGTAAATATAATCAGTAAATATTCTTTAAGGCATGAGTTAAGATTCGTCATCTGCTTGCTCAATCCATCAATGTTCCCATGTTGATCTTCTTATAAGTACGTCTATTTAGTTTATGAATAATAATGAATACTCCATGAATAGATCCCTCTTTGAAATTCAATCAGTATATTTTCGGAGTAAAGTGTACCTGTCGTGAATATTTTGCAAATCTAGGTGTAAATCTAGTGCCATTAAGCCTAGATGCCCGCAACATTTTATTGCCCCATAAAAATGAGTTTGTTCTTTCGGAAAGCGTTATGGTGACCGAGGTTGTATAATATAATATGTAAGTTGAGTTGTTGTTAAGGACTGATTTATTTAATCTATATTTTATCACGTTATTTAATTTAGATACCAGTTTGTAACTAAATTTCTAATTCGTAGCTATAGAAAGTTAATAAAATTTCTTCGGTTTCAAGAAATCTTTGTTTATAACGAATTGCTCGGTATTTAATTGCAATAAACCGATTTTTTTTTCAGTTCGTTCATCATGATAAAAGTATTTGATATTTACTACAAATATATAAATCATATGATGTAAGTTTGGTGTTTCAAAAATTATATCGCAATAAATTGACTACAAATATAAAAATTCTACAAGTTCCAAATTACCATATATTCTTTCGAGCTGTGATGCAAAATCACAAGAATGTCTTTATATTTTTAAAATATTTATTAAATTTATAATTCAATTCCAACTAATTACCGTTTTCATATATATAGGAAAATTAGGTTATTTTTTAAATTATTGCTTGTATCAAGCAGCAGTATGCTACACTATGCCATATCACCATGGCTTGCTAGCAGGTTTCATTTGAACATTTTTAATATAATTTAATTTTGAATTTTTTTGAAATTAATTAGGAAAATATAAACATTCAGGTTTTTAATAATTTTTCCAATAAGCTAACGAAATTGCGACCATAGAATATTTTAATGGTGTTTTTATATATGTGCGTAAAAAGTTCCCTTTGATCGCAGTGTATATAGAACGTAAATATTAATATTGAATATTAATATATTAATATTAAATATTAATATTAGTTTTATTTCTAAAAGTTTTTAATACGTTAGACCAAGAAGACTCCTGAAGCAGGTATAAAGACTAAAGACATGACTCCCTCAAGCAAATATATAATTTTACTAAATGACATAACGTGCTGAAAAGTATTAAGAGAAACGCTAAAAGTGTTGTAAAAATATATATTTTGATATTAAATATAGGTGTCGTTTAAGTCATGAATTT
>NC_051846.1:150701299-150706465 GCF_002237135.1 Teleopsis dalmanni | reverse complement strand
AAGTCTTTCACAGTCTGTTCTTAATAGTCTGTTCTTAATAGGTCTTTCAACTAGTTCTTAATAGGTGATTTCAGTGGATTCAAGTCTGAGGCTTTCGATGCTTTCGATCTATCGTACAGAAAAATATGTAGAGCTAATTACTAGTTTCTCTAGAATTTAAAAAGCTTTTACTTCCCAAAGGTACCACATTTAATCACAAAAATCATCTGTATAATAAGTTAGGCTAGAGTGACGGCCTTGTACACCGCATCCCACTTTAGCACAAAGAAAGGTAACCTTCTTGTGTTACCATGGAAAGTATTATACCATGTATAATACTGCGGTTTTATTATTATTTATTTCCTTCTACAGTTTCAGAAAATAAATCTAAAAAATTATAACTTGAGATTGAAAATAAAAATAATAAATAATAAAATAATATAGTTTTTAAATTGGTTGTTATTATTTTTCGATTTAATCTCTTCTTAACTCGAAACATTTTTTCCAACGATGCTCCAACTTATACTCCAATTCTTCTTTTAATTCGAAACAATATTCGATATTAAACGATATTAATTTTTTCAAACGATATTAAAACAATGTTTTAGACAAAGAACCTTTTACTTCCGAATAGGCCTATAGCCAAAAAGGCATTTGGGGTGCTGTTGAGAAAAATTTCTGCATCGATTTTATTTTTATTTACCATTTACTCTTCCTATAATGCTATTATAATGAATAGATATATATATACTTATAGTCCTTCAAAACTTCTTATTTGAAGAAAATTTTTAAAACTTCTTCTTTTTACTTAAAGTACTTTTTCCAAAGTTATTTTAAATTCTTAACTCCACTTTAATAGTACATTGGGTTAAAATCTTCCAAAGAACCCATTTACGATGAATAACATTTTTTAATTTGAAGGGTGATATCCTTTAGAGGAGGGAATGTGCTTTCTGTAGCTTCCTTCAGCCACCTCGCTTCTACGCTTACGATTTCCAGAAGGACTATGTTTCTCTTCCGAAGCCACTCGTCAATTTTCACGATCCAGTGTCGTTCACTTCTTAAAAGATATTATAAGTTTCCTTGGGCTACAACAACAACAACATTATTGAATTGCTGTTATTAGTTGTTGGTACCCAGTACCTTCATATCAGTAGTTCTCTGGTGTTTCCATCAATTATTTGGATGCCCTACCTGTATTTCTCATTAACGGTATTGCTTTACTCATAAAAAATATCATATATGAAAAATAAACGTGTTAATAAAATAGTTCATTAAAAATTAAAAATAATATTTGAAAAATTTGACCGGAAATGCTAAATATTTTTATTTAAAAATAAAAAATTTATTTAAAAGGATTTTTAAATGGATTTTATTTTGCATGAATTATTTTACTTTTATAATTTAAAGTTGCCAGATGTTCATTAAAAAGTTTAAAATAATTTTTTTTCTTAAATGCTTTAATTTGTTCTATTTTTATATTTAATAAAATTTTTCAATTAAATTTATTTATATATTAATTAATTTTTTTTTTCATCGCTCTTGTTCTTAAAAAAATCTGTATAAAAATTCTTTAAATTTTTCGGTGCGTAAAAAACAAAAACAATTTAAAATATTTAAATTTAAAAATATTTAAAAATTTTTATTAGTCACAAAATTTCTAAAGAAAAAACATTTTCCACCAAAAATATGTAAAATATATTAAATAATTTTGTTTTATGTAGGAAAAATATGTTTTCACAAAAAGACGCCAGACATTCTACTGCGAAGAAATATTTAAAAAATAGTTAAAAAAAAAGACATTCATTCCAAAAATTTTTAAAAGTAAATTTAAGTATAAATAAATTAATTTAAACCGTTGTCAGTTGTAAGATATATAACAGTGGCGCCGCGAGCATAATTGGTGTCCGGGGACTATAGCTTTTAGATGCCCTTTAATATGTACTTATCTTTAATTAATATAAATAAGTATTAATTAGATATATAAGAGGTATACTTTTGGCATTCTATTGCATGGAGGTCCAAATGCATGATGGATCTTATTATCTCACGTTCTCTACAATACTTATAGCCTCTCATTCCAAAAGCCTTTTCTGTATAAATATATATACATATACAAATTGATATTGAGAATCTAAAAGCTCGCATACAATAATTCGAAGGACTGGTGAGGTTCTATTAGAGTGGCAACCTTGTGCCCAAAGTTCACTTGAGCTCAAATAATGTCCCGTTGTGATATCAATTATGAGTCATTACCGTTGTTCATACGCAAACCAAAAACGTTCCTGAAAGGTCCAATCTGGTCAATTTATTAACAATACTGTAAGACTCGATTCCTGTAATCAAGTGAAATTGAATCCACCTGACAAGTGTATAAATTGGGTTAAGTCCCTAACTTTGTACGATAACAGTTCTATCAAATCAGTAAGAGACACCGAAAATTTTAATTTTTCCTGACGATTGCTGAGGATTGACACATGAGTTGAAGTACCGGTTCTTCCTCATATACAGAGACAATAAAAGTCATATAGAGGACATCTTATCTTATAGCATATCTTCCTAGTAAGCAGAGATCTGTCAGTACCGACACCAGAGTAGTAAGTATATTACGCTTTAATTGAAGTAGTTGATTGGTATTGCAACAGGTCAATTTTGGAATCTGACAGAAGAGTTCATGTATCAATTTTCATTTTGTTCGTTTTGTTAGTTATAGTCCTATATTTTTGTTTAATTAACAAGTAAGATACGAATATCCGACTAGTGAATGTAAGAGAGCAGAGTGCCTAATTTGGTCATATCTACTTTTATATAGCTGTCCGATATTCGAACTAAACACTGATGCACGTAGTTAGTTCGTCAAAGGCAACCCAACATTGTCAGATTATTAAGGACGTAGTTGTAGCGCTTATTAGATACTGAGAGCAACTTGGCTGTCAGAGAAGATTGCGATATTTACAATGGGAATCTTGTTCCATAGGACCCAATCTGTTGCGTAGGAAATCGCTATTATTTCTGCCTGAAATACAGTGTCTTACTGTGTTTTGGTGTATTTTAAATAATTCTTAAATCAAAATGTAGTGCTAAGGCCAAGTTCATGCGAAAATATATCCGAACCGACTCTTTCAATCGAAGTACTTTACTTATATATTCCTTCATTTATTATTATTGACTGTTTAAGAAGCTAAAAAATAAATTAAAATTTTTGTTACACACTGAAATTAAATAATTTCCCTCACGAAATAAATTTCTAGCTACGGGTCTGTCACATACCATACCTCAAAATATGTTTCCATTTTATTTCCTAAGAGGAGTCGCCAGAAATTCTACCGAAATGTTATGCTATTTGTAATTTCTTTAATAATTAAATTTTTTAAAATTCAACTTTTTGAAGAAAATGGAAAAAAACAGAACAAAAATTAAATTATATTAAAAAATAAGAGAAAGTATTTATAAATTATGTTAAAACATTTATGCGGAATTCATTTAAATTCTTCAAAGCAAGTCGCCAGAAATTCTACAAAGTACTTTTCTTAAAAGATTTTAATTTTCATTCAAAAATGCTTTCATTTGAAAAGAAAAAAATATTTTTATATATATAGTATTATTTCCAACAAAAAATATTTTACTATTTCAATTTTATTTATAAACACTTTTAATTTTTAGTAAAAACAAAAAAAAACAATTAAAGAAAAAGTAAATAAATAAATATTTAATATTTTTCTGTCTTCATAATTTCACAACATAAATTGCATTAACAAAAACTGTATTGTGCTCTCTTCTCACCTTCTCAATTCTCACTTATCATTTGTCGTGTGAATGCACACAACAAATCTCCAATGCAGTGCAAATAAATTTACGAAGCTCCGCCTTTCTTAACTGATCGTGTTTTGCGTTGAATTGTTGTTGCCGTCTGCCACATGGTCTGTTTGTGTGTTGGTGGTTTATGTGTGATAAGAGAGTTTTCTTAAATGGTTAAAATAGTTTCTCACCACACTTAATTGCACTCTTACGAATTTCACTCATTATTATAATTGAGTGTGCAGACAAAATCATTGATTCACTCAAGTATGTTTCTTCTCCTTCGCAGTTATATTGTTTTGCTGCAATGCTTGTTGTTATTTTGATTATGCGCAGTGGGAAAA
Source organism: Teleopsis dalmanni (assembly GCF_002237135.1). NCBI lineage: Eukaryota > Metazoa > Arthropoda > Insecta > Diptera > Diopsidae > Teleopsis > Teleopsis dalmanni. The sequence goes on along the minus strand of NC_051846.1, from coordinate 150,702,344 downwards.
GAGAAAACTATATTGTGTGCTGCACAGTGGCAATATTTCCCCTTTAAGCAAAATGGTCGTTTGTTATGGAGAAGGCGTTTCTTTATTTAAACCTGTAGAACTGCTCTTCTCTGTTTTATTTCATTATGAATTTGTCATTTGGAGGCACAAAATATACGCCGTATTTTCAGTTGAAAGAAATTTTCATATAAAATTTTACGTGAAATTTTTAAGATTTGATTAAATTTAATGCGACTAAAGAAATAATTTAATTTGTGTGTAAATAAGTAGAAAAAAATAATACTTGAGTTTTTATTTTGTTGTAAATATAAATAAAATTATACTTTTTAAATAATTTAACAGATTTTTTGTCATATCTGATTTTCGCTATTTAACGATTAAATTTAGTTTCATTTTGAATAAAAAATTTAATATTTGTGATTTTCATTACTTAAATCTTTAACTTTAATTACAATATAATGTTAAAAAAATTATAATTAAAAATAATTTACTTTTATTGACGTTTTTTCATTTTTGAATTTTTTCATAAATTCAAATCCTTAATTCTGATTTTCTTATTAAGCAGAAATGATATTTATCCCTTTTGTGGCAGAAAAATTTTGTATAATTAATTTTTTTTTTTCAGTTTTGATTTTTTTTATTAATGTTTAACCCTTTTGCGGGCGACAGATGTTGAATATTTAATTTTTTTTTCAAATTCAGAAATTTGTATAAATTCTAAAGCCATCTTTTATCCTTTTTGGAACGGCAGATTTTTCAGACTTCTTTTTTTCTTTTATGAATGCAAGGCTTTAAGTTAGATTTTAGTAAAAATCATAAAGCCTTCTTAAAGTCTTTTTGCGGGCGATAGTTTTAGCTGATTTAAGTAATTCAATTCTGATTTTCTTGTAAATCGGAAAGTCATGTTCAATGGAACGGAAGAATATATATTTTACATACTACTTTTGATATCTGCTGGATTTTGATGAAGATATATTAGTCAAAAAATATATGATATTATGATATAATACAGTATTATAATTTAAATATTCAATTCATATATTAT
>NC_051846.1:150691214-150701199 GCF_002237135.1 Teleopsis dalmanni | reverse complement strand
TATCATAGGCGCATCTCACAGACACAACAACGAACTATCATACAAAATTTTAAGTTCGCGAGTAAAAACTCAATCGCAGCAAATCAATGTATTCTGCTGTTTTTGCGCTGCTGCTGCGCTACACTTGGCTGTTGCAGTAGGTGTAACAACAACAACAACTATTACTACTACGAGTGCAAGAAAAAGAAAAATACAAACAAACACAACAAAAGAAAAAAAATGCACACACCCACCAATACTAATAAAAAGTAATGCTGCTTGCGTTGAAACTGTTGCTCCACACCAACACAGCAGCAACATTTACATTAAACATTTATTTTCTGCACAAAACTGTTGCAGCTTTGCTCAGTAATGGCTGCCACAAACAAACGTTTTTTCAACCACGAATTTAATTCACCATGAAATTATGTTGTGTATGTTATACTTTCGCATTGCAGTTTTTTAACCACATATTTAATTCAACACGAAATTATGTTGTATTTCGATGCAGTACGAGTTGAATTTATGAGTATTTTTTTTAATTTTGAGTGCTTTCACTTATTTTTATTATTCACCATCACCACATGGGGACTTGCTCCTTTATAAGTTGAATTTTTATATTCCCATAAGGATATTCCTGTTATCCTTACATTGCAGCAGATGTTTTCTTGTTGTTGTTTTAACTGATATATTTTGTTAAGGGTTTATGTTAAACAATGGCTCTCCTCTTGAGTTGAAGAATACAAGAAATTTATTTTATCAATGAAATTGAAGGAAAAATACAAAAGAACTTTAAATATTTAGGATGCAAAAATTCCGGATTTAAGATATTGATCTATACATTATTGTCATTTATTTTTATAAATACTTATAATTTATGTATTAAGTAGTAAATATATACGTACCACAATTAAACAAAAAATAAGTTATATTCTAGTACTTATAAGAGTTTGTCAATAATTAAATATCAGATTTACTTGTATCAGAGTAAAATTTAAATACTTGCAATCAGCTGCAGACTGCTTGAATGCACGTGGGGTACGATTGTTAGTTTACAAATCTAGTACTTTTCATCAGATCATATATAGTCTAGAGTTTTAAATTAAATGCTATTCTTTTATTACAGACTGAAGCAACAAGACCGCGTTTTTCTTCTCAGATTTTTCTGCTTTTTTATTGAGAGAAACTCTGACGTGGCCGGGAAACCAGCTATATCCAATAGACGTATTGATCAAGGATCAAAGTCATCTGATGAAAATTGAGTAAATTGAGGATGGCTACTCTAGTTGATGACTGAAGCACTTTTAAACAATTAAACAGATGCTTCAAAAAAAATCATTCAGTTCAAGGATCGTGACATTATTTCATCAGATTTATATAATTCTAAAGTCTTAATCAATAGAATATTCTTTCATCATATCGAATTAAGTCTGATGTCTTCAATTAAGTGTTTAAACTTAAAGATAAGTCTAAAGGTCATTTGTAGATTTATTAATCATTTTAATAAGGCCAGGTATTGTAAGCAGGGTTTTAGTTTTCCTCAGATACACATATTATAGACTTTTAAAACAAAAGCAAAGTTGTGAAGGCTTATGATATGTGATCCGTGGTATCAGAACAAACTACTGTTTGATCTTAAATGAGCTTTAGTTTACAACGCTGCCACTCCAACCTCATCTAACCTATATGGTATATAAAGAAATGTTACATAAAAAATGAAATTAAAATAAAAATGATAAACAAGACAAAAAAAAAACTTTATGGTTCTTAAATTCTACGAAAAACTTTACAATAAAAACCTAGAATTATAAGTTTTAGAGATTTTTTGTCTTAAATTAGTATTATATAAACTGTACTAGCTCTTACTATTTATAAAACACTAGTCTTGTAATAGATTATATGGTATGTAAAATTAAAGGGAAAGGGCATATGTACTAAAGCTTATCCTTCTTTCAGGACCTTCTTCTACGACCCGTAAATCAATATTAATCAATGTTAATTAAAAAATTCCAAATTAATTAATTTTTATTAAAACTTATTAATATTATTTAATAAATAATGATGAATTTCGGTTAAAATTATTCAATACTAAATTTAATAATTATATATTTAACTATTTATATAACTATATAACAACTAATATTCTAATATGGTCATATATAACTTTCTATGCTCCAACAACTATTTATTATTTATAAATCTTAATTTAAATTTATGAACTTTTAACTTCCTAGTATTTATTTAACACAAACTATTTAGCAAAAAATGATAATTATTAAAAAAATGGAGAATTATGCATTGAATTATTGCTATATTATATATACATATTGGCATTATATCAGTACCCTAAAGATAACTATATACTATAATCAAAATATTGATGACAATTGAATATATTTCTTAATAACAATTTAAAGTTATTTAAACCACTGACCACCAATTAACCCATACAAAAATATAAAAATAAAAAATTAAAGTTAATAAGCAATTTTTAATTATTTAATATATTTAATATAGAATTTAATATAGAAAGTATTTAATATAGAATATAGAATTTATATTCTATTTAACATATTTAAAAAATACTATTTATTTAATATAGAAAGATATACGTTTATTTATTTATTTAATTTTATTATTTATTTATTATTTATTTTTATATATTATGTAAAAAAAAGAGATTAAAAAAAGAAAACAACGAAAATAAAATTATTAAAAAAAATTCTTTTAAATTTTTTTTTTAAATTTTCTAATAATAGACCGTCTACATTCATTCCTATTGTTTATTAATATATTATATATGAATTGAATACTGCATTAAATCATAATATCATATTTTTTTTGACTAATATATCTTCATCACAGTGCAGCAGATATCAAAAGCAGTATGTAAAATATATATTCTTCCGTTCAATTCAACATGACTTTCCGATTTACATGAAAACCAGAATTGAATTACTTAAATCAGCTAAAACTATCGCCCGCAAAAAGGCTTAAAGAAGGCTTTATGATTTTTACTAAAATCTAACTTAAAGCCTTGCATTCATAAAAGAAAAAAAAAAGTCAGAAAAATCTGCCGTTCCAAAAAGGATAAAAGATGGCTTTAGAATTTATACAAATTTCTAAATTTGAAAAAAAAATTAAATACTCAACATCTGTCGCCCGCAAAAGGGTTAAACATTAATAAAAAAAATCAAAACTGAAAAAAAAATTAATTATACAAAATTTTTCTTCCACAAAAGGGTTAAATATCATTTCTGCTCAATAAGAAAATCAGAATTAAGGATTTGAATTTATGAAAAAATTCAAAAATGAAAAAACGTCAATAAAAGTAAATGATTTTTAATTATAATTTTTTTAACATTCTATTGTAATTCAAGTTAAAGATTTAAGTAATGAAAATCACAAATATTTAATTTTTTATTCAAAATTCAACTAAATTTAATCGTTAAATAGCGAAGATCAGATATGACAAAAAGTTTGCTAAATTATTGAAAAAGCATAATTTTAATTATATTTACAACAAAATAAAAACTCAAGTATTATTTTTTTCTACTTATTTACACACAAATTAAATTATTTCTTTAGTCGCATTAAATTTAATCAAATCTTAAAAATTTCACGTAAAATTTTATATGAAAATTTCTTTCAACTGAAAATACGGCGTATATTTTGTGCCTCCAAATGACAAATTCATAATGAAATAAAACAGAGAAGAGCAGTTCTACAGGTTTAAATAAAGCAACGCCTTCTCCATAACAAACGACCATTTTGCTTAAAGGGGAAATATTGCCACTGTGCAGCACACAATATAGTTTTCTCTTTTCCCACTGCGCATAATCAAAATAACAACAAGCATTGAAGCAAAACAATATAACTGCGAAGGAGAAGAAACATACTTGAGTGAATCAATGATTTTATCTGCACACTCAATTATAAAAATGAGTGAAATTCATAAGAGTGCAATTAAGTGTGGTGAAAAACTATTTTAACCATTTAAGAAAACTCTTACCACACATAAATCACCAACACACAGACAGACCATGTGGCAGAAGGCAACAACAATTCAACGCAAAACACGATCAGTTAAGAAAGGCGGAGCTTCGTAAATTTATTTACACTGCATTGGAGATTTGTTGTGTGCATTCACACGACAAATGATAAGTGAGAATTGAGAAGGTGAGAAGAGAGCACAATACAGTTTTTGTTAATGCAATTTATGTTGTGAAATTATGAAGACAGAAAATTATTAAATATTTATTTATTTACTTTTTCTTTAATTGTTTTTTTTTTTTTTACTAAAAGTTAAAAGTGTTTATAAATAAAATTGATATAATAAAATATTTTTTGTTTGAAATAATACTATATAAATAAAAATATTTTTTTTCTTTTCAAATGAAAGCATTTTTGAATGAAAATTAAAATCTTTTAAGAAAAGTACTTTGTAGAATTTCTGGCGACTTGCTTTGAAGAATTTAAATGAATTCCGCATAAATGTTTTAACATAATTTATAAATACTTTCTCTTATTTTTTAAAATAATTTAATTTTTGTTTTGTTTTTTTCCATTTTCTTCAAAAAGTTGAATTTTAAAAAATTTAATTATTGAAGAAATTGCAAATAGCATAACATTTCGGTAGAATTTCTGGCGACTCCTCTTAGGAAATGAAATGGAAACATATTTTGAGATATGGTATGTGACAGACCCGTAGCTAGAAATTTATTTCGTGAGGGAAATTATTTTATTTTAGTGTGTAACAAAAATTTTAATTTATTTTTTAGCTTCTTAAACAGTCAATAATAATAAATGAAGGAATATATAAGTAAAGTACTTCGATTGAAAGAGTCGGTTCGGATATATTTTCGCATAAACTTGGTCTTAGCACTACATTTTCATTTAAGAATCATTTAAAATGCACTAAAACACACTAAGACACTGTATTTCAGGCAGAAATAATAGAGATTCCCTACGCAGCAGATTGGGTCCTATGCAACAAGATTCCCATTGTAAATATTGCAATCTTCTCTGACAGCCATGTTGCTATCAAATATCTAATAACCACTACAATAACATCCTTAAATATCTGACAATGTTGGGTTGCCCTTGACTAACTAACTAGGTGTGTCAGTGTTTAGCTCACTTATCGGACAGCTATATAACAGTAGATAAGACCAAATTAGGCACTCTGCTCTCTGACATTCACTAGGCGGATATTGGTATCTTACTTGTCAACTAAACAAAAATATAGGACTATAACTTAACAAAACGAACAAAATGAAAATTGATACATGAACTCTTCTGTCAGATTCCAAAATTGACCTGTTGCAATACCAATCAACTACTTCAATTAAAGCGTAATATACTTACTACTCTGGTGTCGGTACTGACACATCTCTGCTTACTAGGAAGATGTGCTATAAGATAAGATGTCCTCTATATGACTTTTGTTGTTTCTGTATATGAGGAAGAACCGGTACTTCAACTCATGTGTCAATCCTCAGCAATCGTCAGGGAAAATTAAAATTTTCGGTGTCTCTTACTGATTTGATAGAACTGTTATCCTACAAAGTTAGGGACTTAACCCAATTTATACACTTGTCAGGTGGATTTAATTTCACTTGATTACAGGAATCGAGTCTTACAGTATTGTTAATAAATTGAACAGATTGGACCTTTCAGAAACGTTTTTGATTTGGGTATGAACAACGCTAATGGGTCATAATTGATATCACAACGGGACATTATTTGAGCTCAAGTGAACTTTGGGCACAAGGTTGTCACTGTAATAGAACCTCACCAGTCCTTCGAATTATTGTATGCGGACTTTCAGATTCTCAATATCAATATGTATATATATATATTTATACAGAAGAGGCATTTGAAATGAGAGGCTATAAGTATTGTAGAGAACGTGAGATAATAAGATCCATCATGCATTTGGAGCCTCACGCAGAAGAATGCCAAAAGTATACCTATTATATATCTAATTAATATTTATTTATGTTAATTAAAGATATATTGAAAGTATATATTAAAGGTCACCTAAAAGTTGTAGTTCCCGTATATCATTTATGTTCGCGGGGCCACTGTTCTATATCTTACATCTGACAACGTTTTAAATTAATTTATTTATGCTTAAATTTACTTTTAAAAATTTTTGGAATGAATGTCTTTTTTTTTAATTATTTTTTAAATATTTCTTCGCGGTAGAATGTCTGGCGTCTTTTTGTGAAAACATATTTTTCCTACATAAAACAAAATTATTTAATATTTTTTACATATTTTTGGTGGAAAATGTTTTTTCTGTAGAAATTTTGTGACTAATAAAAATTTTTAAATATTTTTAAATTTAAATATTTTAAATTGTTTTTGTTTTTTACGCACCGAAAAATTTAAAAAATTTTTATACAGATTTTTTTAAGAACAAGAGCGATGAGAAAAAATAATTTAATTAATATATAAATAAATTTAATTGAAAAATTTTATTAAATATAAAAATAGAACAAATTAAAGCATTTAAGAAAAAAAATTATTTTAAACTTTTTAATGAACATCTGGCAACTTTAAATCGTAAAAGTAAAATAATTCATGCAAAATAAAATCCATTTAAAAATCCTTTTAAATAAATTTTTTATTTTTAAATAAAAATATTTAGCATTTCCGGTCAAATTGTTCAAATATTATTTTTAGTTTTTAATGAACTATTTTATTAACACGTTTATTTTTCATATGTGATTTTTTTTATGAATAAAGCAATACCGTTAATGAGAAATACAGGTAGGGCATCCGAATAATTGATGGAAACACCAGAGAACTACTGATATGAAGGTACTTGGTACCAACAACTAATAACAGCAATTCAATAATGTTGTTGTTGCTGTAGCCCTAGGAAACTTATAATCTCTTTTAAGAAGTGAACGACACTTGATCATGAAAATTGACGAGTGGCTTCGGAAGAGAAACATAGTCCTTCTGGAAACCGTAAGCGTAGAAGCGAGCTGGCTAAAGGAAGCTACAGAAATCAAATTCCCTCCTTTAAAGAATATCACCCTTCAAACTAGAAATGTTATTCATCGTAAATAGGTTCTTTGGAAGATTTTAACCCAATATACTATTAAAGTGGAGTTAAGAATTTAAAATAACTTTGGAAAAAGTATTTTAAGTAAAAAGAAGAAGTTTTAAAAATTTTCTTCAAATAAGAAGTTTTTTTATAAGTATATAAATATCTATTCATTATAATTGTATTATAAGAAAAGTAAATGGTAAACAATAATAAAATCGATGCAGAAATTTTTCTCAACAGCACCCCAAATGCCTTTTTGGCTATAGGCCTATTCGGAAGTAAAAGATTCTTTGTCTAAAACCTCAGTTTTATATAGCTTTTTCCATGGTATCACAAGAGGGTTACTTTTCTTTGTGCTAAAGTGGGCTGCGGTATACAAGGCCGTCACTCTAGCATAACTTATTATACAGATGATTTTTGTGATTAAATATGGTGCCTTTGGGAAGTAAAAGCTTTTTAAACTCTAGAGAAACTAGTAATTAGCTCTACATATTTTTCTGTACGGTAGATCGAAAGCATCGAAAGCCTCAGATTTGAACCCACTGAAACCACCTATTAAGAACTAGTTGAGATGATGTTAGCCAACAGACTGTGAAAGACTTCCGGCTGAAATTGTTTTCCAGTAATCAGGAAGTGATATATATGAAGCTTAATATGTAAAGTTCTAAATTAATTTAAGCGAGGAGTGAGCACATAATATACGTTAATTACGGGTAATAATAAGTATTTACAGAAGGTTAAAATTCTTTAAGAGTTTACTCTATGTCCGCGTATGAACAAAGAAATTATGTGTGGGGTGTGATACACTTCGTAAATAACATATAGAGAGCAAGGGATTAGAGAAACCTATGGGAAAGACCTTAGAGAAGATCAGTGGGAAGTTCTCTCCTGAGCTTATTTTATTGTAACAAAATAAAATGGGCTTCAAATCGAAAATTTTTTCCGTTTTAGTATTTATTCCAGTTCAATTAATAAACAACATGTCACTCAGGTTCCAACTGATATATCAGTTTTATGCAATTTTCGGTTCACAGTTCAGTTTCGGTTAGAAGCTTTGATGTATAAAATATATATTTTATTTTTTTTTTGTGTAAAATCTATGTATAAGTTAGTATCGATTCCAAGTCCTGATATATAGCATGCCGATCTATATTTTCTTGTAAGTGCTATGTGAATTAGTCTCGATTCGAAGCCCTAATAGATATTATAACATATATATACAAATTTTTTCTTATGAAACCCATATAAATTGAAGAGTACTATAATTATCATCCATTCACTTAAATTTTTTAATTTAATTATCTCATTTAATTCTTTCGTAGGTGAAGACTGATTGTTTTTCAAAGTAAATACTTGTAAATTGTTTACATATTTCAACCTTAAGGCAACTTTACACAATCTCTCGATTTGGCGAATCGGGCATGGCGCCCACTTCCTTCAACTTAATTGGAAGCGAGAAATCGGACCATTTAGCAAAAATTCGCATAATTTCATGCCTTTTTCTGGTTTTACTGCGAATGCAACGCCCAAAATCGCGTAATTAATTGTGACGTGCAGGAGTTGCCCAAATGCCCAAATTCACAGGCATGTGGCATGTTGCATGTTGCATGTGCAATTCCTCCAAATGTATCTCAAATGAATTAAGAAATTTGCAAAACAACGAAAATAATTCAAGTAACAATCATAAAGTGTACAGCTGTGCACTTCTTGAGGAAAAACTGCCATTGCCATCGCTGCCTTTGGTAATTTTTCACATTTTTATATCTCGAACTGCAAATGTTGCGTGAATTTTGTGGTTCTAGAGAGCGAAAATCTTGCCTTTAATGATTTTTTACAAAAACATAAAATAAAAGCAATAAGTTGGAATTTCAATACGCAATTGTTTATAAATAAAATTGTTTAACTCAAAGATCTGAATTAGATTTGAATTATATGCACAATTAAACAAATATTTTGCAGGAATTTTTGAAATAATTTCCACGCCATAAACTAATTTTTTTTGTAAAAGACTGCATTTTTAGAAAATGCAATAAATTAATTTGAGTATTAATAAAATAGAAGATAATCACAAAAAATTAAAAAAAAACGCGGTCTCGATGGGAGACGCGTTTTATTTTTCAATTCTATATCCTCGGGTATACATCCATGAATAGCTCTAAATTACTTTCATATAACTGTTATATATTATTGACCTCATTTGAGTTAAAAAACAAAGTAACAATATTAAATTATTATTAAAAAAATTCAAAAGATCAGCATCCATCCACATTCTCTTATAAGAAAATACTAGATGCTCAATAAGTTTGTGAAACGGTAACTAAAATAAGGACTTCTAGTTGTGAGAATATTCTTTTCCAATAGCTATAGCCTCTAATAATTTTGCGCAGAATAATTTTTTGGGCTATAAAAAGAAGGTCCAGATGTCTAGAAGTCAGAGGTAGTTAAATATTAGGAAGAGGTAGCTATTCCAATGTCTTATGCCATGTTTCATAATTATTAAATCTTATAATTTAAATATTTGTTTTTTAGTTAGACATTACATATAAAAACTAAAAGTATCTATTTTAATTGACACAATATATATTTATACCTAAGAGTTGGTTGTAGTGGGTAAATGTCCGATTCAGGCCTATCAATATTTTCTACCTAACGCAAAAAATACTAATAAACTAACTAATATGATTAAAAATTAAATGTTATTAATTAGAAAAAGAAATCCCACTTTAATTAAATAATTTTAACATTTTAAGCTTTGTAAGCAGGTATATGGTCTTTATAAAAACATACCTTCCATAGAACTTCTTTCTTTTCTCCAAATTTTTCACATTCACTTTAGTCGAGAATGTTATAATAACAAATTGAGTCTTAATTAATTAAATATTTATATTAATATAGATATTTATTAATCTAACTTAGTATAGTTTAAATTATAAATAATAAAAA
>NC_051846.1:150642269-150691114 GCF_002237135.1 Teleopsis dalmanni | reverse complement strand
CGTGGCATTATAAAATTAGACTGAATAAATATATTAATATAAGTAGACCAAAAATCAGATTACAACATACTATGCATGAAACAAATCTTTTTATACTCGTTTTATAATAAAATGCAATAAAAATTCATCAATATTATGTATAACAGCACTTTTTTTATGTATTGGCCTTTGCCGAGAATTGCAATTATTTTATTAAAAGAAGATTAGATATAGTACAATAAGGAATAAGTAAATTATGAATCCACTGTGTTGTCTGAAAGCTGGGTATTTGCAGCCTCAGGGAAACGTTTTTGTAATTGAAGTTTTTTTTTGTAAATTATTTTAAATACATTATAAACAACATTATATGACACTATATATTGAATTATCTATAACATTAACATTATATTTCTTCAAGAAAAACCGAAGACTATAAAAGATTCCAATAAAAGTGTAGAGAGGCATTCTATTTATATGCCACCTTTGACTATGTCTATGAGATCCTGTGAACTATTAAGTACATTGGCAATTTTTAAACTATAATAATATGTTCAGACAATACTACTTAAACATTTTCAGACTTATCTCGATAAGTCTTTGTAGTTTAGCCACGATTTTAATATAGCACAATTTAAAAAATGTGCAAGAGTTCGTCACAAAATTCTACACTTCATAAGAAAATATATCGATAAAATATATCAAAATTATTTTCATTTTTGTAGTCCCCGACATTGGGCTAATACCACAGAATTAATTATGATGATCTCAATTAGCTTCTTATTTCTTTTGATCTCTTCAAAATCTTATATATATATATAATAAAAACAAAGTCTGCAGGTACTGATGGTATTTCTAACTATACCTTCCCAAAACTCTCATCTCTACTTACATCTCCATATATAGTAGTCTGTTTCAAATATCGTACTTAGCTAATTTATAGATTTATCTCAAAAAGTGTGTAATTGATCTGAAACACATACACTGACTTCAATCTAGAGATTCAACGGAAAAACATTCTTGTGTATAGATTTTATTATAATATGAGCTAAGCAGATTATTAAGATATAAAGCTAGGCCCTCTTTCGGCATATTCCATGAAAATCTGTATAAAGAGCGTAATTTAACACTTTATTTGTGTTACGCTCTCGGTTTGTACTTAACTTGTGTTTTACTTGAGTTTTACTAAGAGTAGCTCGTAGAACAGACCTATTATATATCATAGCTGTGTACGAGTTTGAGTAAATTGATTGTAAATTCAGGAATATAGTAAATTATGTTGGTAGGGCAACAAATGTTGGTATTTATTAGAATTTACCCATTGTGAAAATTTTGTAAGATGTTTAATAAATCTTAAATCTATATATGTATATAAAAATTAATGTTGTCTGTGTGTATGTCTGTACTCAATGGATTCAAAAACCATACATCCAATCACCATGAAAATTTAGGAAATTATTAGGTATAATTAGTAATATTTTGGTAAAAGTGTATTCTGTAATATAATTTCTAATATGATTTAAAACAATCTAGCTATCCTATATTGTTAGATTGTGAGAAGTCAGTGTGGTTTTTATATTCGTACTGTATGTGTTTCAGTTTAGTTTTGAGTAAATATATTAAGTGAAATAGAATAATTAATTTAATTTAATTTATTAAAATCAGAGGGAAATACATTTTATTTAACACAACAATTATGCCACCAAAGCGAAGTGCTATTTGTCGAACTACAAATCAAGCAAAAAGGAGAAGAGAAGAACGAGCTACAGAAACAAGTGAGTAGAGAAAAACTAGGCAAGAAAGAGATCGAGTTAACACTGCACTTGCTCGATCATTAGAAAGGAGTAAGTGAGACGAAGTTCGCCAGGTCAGCTAGTAAATAAATAAATTTGGAAACTTTTAACCAAAAATAATAAATAGTTGCAATAAATAAATAAATAAATATTTACATAAGTGCAGTGCAACAAATCCCTAGGAAATTTCAATTTAGGACGTGTGCGAGTTAGCCTAAGTTGCGTTCTAAATGAGGGAAATTCTAAGTTGTGTCGATAATGTAGTGATGTGTCGATACGTGCTGATAAATGGTTAAATATGTGCAGTGCAAAATATCCCAAAAAATCTCCCAAAATTTTATAATTTTCGAATAAAAAATAAATGCATGCTGGCAATGCTTTTTTTGCTTTTTGCTTTTTTTCGTGTTGACGTTTTTGTTTTGCTTCGTTTTTTTTTCTTTAGATGCAGTAAGAAAACGAAAAAGGGGCATAGAGTATACAGCAAAATAATGTAGCTTCGAAATATGGATAAAAAATTAAATTATGGTACGTTAAATAAACAAAAAACGTTTAAAATGTGAATAAAGAATGAAAATTTATGAAATTATTTAATAATTTGAGTGGAAAAGCAAAAATTTCGTGCGAAAAGTAACAAGTGTAAAATGCGTGGGTTGAGTGAGAAATGGAGTTTGGAAAATTTTTATTTTAGTAAGAAAGTGGTTTAATTGCACTTTGTGATTAAGAAATCGAAATGTTGCAATAAATTCAGTGGTTGCATTCGTTACATTCAAGTAATGACGCGGGGGTATTGCAATTCGATGACAGAATGGCTTGTTTACTGCCGCCATTAAAAATCACGTACTCGTCGTACATAATGTACGAGAAATGAATCATCCTCTAGCGCAGCGGTCTCAGGGTCACGGTTAAGCGAGTGAAATAGATTGTAAAACATCTCACACTGTAACGTTTTCGAAAATGACACAATTTTATGAGCTGAGTTTTATCGCTGAATTATTTTTAATATTTTGCAATTGCAGATTTCATGCACATTCCCACAGTATCCAAGCCGCCAACAAACGAACAGCGTACGCGACCCCAATCCGCGCACTTGCAAGGTCAGCACACGTCATGTGCGGGTTGTTTGAATGCTCTGCACTTGAGTCGCGAGGAGTTTGTTATTGCTTTGGGACAAGAGTGGCACAGCGAGTGTTTCCGTTGCTCGGTTTGTGATGTACATTTGCACAATTGGTATTTTGAGAAGGAGGGATTGCTATTTTGTCGCGAGGATTATTATCAGCGTTTCGGTGAAGCTTGTCAACAATGCAGTGCCGTGATAACAGGGCCTGTTATGGTTGCTGGTGATCATAAATTTCATCCGGAATGTTTCTGTTGCAGTGCTTGCGCAACTTTTATTGGCGATGGTGAATCCTATGCTTTGGTCGAACGATCTAAATTGTATTGTGGAACGTGTTACAAAAAACAAACTAGCCCCACAAGTGAAACGGACGGCGGAGGTAATGCTAAACCTTTGCATTCGATACGTTTAGTGGAAATTCCGAAGGATGCCACACCGGGCTTAAGGCTATCCGTAGATAATGTTAGCGTACAGCGTCATTTCATAGATGGTAGCTCTCCAGTACATGGTTTCATTGCGCCTACCGTGCGTTTAGATGGTAGCGGTGGGGCAGGCGATATTTGTCCAGCTGTGAGAATTTCAGAGTAAGATTTCCATAAACACAAAAATAATTTCTAAAATATGCGCTTTAGTTTAACAATTGTGCAAATATATTTGTACACTGGACATAGCCGTTTAAACTTTAACTACATTTAATTTTAATAATTAGTTCATTTGTAAGAATACAAATAAAGTGTAGCACTTGCATTTTTATTTCTTATCAACTTTTATTATCTTATTAAATTTTATCGTTCAGCTGTCAAGAAAGCAAGACAAGGCATCTTATCAACTTATCAATGTATTTAAGCTCACCATAATGACACAATCTTTATTTTAAAAACAATTGTTTAAAGAATTTATTGTGGAATTTAATTTAGTCATCAATTAATAATACTAATTTCGAAGTTATTTATTGAACCTATGTCCAGAATAAATATTTTCGCAACTAACACAAATCGCAATTAATTTAGCACATTAAACAGCACACGTAGTTACCGCTGCATTACTAATTTCATTTAACTTTTCCACTTCCTTGAAGATTCATTTGTAGAATATATGGCAGAGTGGGAAAATACGTATTCTCCTTTATAACATCAGTGATCGATCAATGTTGTGGTGCATATAGGTAATGCTTTCTAAACATAATCACATTAACTCATTCATATCTGCAAACACGAAAGATATAAATAATAATGAAAATTATTTTTAGAATCGATGTAAATTTAGCAAACTTGCACATTGGCGATCGTATTTTAGAAGTGAATGGCACACCAGTCAGTGACACGTCGATCGAACATATTGATAAACTGATACGCAGTACAGAGAAAATACTACAACTAACCGTTGAGCACGATCCAGTACAAGTTTGTCGTAGCTGCAGCCAGGCCGATATACAGAAAGCCACGATTGAAGCACCGCCATTGGCAACATCAGCGTCAAGTATAGAAGTGTATGGCCGTAACGAAAACAATCTAAACACAAAAAACGATAAGGAACGACTTTTCAAACGTAAAGATGAAGGTTATATCAGTGGCACAAAGACACGACAATTGCGCAAAAATAAAAATTTAAATATGATAACACATGATGTGAATCAAATGCCGCACACCACAAATACAACAACAACAAATCTACCATTTAAAGAAAAAGAACGCTGTTCCAGTATGTCAAAATTGTTGGATGAGCAACATGCTCAACCGCAGGATATGTATGATTTATCGCGCACCAAGTCATTCCGTGTTGAACCTAAGCCACAGCGCATATTTCGTGCGTCTGACTTAGTACTAGGTGAACTACTTGGAAAAGGATTTTTTGGACAAGTCTATAAAGTAACACATCGCCTTACGAAGGAAGTCATGGTACTTAAGGAACTATATCGCGTCGATGAAGAAGCGCAGCGTAATTTTTTAAAAGAAGTCGCAGTTTTGCGTTCACTGCATCATAAGAATGTGCTTCGTTTTATTGGCGTTTTGTACAAAGACAAAAAGTTACATTTAGTTACGGAATATATACCAGGTGGTTCTTTGAAGGAGTTAATACACGATTCGGGCCTGCCATTAACATGGCCACAACGTGTTTCATTTGCAAAAGACATTGCTTGTGGCATGAGTTATTTACATTCCATGAATATAATACATCGGGATTTGAATTCGTTAAATTGTTTAGTGCGTGATGATAAAAGCGTGATTGTAGCAGACTTCGGTTTGGCAAGAATTATAACGTCACCTCTATATAGTAGTTCTACAACAAGCGGTGGTAATGGAACAAATTCGAATACTGGCACTTTTGGTCGAAGTAAAAGTCGACAAAGACGTCAACGTTACACAGTCGTGGGTAATCCATATTGGATGGCACCTGAAATGATGAAAGGCTTAAAATACGATGAAAAAGTTGATGTTTTCTCGTTTGGAATTGTGCTTTGTGAGGTACGTATTAAGGAATGAATTTACAAAGACTAATGAAATCTTTTAAATATAAGTTGTTGTTGTAACCCGTGAGTATCTATGCGATAGATAATATGAAAAGAACTACGTTTACATGGCTTAGGTTAGGTTTAGGTAAATGAAGTGTGAAAAGGGGAGAGCATTGTTTGGAATTATGTATAATATATTACTGACTATAATTACATTTGTAAAAAAATGAGTTCAATGAGTTGTAAGGTACTGATTTATATAGCCTATTTCTTTGGTTTATACAGATTTCGTCATGGTACTTTATTGTGACGTATGAAATTATTATCAAAATGAGACATTTATTGCGGTTTATGTGTATAAATAGGCACTAATAGTAATGAGTATGTACTTATTTTATTATGTCAAATTCTAATAGTACATTCTGTAATTTTATTTGCTTAATTACAAAAATAGAGCGGGTCCACTAACTAACTCCACACAACTATCATTAAACCGAATAAGGCCTAGGATATTAAACTAAAATATATTGTTTGGTTAATCAATAACTATAATTTATTAAGGTTAGTTTAACAGAATCTCTTCTAATCCTAAGAGAATGGTTAGCATAATTAATCTTATATGGCACTGCGTATCAATGTTTTGTCTGCTGATATTACGCCCTTTAGGGAATGGTGAGCGACACTTGTATGTTGCAATTGACGAATGATTCCGCGAAGAAAACCCGCTCCGGGAACTGTTCTAGCCCCATGAAAATCATGATATAGCCACGTTATTACTATGTTAAACAGTAACTTCTCCTGCATCTATACCCAATATATGCCCTAACTGCAGTTCTACCCCTCATTGACTCTGCTTTAATTAAAAATCTGTCTTTTCCAAATCCTTTCTTGTTCTGTCGATCCAAACGATCCCTTTTTCGTTTCACACTTTCTTTACTTAACCATATTCTGAATCATGTATATGTATTTGTAATTCCTTTCCTGTTATCTACTATATACCATAGATCTCCAATTGTTATGGTAACAACAACAATGTTTTGTCTAATAATAAAAGTTAAATACAGTGTTAACAACATTAATAATTATTAATTATACTTAAATTTCTAGATAATTGGACGTGTTCAGGCTGATCCTGACTTTTTACCGCGCACGTCGGACTTTGGTTTAAATCAAAACGTTTTTCGGGATAAGTTTTGTTTTCAGTGTCCCGAGTCCTTTTATAAAATTGCATTCTTATGTTGTGATTTAAATCCAGATAAAAGGTGTGTATAACAATTTTCTTGACCACTATATGCAGTATTTTTAATAATAATAATCTCTTTTCACAGGCCGTCATTTGAAGTATTAGATATATGGTTGGAGAGTTTATTGACACATGCAACTTTAAATCAGTCTTTGCCACTCGAATTACTTTATGATATTGAGAACTTTCCAGGTATTAGTATAAGTTCTACACCAGAAGGATTTCTAACGCCAAAATCAAATCTAAGTCGAGACGATTTAGATGAACTTGGTAAAAATATACCAAAACCCCTAAACATTCCGTCCAATGAAAATGAAATCAAGATAGTTGAAACAATTAAATTAGAAGAAAAGGAAAATACTCAAAATTTGCCATTAGCTATACCTAAATCGCCACACTTAGGTAAAGATTTCTCACCCACTGGGGAACGAATACGTGATAGCATGCGTGCAAGAAGAAGACAGCGTTTAATTGAAAATCAAAAGCGTGGTTTGACACCTGAAAATAATTGTACCGAACGTGTATTAGAAGCAGTAAAACATAGCTTACAGAATGGCGTTAGTAAAAAGAACCGGCCTTATGGTGATAAGGGTTTTCTCTTAGATATTCACCGCGATGGTGATCTGAGGCTTAGTAATGTTAAAGACTTAAATAATTGTTCTGACTTCGACTCAAGTTGCGATACAAGTCTCAATTACCATGAAGTCAACGCTGTGGAGCATGTTAAACCGATAGAGCCGTTGGCAACAGTTGTTAAAACTGTATTAGAGGAAGATGATACAATTGTTGAATCTCCAGCTAATAAAAGTTTAAAGAACCGTCAGACTTTTATAAATTCCGTCGAAGAAGATGCAAAATCTATAAACGCTATGAATGAAGTACAAAAAAATATTGCGCAGAAATCATATAAAAATGCATTGGATGATATTAGAACAAAATTAAATCTATGTAAAAACAAATTCGAAACCATTGATGAAGCTAATCGTAAAAACTATACGAATTCTCAAACTTCTATGAAAACATACTTTAAGGTAAGTCCTACAGATGCTGTGTATAGAACACCACCTCAAGCTTTAAAAATGTTTCAACGCATGGAAGCAGCGGAGGTCAATGCGGGCAAAAGTTCGTCAATGCAAACGCTACGTGTTAATCAAACACCGATTTTTGGTAGAAAGCAATTTCCAAAAGCTGTGGAGCTCTATACACCACATTCAGAATCTCTAGAAAATTTAGCTGCCATGACCATTAAGTCAAATGATGAAGTTGTGAAAGAGAAAACAACTGTGAAGCGTGTTAAACAGCCAGCCGAAAGAACATTTAAAAGTTATTTGAAAGAGCTTGATGAACCTGAGATAAAGTCTACCGAAATACAAGCGAAGAAAAACAAATTAACGTATGCTAAGGATATTGCAAGTGATAGGACGCAAGATAGAAGTAAAGTTAGTAATCGCCTCTTAGGATTTAGAAAAAATGTAAAGCCCTCCTGTACTTCACCTACAAAAGATGTTGTTGATAATAAGACAAATACACGACGCACATTGAGCCCGACTAAAAGTACAGATATAAATAGATTTACAGCTAAACAGGATAACCTCACAGGTCAGTTCAATTGAAATCAAATTTTTTGTATTTCTATTTATCTTTTTTTTTTTTAAATTAATAGCACCAATATATACACGAACCACTAGTCGACAAGTTCTCGCAAATACTAGTATTGGCTCTACAACCCCTAAAGTCAACTCGAATCGCTTAACTATATTAAGTCCCGAAAAAGTTCATCGCCTAAATGCAAAAATGTCCGATCAAAAGAAAAAAATGGAATCCACTAATAAAATTGCTGACTCAAAGCCCTTTTCAATTGCACCAGTTACGAATACGTCTACAAATGCCGATCAACAAACACAGACTGAGCGACGAAAACGAGCAGCAGCCAATCGATCGCAAATCTATTCTAGGTATTGATTCAGTTTTCAAACGAAATATAAGTTCGATACGATGCGAAGCGAAGCGACAGCAGTGCTGAAACTGCTGAGAATTTAAGAAATTTCGATTTAAGTTAAAAAGTGCCTAAATTAATGCAATATTAAAAACAAAAACATTTTAGGAATTTTTAACAAACTGATTAATATTTAAATAGATACATATAAATCATGTACAGGGTAATACGGAAAGTGACGTATATATATTTCTTAAAACTACTATTGTACCTCACTTTAAACTACTTATACATTTCGACACAATAAAAAACAAAAATAATAAGCAACTAATATACATATAAATTATAAAAATATAAAACAATAATAATTATAGCAATGTAATAAAATCGTAAAGCAATTAGACTAATACATGTTATATACACACTACTTATATACACATATTTATATATACAAATATTAAAATCTTATTAAATATGTATTTTTATAACACTTTATAGTGCCATCGAATAGTTTAGCCCATGTCGATGCAAACATTGCATTATTGTAAATAGTTTTATGATATTTTATAATCTATTAAGTTTGAAAATATTGTAAAATATTGAGTAATAATTTATATATTAGTTCATTAACAGTATTTATAATTAAACTAAATACATAGATTAATTAGTTATTAATTCAGTAAGGATTGTTTTTTTAAATATTATTATGCCTTTATAAAAAAGTTATTAATACTGGTTAGTGCTTCAAAGATTTCAAGCATTATGATATTCGATAATTCAAGCATACTCGAATACGAATATTTGAATCAAAAACTCTAAATGTTCAGAAATTTTCGAAATATTTAAAAATGTAAGAGCTGCCTAAATAGCAGAATTGCTTTAGATTCATTTTATTTTTGTTTTGTTTTAAAGAAATAAATATAATAGAAAATGCTCGGACACATAATGTGATATTCGAACATTTTCGAGCAGCTCGTTGTATTCGAACGAAAAACACATTGTATTCGAACTTGCACATTGAAATGCTTTAAGCTTTCAACAGCTTGAATAATAATTGTAGTACTAACACTTCAGTTTTTTTTTTAAATGTAACGCATAAGTTTGTATTAAATCCCCCCTTTATATAGAAAATATATATTAAGCTTAAGATTTATATATATATATACTCAATTTTTATGCCTGAACTAACTCTTGCTCAAGTAACTATACTAAAAAATTAAGGAAAAAAGACATATGTATTTTTTGAAAACGCTTTTTACTCGTAATACACAGTTTCCAAATCACAAAACATTTGCGATAATCCTGACTGTAGTGTAACCAATTCTTATGCTGTTGTCGCAATATAATATAAACAATTATATATGATTATATGATATGATATGTGATTCATATATGTAAAAACAGTGTACGCATTAGATATATGTACTAACTAACCTAAAGCAATTACTAATTAAGATAAGAATATTAATTGTTATTGTTTAACATGTAATCAGTTAAAAACAAATTAAAAACTTAGATATATTTGATTTCTATAAAATTTAAATGTATTAAGTGAAATCTTAAATGTTAACATCAACAAATGACAAATTAGTGTCTGGTGTTTTTATTGTCGTTCAACTTTAATCGAGCTAACCGTATATTGCATTCGGTCAACTAAATTTGCACGCTTTGATGCCATAATAAATTAATATACTAATATTTGTTTAGTCATACCAATTTCAAATGCTAAGGATCTTAAAAGTATGTTGAAACTTTATTGTGTTACATGGAGATTTCCTTAACGAGAGCTTAGCAATTTATATATATCATTTCAACAGGATCGGTACACATTAGATCAATACTCTGTCTTTGTTAAAGACACCTTCTATCACTACTGTCAGATCTGCGGATATTTATATTTAATGTGATTCAGATCACTTTGAGTGTTGTAATTCGGTTACCAAATCGAAATAAACAACAACAATGTGAATCAATAAATTCAGAATAAATATCAACTCGCATATGGTATAATATAAAATTCATAGTAAATCAATAAAAATAAATGCATTACTCATTGAAAGTAGCAAATACTAATAAGCGAAATAAAAATCTCAATTCAAAGTTCAAAATCTAATTTTAACAATATTACTAACTATTAAGAAAAAGTAACTGGTATAACTGTTATAATGTTTGTTAATCATCAGTTAATTAATCAGTGTGAAAATATTATGAATAGTCGCAATAAGATAATTGAAAATTATTAAACAGTATTTAAGAACAATAGTTAAGTAAACATAGATTTAACCGATGTTAAACGACCAGCCATAAAAGTTTTGCAATGCATAATGCACGTCGTTGAGTTCGAACTTCATTTAAGATTTGCTTAATATGCTAAGATTATAAATTTTAATTAAGTTTATTAACTAAATATGTGTATTATAATTTCAAATTTAATTTAAAATTAATTATTAATTGCGTCTTTTACAATTATTTCTTTGCACAAATTTATAGTATTGTAATTATATATGTATGGCACATTTTTTTATATGTTTTTTTATAAGCAACAAATTTTTATTTTTGTTGTATAAATACCCATTCCAATTTTGCAATAAATTTTACATATATATTTTTCTAAAAACTTTGTTGTATTATTTAATAAATTTGTTATTTATATAGATCTGGAAATATAGTTAATTTAATTGATTTAGATCTAAAAGAAAGTGGTGATCGGCAAATTGTTATAGTATTCTTTAAGGAGAGGAGGAGGATGTATTACTAACAGTGCCTCAAGTGAATGGAGTTTATTAAGTCAAATAGTGATTAAAGAAGTATATAATACGAGAAGAGAGAAACTTGAAGTAGTACTTACTTCACTTTTCTGGCAGTGAACGTAAAGTTTCCAAACCTCTATTAGCGGTATTGGAAGATGGAGGATTTGCGCACTCAGTGATAGAAGTCTCTAGCAGTATTATCAGTATAAAATATTTTGGGACTGTCTGTTAGAATTTTCCTGTCATTTTAATTCTGAAATACTTATGTTAATAATATCGTATAAAGAATAATCAAATAGAAGCAATATGGTAGCAATTGCTACCAAACGGAAGTTTTTAATATAATAAAATAACTATAAATTCTGTTTTAGATTTATTTAACTCGATTATAATGTGCGCTACTATATCTATACCATTTATATATATATATGATGAGAAATTCTCATGTGTGTTTTCGTTAGTTAGTTGAAGTGGAGTGAGGAACTAATCCTCCTTAATTAGCTAAGGTAGCCTATTAGATCCCACAATTCCTCGTAATGATGGGTAGAATAATGTAGAAGTTAAAACCAGCTAGAAGCATTAATAAATGCGGGTGGCTGACCAATCACTCACTCAGCAATATTTCCAACTGCTGAGTGAGTGAAGAAACACTCAACAGTTTAAGCTTAGTTCTGGACAAGCCTGTTGTTTTGATTTCTTTTTTTCAAGCGCTGGTATTCAGGTGGTACAGGCGACACTACAGGATAGAATGAGCTTAGCCCCATGATGTCTTATGATCCAGTACCTTTTTGCAGTACCTTTTATTTGCACACGTAGCCATTGACTTGGTTGCAGAGGTTTTGTCTGACGTAAAAAAATTGACATAAATCAAACTTGAACTATAGTTTGCAGGGACAGGGATTGTGATAAGAGTTTCCATAGAAGTGGCGCTCAGTCTAGCAATCTCATCTGCGCTTTCGTTTCCTACTATGTTGGAATGCCCGCGATCACAAACAAGAGTTACCTTGAATCTGCCGTTTAGTACGTTAATGCATTGTCAACATTTTTGCGTTGATCTAGACGAAATGCATACTGCAGATACAGCTTTAATCGCTACCTGACTGTTAGTAAGAATATAGACTCTCTCTTCGTGAAACTCAATGTTCGTAGTAAGAGAACATGCTCTCAGAATGGCAAAAATTTCGGCATAAAATATTAAGATAGAATCGGAGAGATGTTAGAATTTACTAATCCTACGTAAAGATTGCTTTAAGCTGCAGCCCCCAGTCCTTGTCATACAACTTTTTACATGCGTAGAGGGTCACACATGCTTTGCGAATTCTTTTGTCGATTTTGGTCCTCCAGTTGTGTTAGAAAGCCATCTCTATTAGAAAGACGATGAAAGTTAAGTCACATTCTTTGTGATTATCTGGCTTTGAATAGAATAATGACCCGGTAACTAGTCTTCCTGTCTGAAATTAGGAAATTCGATGATATTAATTTAAAAAGCTGATTGTTTTCTGTTTAGTGACATTTTATTGCAGTACAAAAGATCCTTTAGTATGGTAGAGGAGCATTTTCTATATGTTATATACAATTTTATTGTTAATTCAAACCTAACCTATAATTTTTTTTTACAGTAGGTAGAAAACATGAAAAGCTACAGTGTAAGGTTTGAACCCATTAAAAACACCTTTTACGAATGAGTTGAGAAGACTTCAGCCATTAGACTTGAAAGAAATCTGGTTGAGATCTCATTCCAGTAATCAGGGAAAAAGATATAAAAAGCTAAGTATTTGTGTTTACAAATTTATCTAAGCTAGGGGTGAGAATGAATGATAATTATGGGAAACGATGAGCATTAACTAAAGACTGCGATACTTCTATGAAACGGGTTACGATATCCGCGATTGTACAACGGAATTCAGTGCGGGAGCAAGGGATTGGGGAGACTGGACCAAATCGGGAACGCATAGGTGAATAGGGGGCGAATGAACTGTTTGTAGTAGTTAGCATGGTCTAACGTTTAGTAGGTTAGGCCTGCACAAAGCATTCTTGAGTTGGATGTGTCGGATGGTGGCGTTCTGAATTGTCTTGAACGGTCGTTCCGCCTACCCGTCAGAGCAATTGCTGACATCTTGTCTGAGATAAGTTTGAATTTCCAGATGGAGTAGTACCTAGTAAGATCAATTTATTTTTAATAACTTATTATTTATATTTTCTTAATAATTTTTTTAGTGCTATTATCTACCACTTGTTTATAAAAATAATCAATTTGGAAAAATGCTTTTGAAAATAAATAAATAATATAAAAATGATATAAAAAATTAAAAATTATTAATAAAAGAAATTTAAATAATTCAATTTCTTATTGATAATGTACAAATAAATTATTTCGTCTCAAATAAAAATTAAAAATTGCTTCTTAAGTAATAATTTTTAACACTGCAATTATTTTGAGATATTGACTCTAAGGCATAAAAGTATTTATGAAGTTACTTCAGCTGCTTGGTAAGACGATTTATTCTTTTTATTTTTATTCCTCCGAAAACTTAGTGTTGTGGTTTCATGGTAGGGCAAATGTAAATTAGTTGGAAGACTTAAAGATTGGCTTGAGAAGTCAAGCATGTGTGGTTTGTTCAGCATAAAAAACGCAGCACCACGGCAAAGATGCGGTTGTTGGCTTCTGGAAATGTTTTTGGAAGATATCCTTAAATAACAATAATAAAACTAAAAATTACCAAACTTTTACTAATTGCCTTTCGGCTTACAAAGAAATACTTTTTTATTTAACGTAAGCTTCGTGTAGTGACTTTTCTTCACAATAAAAACTTTCGAAATACTTTGCGGTTTTTACTTCACAGTTAAGCTTATTATGATTTAATAATTATAAACAATTTACAATTTTCAAAGAAAAATGAAAAATTAAAAAAAATTAAGACTTGACGCAGCTGAAAAAATATTAAAAATTTGGTAAGATGCGATTTGAGTTAACAAGAAGTTTTTATTTGTTTTAGCCATGGATTTCATAAATTTTTACTTGAAGCACTGAATGCCTCTGAATATCTAATAGCCTCCTATATTGTCAATTTTTGGATTAGTAAGATGTAGAAATTGCACAAAGTCAGGCTCTGAGAAGACTTCTCAAAGTACCATGGTACATTAGGACGAATGACATCCTCAGGGACCTCAAGATTGATCCCAGAAAAAAAATACATAAAGGATAGAACCCAGAAACTATTTGCGAAACCGAACAGATTTACCAACAAATCTCAGAATGGTTACAGGCCCCTCGGGGAGGTACACAGATCTGAGGTCAATTATTGCTTAGTCTGATGAAGTGATAAACGATAATCCAGTCAAGGCGTAAAGAGGGGTTTTGAAAATACCTCGAGTTAAGAAAGAGTAAAAGTGTTTAAGTGCAGTGGCTCAAATAGAAATAAATATAATATAATATTCCTTCTTAAAAAACATACATTTTAAGTGATCAGGTGCTTGAAGAGGTTGCATTGTATGTCTAAAAGAGACGATAGATAATACATGCATCACTTTTTTACATAACACCATTACACCACTCTCTATAGAGAAGATATAAAGCAGATAGAGTTAAAAGCTAAAGCCATAGACTGCAGAATAACGTAGAATATAAATTGAGTTTAAAATACTTTTATACTAGTCTCTCTGAAGAAGATATCTCCTATAAGGCAGATAGAGTTAGGTCTTGACTTGATGAAAGCAACGCATCACATAAAAAATTTGTTGCAGGATTACGTATAAAATAAATTGCGTTTAAAATACTTTTACACCAGACTCTCTGAAGAAGATATCTCAAAACAATTGAAAAGAACTTTCAAAAACAAAATCTTAGTTGACAATCGTACAGATCTGCTCGAAGACAGATCTTTCATTTGGTCTTTAGAAAGACTAAAAAGAACTTTCAGTTTTTGAAAAGACCGCTGCGAAAATATGAAAGATCTTTCAAACAATCTTTCGTAAGATTTTTGAGTGTAGTGAGCTGAAAGATTGCTGCTAAAATTGTCCTGTTAATGCAAAAATATATATATATCTGTTCTTCTTTTTCTCTTCACTATCTCTTTCGAAACAATTCACAATTTTCAATTGTTTCAGATAACTTTAGAGAATATTTTGGAATAATCCACAATCCTTTTAATCACAGCTCAGTCACCCTATAATGAAAAACTTTATACTAGTTTAGAAGATTTTTTTTTTCGATTCATCTAATTCTAATGTGCAAAATTTCAAATTTTCCAAAAAAGACCAACTATAGTAAAAGTCCAAAGTATCTGAAATCATTTTTTGTGCAAGTAAGTTTTTGGTCAAAGAAATTTTCCTGCCTTGTTCCACACTCGTAGTAATTAGTTGCACACGATAAACGTGATGTTATTTTTTCTGGCTTATGAAACTGAAAAGTCTGTGCAGAAGTCACGGTTTCTTGTCCGTATTATTGTTTTGTGTTGAGATACAAATAAGCTGTGGTCTCAAGCCAACCGAGTACAAAAAATGAATAAATTTTACGAAAACGAAAAAGGAAAAAAATCTTGCAACTTTTCAAAGTTATTTTCACATACGTTTTAGTTTGGGAGTAATTATTCAATTTTAGCAAAGTTTAGTCACAATAAGAGTATTTATCTTCGACAACTTTTTCCTCTGGACTTAGAAGCCGAGTTCAGTTTTCCGTCACAAAATTAAAGATAAAGTTGTCTGGTTTTTACTCTGAGTTTCAGTTTTTATTAAGATATTAGTTAAGTGACAAATATGTAAAGAATTTAATGACTACATAAAAATGGATTGCAAACAGGGTGTCCAAATTGATATAAGGAAAGTATCTTAGCCGATTAGGATAATTAGAATCTTACAAAGTTTACATAGCCAATACATAAAATCAATTTTATATTGATTTTAAACGTCCGTTTTGACGTAAGATACTAAATTCTAACAATAAGCTATAGTTTCAATAAAGAGGTTTTTATCGAACAGTAGTGAAATTGCAACAACAAAAATTTTTATTATTATTTTTTATATTTATTAGTATTTTTAATTAATTGAAATTTTAATTGACCACACAGCTGTTTAGAATATTGTCAAGTATCAATGATCAGCTGTCTTGGTATGATTTCTTATATTTAATTGTTAGTAAATAATTTTTGGAGATTACTAGTACCAAGGGCTGAACTCGTATACTGCCAAATTAACCTACTGACCCAAAGCCTGATTTAATCTTTATACACTTTGAAATACTTAAAGCCTATTTTTATTGTTATGTTGGGAGATTTAGCACTATGACTTACAGATCTGTTGTGCTGCCATTATGAATTTATATTCTTCTACAACTTCAATCATATCGATTAATTGTAGTCATAAACCTATGTACTTTACTGAGTCCTATTTTTATATCCGGTTTAAGATGCTTATGAGTTATATGGTATCTACCGTTTATGCAACAGTGTTTGACACACATCTAGAATAAGCTTTGAGATCTCACACGCTTCCCCACAGAATCTATAAATTTCAGAAGTATTTAGAGTAAGTATTTAATGTTCTAAGATTATAATTCAATCTATGTTGCCCTGATCGAACTTCTGGAACGATTCTTAAGTTGTTTTTGTTTAGTTTCACAGTTTCATACAATCTTTAAATCATTTTGAGTTAAGTGATATTCAATATGGTAGTCCTACCACATTATTCCAGTATAGCATTCTCTGATTTTCCACTTTGTTCTGTACGAGTAAAAAAATGACTTTTTCCTAAGCCACATAATGGTTTGGGGCCTACAAGTATTAAGACTGCACCTTTTCTTGTTTGTCTGCAATTTCGTTTCGTTTCGTAGTAATTTTACTGTGTTTTGGAACCTATAGCATTCATATCTGTATATTTTGGCCAAGGATATTCAACTTTTTAAGAGACCCCATCAACAGCCTTGCTGTCAGCTGATGAGAATTAAGCCGTTATTGCTGTGTAGCGATTAGTTAGGATGGCTATTCTATAGTTCTATTAGTAACCTACAAGGTCTTTATGCTGTCTATCTTTTAAATCTGCGCTTATAACTAACAGATGACAATGATTTATAATATTCATTTAGATCAGTTATTTCCAATTTGGGGCATACATTCCATAGGGTTTGTTCAGGGGTATAGGGTATATGGTTTTGTAGGCGAAGTTTTCTGTTTAGGGAGCAAATTCAGTTGAAAAAAATTCATACCTACATTACAGTTTCATCAATCTCGATTGAAAAACTTACCCCAGAACTAACAATCGAGCACGGCATCAGAATAAACAAAGTTGCATTAAATTGACCAAGTAATCCAAAATATGGTTCCGTTGTAACAAGCAGCGTGTTTTCAAAAGTTTTGTATATCGCAATGGGCTCATATAAAGGGTCTAAGTGAATTGATTCTTCTGTTTAGATGATATGCTTATCGTATGTATCATCTGTCATTTATTATTATTTATTAATATTTATTTTTATTATTATTGGCACTGTGATTAAAATCTTGTAGCAGTAAACCACCAGTTTGCTAGTTGAGATTTGGGAAATTGGCAATTAGAAGATGTTTAGGATTGTTTTTAGTTGCATGGATGGACAATTAATACAGATTTATAATCTGAAGATTTACTGGAGATATTGAGTTTAAATTTTATCGTGACTTAGAATTTTAGACAAAGTGCGCACTATATGCATGTGTATGATGCAAGGGACCTTACAAACTGTTCTCAAAAAAGGTCAATCCATATATTAGACGGCTATTTTTTTTGGAGATATTAGTTTTAGTTGTTTTTATATTTTTTTTAAAAATTAACTGTATTAATTGATTGTAATTATTAGTTATTTTCTTGATTAAGGAGCACTTTTAGATGAACCCTATATCAACTCGGTAGCCTAAATTGGCACAATAATATCAAAAGACAATTGAACTCACAGCATCGGGACGGTATGCATCCTGTTGAAATGTCACAAAACGTGGGTGGTAAGCAAAGAAATTTCGTTTCTACGGACAATGATTTTTTTCTTTGATTTTTTTAAGTCTTTGTCGAAAGGAATTTGAGTTTGGGTTTATGCAGAAATTGGTTTAGAGATGAAAATGTTGATTTTGTTGATTGGGACATGGTCAACCGCATGCTGCATGGCACATTGTGATTTGTTGCCTTTAGTTTGTAATAATATGGCAACATATTGACATGAAATGAAATAGTCTGGTCATGTTTAGGTTTTGCTAATTTGTCGATAAATTTGTTGTTGTTTTTGGGTTTGAATTATGCTTTTTTCCGAACATTTCGGTTACAAAGTTTAATTACAGTGTCTATATGAGCATTGGGTTTTGTAAAGATTGTTTGTCTGTTAAGTATTTGTATCGAAGCAGATGTCACAACAGCAACTGATTGAAAATTGTCTATCCTTGACATATCAATAGTTCATATAAACACTTCTCCACTAGCAAACTATACTCAAAGACTCTTCTGTGATTGCTTTGGAGTGCATTCATACTCATCAGGTTTTAGGTATACTACAATTTTTAAGGCAGTCACTGAAAAAAAAGATTAAATATAAATACAAATATGCTATAAATGACAACAAAAATAGTTTTTGTGCTAATAATTTCAATTGAGTTCAATCTATAAATATCGGAATCCCTGTGTCCTTCACTGAAACAATAGCGAATTCATATGTCGCACATCGTTCCAATCATGTTAGATTTCACAATCTTACACACGCACTCACATATCTGGGATGGTCGAGATTTGCACGCAGTGGGGACGCTCCAAAAAAGTGTGACCAAAAGTATTCGCACAAGACGCGCAAGTTGTCTTGCACTCTTGCTGGGTCTCCGAATTCCAGGCGGCGTAAATGTTGCACACAATGAGCTTTGATGTTGCTCGGTTGCGACCACAAAACAATCGCGACAACAATCGCTGAAAAACTTGCTTGTACCTACGAATTTCGTTAATATTGTTGTTGCGATCGTTGCTGTTGCTGTTGCAATTTTTTCGCATCGCTTCCTTTTTTTCGATTGCTCTTTTTTTGACCAGTTTTATCAACCTGGTGGGCCTAAATTATGCGCAAAATAAGATTTAGAGTGGCGCCAAGTCGGCGCTTTCCACATTGATAGCTTCTGTTTGGTTTTTACGCCCCTTGCCGCATTCATTACCTCGTCTCTTTGTTTATGTGGTCAATTCTTTTTACGAATTGAGTTCGATTTGGCAATCAAAGAATGTTCTGTGAGTAACCTTTTTAGATTAGAAGTTTTGTGTCTTATTCGCAATGTCAACTCAAATTAGGTATTACAATTATCCGCTTGTATCAATTTAATTTTGAGAATTTTAAAAGTTATGATTAACAAAATAATATTGTTATATATAATTCTGCTATACCTTATAATCGGTCATACTAAAATATATACGCAGATATATTTATGGATAATTGTTGGAAAAATATCATTATTAACATAACCTTTGAATGACTTTTTGATATTGCATTTAAAAATATTATTATACTATTATTAAGTATTATTGTTACTACAACAATAACAATTATTATTATTGTAGTAATTATTAATATTATAACATATTATTATTATGACATGTCTTATTAATTGTAATCACAATTCAAGAACTAAGTCTATTCACATATGCTTTCTAGACACCTCTATTACGCATCCGAAGCTGCTCTTGTGAATACTCGTATCATTTGTTAGTCAAATACAGTGGCTGATTAGACCAAAGCATCCTGTTTCGGTGGTAGGTTTGCTGCTTTACATAAAAGCTGTTAGATCCCGGACCTTCGAACCTGCCCTAGGCTTTATGTGACAATTGGTATTTTCTCCAATAACCAGACTTTGTGGAACAGTTATACCGCTGAACACTCGGTCGCATTGCCTCATATGTTAAAAACAGGGATCACTACGTGAAGGTTAAGAATGAGAAGGTTTATGTAGAGGCTCCTACACACCTTGATTGATCCCCATCTTGATTTTAGCATTGTTTCCCTAAATATTAAAAGTGCGTGATAGCTTCTACTTGTGTTCTTCTGCATTTTAGTTTTGCCATAACAACATGAGGTGGCTATAATAAAATTTTTGCTATACGAGATGATTTCTAGCAGTTCGATTTATATTTGGGAACGTATTTTCGATCTGTTTTATATCTCTATTATGCATGCTTTATGTATTTTAAGTTAAACATGGACAACCGACGGGTCTTCTTCTATCTGGTCATACTTTAGTAAGTTTTTTGGATAATCATGTATCCAAATACATATTTCTAGAGTGTGTCTAAACTTTTGACTTACTTCTTCTTAATTTTTTGTGTTAAAGCTTTTATACTTGTTTGTAAACAAGTTTACAAACTTACTTCCTTTTTTTATCTCACTTTATTTTGCCTACTAAACGTCACAGGAATTTAGGATTCTGGAGAGATTAATTTTTCAAGCGGTTAAGGTTTCAGTGCCTAACAAGCAATTTGGTTCTATTGCCGTACATTTGTAGTACAGTAATACTGTAGGTTTAATTGCTGACTAACACCTAGTACAAACATCCAGGAGATGCTAGGAGATGGTAGATGCCTTAGAGCCTTTACGAGTAGTTTCTGTTCCTCTTTAATGCGGTCGCACCGAAAGACTATATATTTTGCGTTTTTAGCAGAACATTCAACAGAACTTGTTATATTATATTAGGTTATTACAATGATTCTAAGAATCCACTTACGCCATATTAATCCTTAAAAGTGTAAAACTGTCTTAAAGTTATAATAATCCCAAAGATAATTTTTTAAGCGATTTAAATTAAGTGAGTATCCTCTCCAGATTAATTCTCACGACTTCATTTTAGTCTTATTTATATAGGTTGCATTAAAATAATAACAGAAATTTTACTAAAGAAAATAGAATTTTTTTTAAAACTAAACACAATATGTTTTTTGAACTACATATTTGAAGATGCTTTCCAGACACCCGTATACCTATTCTAACTTTAGCTAATCTATCTGTGATCACTCTAATATCCTTATCCAAATTTTTCCTCTTAACGAAAAAATAGAGATCTAACTGTAAGGATCTGTTTTCTCTTGGTTAGGACCGGCATACAACGACGTCTGTTGTCGAGTTAGAAGAAGTTGAGTTTTAGTCCTTTTGTATGTCAAGTGATAGACTAAAAAATTAGGTGGTAATGAATTATAAAGTTAAATCAAAATGGAGTTGTCGGATCAGAATGAAATTGTCAAATCGGATCAGAATGTCAATCGGATTTGTCAATTACAGATCAGAATAGAATTATTAAATCAGATTAAAATTATTAGGTCAAAATATAATTATCAGATCAGATCAGAATAGGATTATCGTTATGGAATTGTCAGTTTGGAATAGAATTGTGAGATTAGATCAGAATGGAATTGTCAGATCATATCAGAATGAAGTTGTTAGATCAGATTAGAATTGAATTGTCAGATCCGACTAGAAAAGGGATTGTCACATCAGAATAGAATTATCAGAGCAGATCGGAATGGAATTGTCAATTTAGAACAGAATTGTCATATTATGTTAGATCAGAATGGAGTTGAATCATCGGATCAGAATAAAAATACTAGATCAAATTAGAATAGAAATTCCCGATGAGAATGAAATTATCAACTCAGATCCGAATAGAATCGTCCGATAAGAATGGAATTTTTTTTTTACTCTATTTGTTATAGATAGGAAATTTCTTTTGAAGAGTAGTAAATTTTGTGTTAATCGTAACGGGTCATCTTACTCTATTAAAGAATATAAAACTCCTGTTGAATCGAGCGCATATTATTTACTCTATTCATTAAAGAATAAGAATTTGGAGATTATATTGTATTTACTGAATTTTTTACCTCTTTTAGTTGAAGAATTCAGTTGAATTGTTGTATAATTAAGATGTTTTCAAAAGGTGTTTTGTGCTATTCTTCTTATAATCGATAAAGTTTGTTAGCCAGAACTATAAGATAAGACACACATTTTTTACGACAATCGTTAGAAATGTAAGCTTGCAATAATTTGTTGATGTTATTGAAAAATTATAAAATTAAACTTAATTTGGGCCATATGTTTTAATGAAATAATTTTTGAAAATATCTATAAACTTAAACGTATCATTGTGTACTAGCATATGCTAAGAATCGATAGCGGTACGGCATATGTATGCGTTGCACGTATGATATCCACTGAGGAGATAAAGTTTAGCTTTTGTGATTCCCGCGTACAAACAACTTAAACGACCGCAATAATAACAACAACAATCAACCACTCAAAAACATCCGTTCAAATAGGAAAAATCAGTGTTCACCCCAAATTCAAATAATCCACTGATTTCACAGTTGTACCGCTAAGTTTGAGTTGCCGCCTGAACGATTCGCCCTAAGGCGGCTTAAGGTACACGAGTAGATGAGTAGACGAGTGGATGAGTGGATGAGTGGATGAGTGGTGTGCACTTGCTGCTGCCCGGAAAATTTACAGTACACAAATTAAATTAGATTCTTAATATGCGCGAGGCGTTCCATTTGCTTAACAGATAGAAAATCAACACAAAATTAGAGAAACTCAAATTCATAGAAGGAAACAAACAGAAACACACCAAAGCACAATTTCGTCCTGTGATCCTAACGATTTACTCCTAATGAGCCGCATTACTTCGAGCAGCAGCAGCAGCAGCATATTGGTTTCATGGGTTTCAAAGTCCGCAATGGCCATTGGGCCTGGCCTGGTTTGGCAGAGCCAGGACGGGCCGTTCATTTAGGTTGATTTTTGAAGCGTCAGTGCCGTGTTTACTCATGTCTGTATAAATTGTGATGGCAGGCAGTGGTTTGCATAGATTTGAAATCATTATCCCAAAGTACCTACATTGATGAAACTAATTTTCATTAGATGGAAGTGAACGATTTTGTGTGAATATGAGTGAATTTCGATTCTACTTTGTTAATTTTATGTAAACATCTCAATATCCACAAGAGTTGCCGGACGCAAACTAAATACAAAAGTACACATCAAAACCAACATCAACAACAACAACAACAAAAACAACAACAATAATAATAATAGATATGTTATCAGGAGCGTCATGTAATGTGAATTCAGTGGTGATGGGAAGAAGTGGTGGGAGTTAGAGCGGAAAAGTTGGTTTATTTTATTTAATTTTTTTTTTTGTTGTTTTTTAAATGAATTTAAAAACGTGAATTTTTTTAATTTGATTGGATTAAGTTTCAATAGGGAATATGCTTACGTGTTTACAAAACCACAAAATCCCTAGAAATTATACGTTTCGGGTTTTTGTTGTTTTTTTCAATGTAGAGTTTCTCAAGCTTGAACTCACGATATCCACAAATCTAAATATCTTAAAAAATCCTATGGCTAATAAAATTGTTAAAGGGAGACTTGAAAAAATGGCCGCATCGTTGCAGTGCAGTCGCCTTGGCCAATTGTGTTTTTGTGTGTTTCTGGCCAACACGTACCGAGAGCCTAAATATGGGCGGCGCTGCAGTGTTGCTTTGTACGCCTTCGCCTTGTTTTATGGCTTCACTTTGGCGCATTTTTCATGCTTCTTTTTGCCTTCACTGCACATGAGTTATTTCTGATCGGTTGATACTAATTCAAGTGGATTGCGGATTACTGGCTTTAAAGCCAACTAACGAGACCATGCAATCAAGTTACACTGGCCAATTGGCGTTAATATGACTCCGAGACAAGAAGTTCTTACCTGGTAATTGGAAAAAGAATT
The DNA here is from genome assembly GCF_002237135.1 of Teleopsis dalmanni. NCBI lineage: Eukaryota > Metazoa > Arthropoda > Insecta > Diptera > Diopsidae > Teleopsis > Teleopsis dalmanni. The sequence goes on along the minus strand of NC_051846.1, from coordinate 150,667,125 downwards.
AAAATAAAAATTTTGCTTTATTAATTTACAGATATTCGTCAGTCATCAACAAAAAAAAAAATAAAACTTTTTAAACCAACAAAATGGCGGAAAGTTTCATATTTCAATAATTTTGGATTAATCTTATTGCTGCAATCTGCAATGTACACTTTAAAAATGATTGGGTCTTGTGACAATCACATCACAAACTGAATTGAGGCTTGTGATAATAATTTTCACAAATTGAATTGGTGCTTGTGACAATTACTGTCACAAACTGAATTGGGAATTGTGACAAATTATTGTTACAAATTTAATTATTTGAGTAACATTTTAATACTTTTATTTTATTATCATTGTTGCAATCAGCAATGCTCAGTTTGATAATGATTGGATCTTTGGTATTGACTAGAGTAAATTGTTTCTGTTTTATAATATCAGACTTTGAAGACTAGCATACTTCTTACTGGTGGCAAGAATTTTCGCAATATTAAAAACCTCTAAGGGTTTAATCGTCCTATATTTTTAAATGCTTACAACTTTTATATATTTGCTTACACTTGACTTTCTTAGGTACTACTGGGTCCTCATAAGTCTTCTCATAAGTCTACATATACAATATTTTTATGGATTAAAGTTTATTTAATACCCAACGTAAATATATTGTATATGCGTTTTTGTTATTTTGGTCTTTTAAACTGGCCTTTTAAATGCCCACTGGCATAAAATGTCAAAACAAATGCTGAACGTATATTCAATTAACCTCTCTTGCTACAATAGTTGACACCTGTCAGTGTTATCTGGAATACAGTAGCTAATAGTAACTCCATTATTGACATTTTTAGCTAATATAGCCATCTTACTTTCTTACTTACATAGTTGGCTATTACAGACGTCTGTCGTTCTGGGCGGCGTTGAGTAGTTTCCTCCAGCTAGTCCGATTAGTTGCTTGCAGTCGCTAGTTGGTAGTACTGAGATCCAAAAATCATTGGTCACCTGGTCTTTTCACCGAATATGCGGATGTCCTCTACCGCATTTTCTGCCTGCGGGTGCCGAATCAAACACCTTTCTAGCCGGAGCACTTTATTTCATTCGTACAAGGGGGAGAGGGGGGAAGTGAACATACAAGGTAAAATGTCTGATTGTATTTAAAATGGTAAACGCCAACGCGATCCTTGTCACTGTTGACGCGCAGCCTCCACATGTATGAAGCGAAATCCTTCTCATGGATATATGAGGCTATGCACCAGGCTTAGAACCCACCATTTAAAAACACCTTTAAATGAACATGAAGAGGCAGCTTCGGAATATAGCCAGCTACTCTTTTTTAATTGAGCATTGGATCAAATCCTAAGTAAGCCTTTTCAGTTGAAAATTTTAGTTATTCACCTTTGGATATATAAGGCTATGCACCAGGCTTAGAACCCACCATTTAAAAACACCTTTCAAAAATGAAAATGAAGGGGCTGCTTCGGTATATAGCCAGCTACTCTTTTTTAATTGAGCATTGGATCAAATCCTAAGTAAGCCTTTTCAGTTGAAAATTTTAGTTATTCACCTTTGGATATATAAGGCTATGCACCAGGCTTAGAACCCACCATTTAAAAACACCTTTCAAAAATGAAAATGAAGGGGCTGCTTCGGTATATAGCCAGCTACTCTTTTTTAATTGAGCATTGGATCAAATCCTAAGTAAGCCTTTTCAGTTGAAAATTTTAGTTATTCTCCTTTGTGCTCACTTATATTACAGTAGACACGTTAATCATGACTTACTTTGGAAATGTTCTAACTCCTACCCCGAAGTGGATATTTCTGAGATAAGGAAAGGAAGTGAAGCTGTTACAAAAATGTAATAAAACGTATTTCAAAGCACATCTTAGTGAGATGTGAACTCAAACATTGTGTTTCGTAGTTTTAGCAAATACACATTGTGCTATGTGGGCGGTATTAAGATATCAATCCAAACCTTGTTTGATTTGTACTCAGAAGCTGTGTGTTGCCATTTTCGTATGCATGTATCGTGCTATATATTGATCTTCAGATGTGTACCCAGACCTTGTATACCGCAGTTCTCGTGCATGTACAGTGCTGTATATTAGTATTCAGATGTGAATCCAGACCTGGTATACCGCAGTTCTCGTACATGTACCGTGCTATATATTGGTCTTCAGATGTGTATCCAGACCTTGTATACCGCAGTTCTCGTGCATGTACCATGCTGTATATTAGTATTCAGATGTGAATCCAGACTTTGTATACCGCAGTGCTAGTGCATGTACCGTGCTATATATTAGTCTTCAGATTTCAATCCAGACCTTGTATACCGCAGTTCTTGTGCATGTACCGTGCTATATATTGGTCTTCAGATGTGTATCGTTCTAATACATATATATCGTGCTAACCGGGTTGACTTGAGATATATTAAGAAATGCAAGAAAATTTAAATAGTAGACTTTATAGCCGAAAACCAACTTAAATTAAATTTAAATTTATGCTCAAAGCAAGAGTCATATGAAATAATGTTTCAATTAAAAAGATAAAAATAAAAATAAAAAAAAAAGAAGAAAAAAAATGCTGACTCTGTCATCCTTCCGGTTACAATTCTTTTTTGGTGTTTACGATCGCGTAAAACCGAAAACGTTGTTACACTCAAAGCTGGATGTAAAGTGGCAGCGGCAATAAAAAAACAATAATAATATTAAGATAAAATTTTAAAATTGTGTTTTGCAAATTGAATTGAATTGAGGGGGTGGCACCCGTTTTCCGCCCTCCGTGCGACACTATTTCAAATTGATGCGCAGCGCGTGAATATTTAAATTTTGCGGACGTGATTTATGTGAGAGGGTTGTACCATTTACAGTCGCCGCAGTCGTAGAACTCACTGTAGTCGCCGAGTCGCTGTTGTCGCTGAGTCGCAGCAGTCGCAGTAGTCGCAGCAGTCAGTGTAGTCTTTGTCGCTGATTTTGTCATTTGAATATCCGGCAGAAATGCACTGATGTTGCCACATTTTGCGGGTGCTTTGGCTGTAACAGCACGCGACCTCACTCAGTGTTTGCTGTTTATTTTATGTGTTTATTATCATTGAAATTAATTTTAAAAGGACGAAAACACAAAAAATAAATGTTGACAAATTTGAATACGGCGTGTTAATTTGTAGAAAGTATCCCCGAGAGGGGAGTAGAGTGCTGAGTTCATGAATTCAATTGCATTATGTTCGAATAAGTTGTTAATTTGGCAATGGATTAAAAGTAAACTGCGGTTAAGGGGATGGGATAATATCCTTACTGAGTGGTAGTCATTTAAAAAGAAGTTATTTTTTGACTTAATGTTAAGTGAAATACTGTAAAATATTTAACAAAGTTTTATAATTCTTGAAAAAGATCCATTCATAACCATCATAGACTTGTAAAAAATAATTCAGAATCGAAATTGTATGCAAATTATAGTATTATTATAATTATAGTAGTATTATTATGGTAACCCTATGGATCCACTTAGGACTGACTACTTTATTGTCATATAATTCTTCTGTTTTAATCATTTTAAAGTTTGAGAATTGCACCGTAGGGATGCACTAAGGACTGGCCTACTATATTACAGTATAATACTGCAGTTTGAACCATTGAAAAATTTTGCAATCTGAGAATCTCTTTAAAAGCGATTACGTTAGGTTATTATAGTAACGTTAAGAATTAACTTAAGACTGACCTATTCTATTGTCACATAATTTTTCTGGTTTCTTCTGGGTATCTCTACGGATTTAGAACTTGCCACAGAATTCTGCTGCTTTAACAATTGCAAACATTCGAATTCGGAGCTCTGACTCTAGGGATCTACTTAGGCCTGGCCTATTAAATTACCACATAATTTTTCTATTTTAACCATTGTGAACTTTTTATATTTGAGATTCTATTTAAAGATGATTAGGTTAGGTTATTATGATAACTCTAGGGATATACTTAAGCCTGGCCTACTGTACTGCCACATAATTCTTCTATTGTAACCAGTGTGAACTTTTGATACATGAGATTCCCTTTAAAGATGATAAGGTTAGGTTAGGTTAAATTTAGGGCTTCACTTAGGACTGGCGTATTCTATTGTCATATAATTCTGCTGGTTTAACCGTTGTGAACTATCAAAATCTAAGATTCTCTTCAAAGACGATTAGGTTAAGTTATTATGGTAACCCCAGGGATCCATTTAGAACTGACTTAATCTATTGCCATATAATTCTGCTATTTTAATCATTGTGAATTTTTGTAGCCATTGTGAATTTCTTTAAAGAAGATAAGGTTAGGTTGTTACATTAATTCTAGGGATCAATTTTCGTAAGATTCGTTGAAAAGAATTTTTAACCTTTTAGCTTAGTTTCTAATTGATAATGAAATTCATTATGGCTGGTTGGTTTTACTGATCGTCTTTGCCTTCTTAAGAGGAGCCAACATGTCACAATGATCTGCATATTGAAGTTGTTCTATAATGTCTCATTTGGTATGAAACTATTTTACAATAATTATATTCTAATAATACATTCTATACTTAAAAATTAGTATCTGATTTAATCTGATTAGAATAGTATATCGAAATAGTAATGGTCTGTCTTCTTTTTCTGACCTCTTGAGAATCAGATCTTAACTTATCAAATCAGTTGCTGTAAGTGGCTCATATGTTAGCATTTATATATTACTAATTGGTTTGATCACTGAATGTTACACTTGCCGAAAACAGGTCTTTTGTTTTGGTCTTCCTAAAAACAGCTTATGTTTGTGACTACAGCATATAACAATTTTTATTTTTGTCTTATTTATCCCCTAAAGACTCAGCATGCTTATAGCAAAATGTTATTTATTAGTCTATCAAATGACTTAACGGAAAATTGATGAATTTTGAAGAAAGGTATGTGTGTAATTTTCTGATATAGGTATATATATTTTGGAAAATGCCAAACTATTAAAGAAAAACTGATTTCAGAAGAGCTTAATGAGAAAGTTACTTCTTCGACTCATTATTTAATACAATCCATTTTAGAAAAATAAATCTTCTGGAACGTTTTCTTCAAGTCTTTGAAAGCGTTTAAACTTTTTTTTATAGTATGAGTGTTCTTTATATTGTATATTTGATTAGAAGCTCTCATATATATTATTTAAAATACTGTAGAGTATAGATTATGTTATACATTATAGCAGTGTTCCTTTACTACAGCAAAGTTTACATGAATTCATACGGGATTCGGTCCTCAAGAGAATATTTGGGCAGAGAAAACAACTTAAACTCCAAGATTAGCGACATAGTTGGAAGGACCAATGATGATATGACTTAAAATCCGCGATTAGCGAGATGGTTTGAAGAACCAATTAATAAGATAGTTCCAACCGTTATCAGAGAAAATTATAATAATGATGATATGATATCACAATCGTTATGATGCTGTGGATATTAAGTTCAATTTAGCGTTAGTTGTATGTACCCCCTGAACTGAATCCAACAAAAGAGTTGTGACCCAAAAACATCAACCAATCAATCAATCAATCCAGTACGTTCCCAGGGAAACATTGGGCCATAACGAACTTTTTCCAACTGTCACGATTTTTTGCCAGAGTTTTAATTTCTCCAAAGGTTTTTCCGATCCATTGCCATTTACGCTTTTTGATTTCGTTTGCTATAGGTAGTTGGCGGTATCTTGACCATAGTTCGGAATTTCTAATAGTGCGGGGCCACCAAATTTTCAGAATTCTCCTAAGGCATTTGTTTATAAAAGTTTGCAGTTTATGAATCAGGTTGGTGGTGGTAAGCCAGGTTTTGCAGCCGTAGAGCAGAACGCTCTTAACATTACTGTTAAATAACCGCAGCTTGGTGTGCTGGGAGAGTATTGAAGAGCTCCAAATTTTATTCAATAACGAAAAGGCGGAGCATGCCTTATTGATTCGGCTTTGGATGTCGACTGCCGCGCCACCGTCCTGTGATATTATACTGCCCAAATATGTGAAGCTGTTGACGTTATCGATTTCTGTATGGTCCAGGTCCAAAAACATGACTGTGACTAAATGTAAAGTTTGACAGAAGTATATTAGATATTCAACTTTTTATGAAAGGATTGATAAAATTGACAAAAATATGTTCAGCATTCTACTTATTATGAAAGAATTATAAAATATTGAAGAAGTATGATATAAAGAAATATAAATATACTATATTAAAGCATATTTTAATTTATAATCATTTCGGAAGTTTTTATAAGAAACCACCAACTGATTCTGAGAAAATATTGTGAAGTACATATCAACAGAATTTCTTGAGTATAACATTCTCCAGTATTTTTTTATCAGTATTTTTTTTTCATTATTTTTCCTTATTCTTATTCTTCATAAACATCGCACTATAAAGTTCGAAGACAGTTTTATCGTTGATTATGTGCATTTAATTAATTCAGATAAAATATATTTTCCCACATAAAGCGCTGATATTGGCGCTTATTAAAACTGCCAATAAAAAGTTAAAGAAGAGGACGGACGATGGTGTATATATTTGGTATGGCATATGCGGCGTCTGTGGCGTCTGCTCGATGCGTCGTCATTTTGAATTAAATATAACGTGGTACTTTCAAAACCAATTATCAAACGCCAACGGCCCGGCCCGGGCTGTTGCAGTGTTGTGTCGTTCGCTTTCCCCTGAATTACAGCAATTGCTTAGAGCTATGCATCGGCAATCTTAAGACGAGTGCACGTACATTTTGGGAGTTCTCGACATGATTATGTCTGCAATTGTGTGGTTGTAGAATTTAGTTTTAGCATTGCAGTTTATACGAGTAGAGTATAATACATTTTCGTGTGTTGGCGTCCATTTGGTGGCTGCTGTTGTTAGTCTATGTATGTTATTTCGCGACGCCAACAACGCCTCATCGTGTTTGGTCAGTCGCCCGGCGTCTACCTTTATTGCAAGCTTAACCAAAAAGTCCAATGAATGCCAAAATGAACAAAAAGAACCAAAGAACCAAAGAATATGAACCAAAATCTTAACGCATGCCGCGGTTTTCTCAATTGCTGCAACATATTTTCACAAAATTTTTTTCTTTTTTACTTTTCGTAACGTTAACTTGATCTAAATTGGCCTTTGGCTGCAATTGCTGGCGAAGAAATACTTCACTTGGGTTTGCACCTTATATTTGTGGCGCTGAGTTGTCAGGCGCATGCGCAAACGCGCAGCTATAACAGACACACTAACGAGCATAAGCGTTACTTGCAAACAAGACCTCCCGCAGATAATTGCCCATCATCTCATCAAGTTCCGCCCAGATATTTAACAACAAGAGCAACAACAGCAACTACAACTACAACAACAACAACAACAACAACAACAGCTACAACAGTCTCAGCAACAAAAACAGTTTGCAATCTTATATTTTAAATTTTTGCGTTGGTTCGTGTCTTGTATAGATACACTGTAAAAAAGCAAAAAAAAAAAAAAACTAAAGAGGAAAAGATCACAAAACTGACGAAGCCTAGATTGTTTTTTCATTTAAATTGTTTGTTTTTATGATTTGTGCATTGCTGCCACGATCACAGCCTATTTTATTGGATCTCATCATTAGCTTAAGTTTATAGCTTTGTAAATCGATGATGTCGATTACTAAGCCGATGATGATGTTATTAGTCATGATGATGTTCGACGTGGTGGCGTCTATGGCAGATCAGCCCGTAGGAGCAAAATTTATAATTGAACACAATTGAACACTGTAAATGCTATGTAGTGTGGGCTGCACTGGTTGCATTTTGGCTGCACGCATCCAAACATGCATTTACGCATCCAATGCCACACACAAACCACAAACCCACCGACTTTTCACTAGTGAGGCTGGGGGATAATCAATAAGTGTTGTTAAAATTGCCTTCGCGACTTCTCTGTGGTCTCACTAATATCTCAATCGTCTATAGTATTAAACGCACATACACACAAACTGGCCAGAGACATACGTAATTAGACTAATAAATAGGTTCAAATTAATTGATATCTTTTGTTAATTATTCATAAACATTGGATATTATGTGCATAATTAAAGACTTCAATAGTTAATAAAAATATATAATACAGTAATGAGTTTCTGTGCACTTTTAGAAATAATGTCACAATTATTGAACATAAACTTTCTATAGATTTAAATTAATATATGCTTTAAAAAATTAATAGTAATTAATTAAAAATAGATAACAGATTTTATGACTTTAAACTGAAACGAGTTTACTTAGCGAAAGTAGCCTGAGGCGGCATCGTTTGGTTTATAATGGATTTCATGGTGGGTCCAATAAAAATAAAATACAGATTCTTTGTAAAATATTATAAAAAAATTCCAAAACATATGGTTCAAAAAACTATATAAATTATGTCATTGCAACAAATAGTTATTAAAAATATTTATAAAATTAAAATTTCAGTATAGTTAATATATAGTAATGCATATATAATAAGTACTCACAAAGATAGGCAAAGAAAACTTTAGCCTTAACGACGCTGAAGCTTCGACTTCAAACAACTATTATATATTAAGTCAACTCTACTCTATTAATTAAGAAATTTAAATAATTTTATTAATTTAATAAATGTGATAAAAGATTTAATAACACAGTTCATACAGAATATAATACCAAGATAAGAATACAGATCGAGTGATGTGGTCCCTTACCATTGGCAACGACTAATAAGATCTAATAACATAGTTCATAGAGAATATAAAAGCAAGATAAGAATTAAGATCCAGTGGTTTGGTCTTTTACGCATTGACAATGAGTAATAAGATCTAATAACATAGTTCATACAGAATATAATGTCAAGGTAAGAATAAAATTCGAGTGATGTGTTCGTTTACCATTGACAACGAGTATTGAATTAGATGGTAGGTTGAAAATCTTATGAGCTATACTGCGACATTCATATAGTTAAACGTTTTCGTTGGTTTAGTTCTGTTGTGTACGAATAAAAGAAAATGCTCCAGTTAGATAAGTGTTTGATTCAGTGCCCGTTGGTAGAAAATGCTCTAGAGGACGTCCATATTTCCGGTGGTAGAACGAGGTGACAAAAGATATGAAGGCATTCGGTACTGACAACTGGGGACAACAAGCCACTAATCGGGGTGGTTGGAAGAGGCTACTGAATGCGACCACGAACGACTCACGTCTGTAATGCCCAACTAAATAAGTAAGTAAATATAATAGTTGACTATGACAGCACTGGAATGAAGTACTTTCAATTCATATTTCTAAGGATGGAACACATAATGATGTTGAATAAAAGTCTAACTTATGTCATAAGCTTAACAGAAGCACAAAAATATTTTAACTTAGATTTTGCGATATCATACCTCGTTTTCTTATTGAATTATATGGGTGCACAGATATCATTTTATCAGTCCGTACGATACAATTCCAGTATAAATGTACTATACTTATTTTTTATTTTGCAGCTGGTATAGTTAGATTAATATGCAATCTATTAGAGGATAGAGAAGTCGCTTAACAACAATCACATAATCATTTAGAATTTTTTAAGTGGGGAAGCTACGCAAAGATACTTAATGTTTGGGTACTACATAAATTATAACGATGAAATTGACTGATTTAATTGACTGAATCACCAATCGCTATGAAATCTGACCATTTTTGAAGTCAATCATTTCGGGCAATAAAAAATGGATTAAATACAAGAAGAACCCATGCAAGCGTACATGGTTAATTACCAAGCTGGTAGTTCATTCGGATGCGGTGGTTGTCGCCAACTCTTAAAGGACCAAAGATCTTATGGAGAGGCTTTCTCTCGAAACTTATCTTTTTTAGTAACTAAAAACTGATCGATTAGACTAACTCTAGATTTTAGTAAGAGAGTTGAGTTAGAACTAGAGAGTTGAGCTAGAACTTGCTGTTCTTTGTCAACTATTACTACTGTTCGATGTCGTTGTCTTTGTTAATAGAAGACAGTAAGTTCTAGACAGTTGAGCTAGAACTTGCTGTTCATTGTCGACTATTACTACTGTTCCATGTCGTTCTCTTTGTTAATAGAATTATGAATAATTACAGTATAAACTTTAAAGCCATAGTCCTCTATTTAAAAATTACTAAAAGTTATCTAAGTAAAAGTTTTAATGTTCAACTTAAATGCCGCAATTTAATTTTATTATTAGTTGAACCCGAATGAAATGAGCAGATCCATTAATAAAACTCTTAAAAATACATTAAATGTCCGGTTAGAAAAAATGTTCTAACATTCTAAGTACATGTTACACAATCTCGACACGCAGCTAATATCTTCATTTTTGATCCTATTTCTTCTTATCTTGAAATCTTGAACTAAATTTTTGTCCATCCACAAAAGGACATGTCATTTGTTATGCTCGTGCCCGGCTTCGATTTCATGTGTACAAATATTCTGCGTACGTGTAAGTTCATTGCAATAATTTTTCACTTTTTCTTCCCAAATTCATACAACAATGCGATCCATCCCACTCCATCCCACTTGCTGGATTAATGCAATCAAATTGCTCTGAAATTTTTTCTTGGCAGCGCAGAGCACTTAAAAGATAAATAAAAAGTTACAGTTAAGTAATGCGATGCCATCAGTTGAGGTGCGTTGTAGTTGAGGTTTGGATGCAACATGGGCTGAGGCATGTTGCGGTGGCTTACTTACATTCATGTACCGTAACTAATTCTGCGGGTTTCGTTTATTTGCAACTTATTGCAAGCACTAAAGCAGTATTTATTAGCCACCTCTTTGCCCGCTACTACATTCACTTCCACATCCACATCCACATCGACTTTGATGCCACGCGCGTTTCAAATCCCTTTAGTTACACTGTTTCAAAATTAAATATTTACATTTTGATGCGCACAGACGGACAAATTGTTACAATTTCATTTTGATTTTGATTTGCTCTGAATCTCTGATACGGGTATTCTTTCGGTGGTACATGTTCATTCATGTTGGTGCTTGTGTTTGCATGTGTTTGCATGTATAACTCTGTTTGTCTATGTGTGATTATATTTTGTCACGGTCTATGGTTGACATTTATTTTATAGCCATGAAAAATTGGTGTACGTCGCTGTGCGGATTATTTGGGCGCGGATTTATGTTGCTGCTGCAAGGGTGTCCAAAGTCACACCACAGATTAAAGGAAAATAAATGCTACGAACATGGTTTGTGGGTGTTTACGTAGATACAGCAGGTGAGAGTTAGCGACCAGTAGCTGCAGGTGGAATAAATTCAATTTAAACAAATTTTATAGTTAGTTTTAGAAAATTTTTGCAACAAATATATTTCAATAAATTCATTTAAAATAAATGAATTTGAACAGAAAATTCATATACGTTTTTTGAGTGCAAAAATCTTGAGAGAAATTCAAATTTACCTTTAAATTTGAAACATTTTATATGAATGATATTATTTCCAACTAATGTATTGATTACTTCGTGATTACTTTCGCAAATAAATTTCTTAAAAAAATGGATGAACAGCCACATAGAAAACATAACAAATTAGGGTTCTTAGATCCCAATTGAACGGAACCCCTTACTCTAACTGAAGAGAGGACACGAAGTAGTTCGAATAGCTCTCGTTCAGGCGTTTCTAATATCAAACGCTAATATAATAGGACACCTTCAAGCCCAAATTATTGCTGAATAAAATAAAAAAATGTGACTAGAAGTCGCGTAATATTATATAGATAGAAATATGAAAGGGCAGGAAGCTCAATATTAATCTTTCAACCCAAATAATTAACGGATAAGCACAGAGAATCAGTGAAATCACATTGTAGTACATCAGAAAAATCATTTTAAACGAAGAAGATAATGTAGATTAAGATGACACATTAAGGTCATCAACTTGTCGCCAACCTAATCTTTACTTTATAGTAGATAAATATATCTTTTTAGTTCTAAATATATTATAAACCAGATATGCAACAATAATATTTATTTTGCAGACTCATCTTATTAAGTGGAGTAGTATTTTTTCTAAAAATTTAATCAATCAATATTAACTGAAACTTTTAAAGTTAGTAATATACTAAATATATCGATATAAATATATATATATGTATTTATATTTTGAATTTCATTTTGTACAAGGGAACCGCTTGGAAAGGGTTAGGTTATTGTACCAATCGGTCAAGTTAAGTAACTAACTTAGACTTTATGGAATCATTTTAATGCCAATGCTTAATTTAGGACCTTAACTGCTGTTACTTATGCGACCTTTTTGAAACCCTTATCAAGCGCAAAATATAACAGTTTCCAACAATATTTTTACATTCTGTACAATCAGAATAATAATTTGGTTGAAATAACCAAATTTTAACTAAATCTTAGGTATTCCCAAAATATTCTTATTCGACGCATCATGTTGGTTCAACCATACCACATGTTGGTTTTCATATCTTCCTTTTTTATTTACCACATAAGATAATATTTCTCTAACAAAATGATCAGGTTAGTTTTACTAGTATTAAGTAGTATGAGCATACATGAGTCTGAGTGTGCAACCTCAATTTTTATTATAGAAGTGAAGAACTAGATCTAGAAAGAAAAGGTAGAAATTAGGGTGATTAATAGAGCAGACATAAAGAAAACGATGAAAAAGTGGATGTCTGGACGCAGATCAAAAATCAAAAGAACATCGCTTGCAACGCTAGCATAACAGAGACCCTCATCGAAGTAATGCGTTTCTGAAGGAGAATAAGTTTCTCCGAAGAGAGGGTGTTTTAGTCCGTATACTATATATTAATAGGTTAGGGCACATCATTTTGTGCGGAATAAGTTTCCCCGAAGAGAGAATGTTTTAGTCCATCTACTACATAATTATAGGTTGAGCACATGATTCTGTGGGAAATAAGTCTCCCCGAAGAGAGAATGTTTTAATCCGTATACTACACAATTATAAGTTGAGCACATGTTTCCGTGGGAAATAAGTCTCCTCAAAGAGAGGATATTTTAGTCTGTATAGTATATATTAATATGTCACGGTACGTTATTTTGTGGGGAATAAGTCTCCCCGAAGAGAGGGTGTTTTTGTCAGTATACTACTTATTTATATGTTAGGGCACATCATTCTGTGGGGAATAAGTCTCCCCGAACAGAGGGTGTTTTTGTCCATATACTACTTATTTATATGTTAGGGCACATCATTTCGACGATTGTTGGTGGTACATAAAGCATTCCACATCCTCACAACAAAAAAAAAAGGATAGAAGAAGCTGGAAGTTTATGAAACTTTCTAGATTAATATTTCTTAAACAATTAATTATTGTCAAAAACGATGATAAGCAGTGCAATATAAAATTATTGCAATTATAATTTAATTAATTTGTAATTGTAAAATAATTACTTATGCATACAAGAATTTTATTATGAGTTTTTCTTATCTAGTATAATGGTGACCTGCAAATTTTCTGGTATGTTAAATGCTTGTTCCAATTAATTTTGAAGAAATTTCTGAAATTTGTGTCAACGGAAATTCTTGTCTTATTTGCAACAAATTAAAAATAGAAAAAATTTGATTAAACACTTGAAGAGAAAACAACAAAACAAAAAAGCAGCAAACTGAATTCACAGCAAATGATAGGTCCTGTAAGGAGGTATAAGTATATCCTTCAGCTAGTCGAGCAAACAAACCTACAAATAAGTTTAAAAATAAACAAATGAACAGAAAAAAGTATAACAAACAGTTAGAGAACTCTTTAGAGCAGCACTGTACCATGTACCGAAAGGTCTTCAAGGAAATGCAGAAGAACAATGAGAACTAGAATTTAAGGATAAAAAATAGCTGGCGGGATCTCTTCAAGCGCTTGTTTACATTCAATTAAATCCAAATACCGGCATACCGCTCGACTTTTCTTGTAGTTTTGTAGCAAATTCTTAAACGGCCAGAATTTTTTTCTGTTTTTTAATCTTTTTTTGTTGTTGTGTTTTCCTACTGTTTAAATTTGCAAAATAAAAGGATAACATAAATTGTCACTAATCCAAGCATACACAGTAGTTTGCTCATCAGTGGCCCGCATTTGAAATGTATCCGATTGTGTTCTCTTTGGCTTAAGTCCGTTCCATGCGTCCGTAGTAAGATTGTTCGCAGTTGCATATTGGAATAGGCAGCATGCGAGTTAGTTTACAGTCAAGTTGTTGGCACAAATGAAGCTGTTTTTTAAAATAGTTTCATGGAGGGATGCAGGAAGGAAAGACACTAAGTAATACACAATTCATCCTATGTGCATAAAAAGAATATTTACTCGTACTTGACAACTGTGCTCGAGAGGTTGAGACACAATTTGCACAGGAAGAGTGTTTCAAAGTAGCGCACTGTAACAAAAGAAGAACAACAATCCTGCGGCATAATCCTCACTCAAATTGTATCAAAGGATCATCGTTTATAATTGCCATTGTTTGAGAGATAAGCCATGGTGCAGATTTTAATTTCTGCAACATATCTAATTGTTTATGTATTTGTTTATTTATTCCTTTTTTATGTCACTTAAATATGCGGTACATTTTAGGTGCGGATTATAAAGTTCATTATATTGCAATGGATACCATTAACAAAATAAATATAATAAATATTTACTATAACATTAAAGTAAGCCAGGTCTGGATGCAGGCTAACGAAGAAACTTATTAATGGATAACCAAAACAGGGACTTTACCTTGAAGTATTTATGGTAAATTTCCGGGGTAGGAACGATCTGGCACATTAGTGGGATTGCTGTCAGTCCGTACAAATCGGGGATATCATTATTGTGACGACGTTAGGCATTCAACAAAAAAAAAAAATTATGATAGTATCGTAGATCAGCCCATAATCAACGAATTTAATGACATTTAAAATTATTTTTTATACCATAAGTGTAGATTAATAAAATAAGTATTATTAACTTTACTTTCTGTCCATCACACTAGCTTCTGTTATGGAGCTTGATGACTACTTTTTGGGTATTACACATCAAACTGACCTTTATATTTGAATCATTTTAGTATAAATAGTATACGAGCGCGATTTGATAAGTCAGTGACTTTTTGAATTTCCCGCGCAGTTACTCCAAATGCGACAGTGCTGCCGTCAGCTGTAATCTACCAGTGGGCTACTTTTTAATTTTGAGAAAGCTACGTCGTTCCAACTGAACGACTGTCGTTCAAAGCAGACAACCTCGAGAATTTTTACGAAAATAGAAAAAATTAATTTCGTGTGCTGATTAAGCATTCGTTGCCAAAATCCAAGAATTAGGATACGAACTGCTACTCCATCCAGCATATTCTCCAGATTTAGCTCCCTGCGACTATTTTCTGTTTCCAAACCTAAAGAAATGGCTGGGCGGTAAGAGATTTAAGTCGAATGAAGAAGTCTTTACCGATACAAATGCGTATTTTGAGAGCTTTAGGAACACCTATTATTTGGAGGGAATAAGAAAATTAGAAAAACGCTGACTAAATGTATCAAAAAGTCACTGACTTATCAAATCGCCCTCGTAACTCTAAATAATGTATTGATTACTTCGTAATTATTTTACATAAGAGATAAAACAAATATGAAAATTTCTTTAGGAAATGAATCAAGAATTACATAGAAAACATAATAAGATAATAGACTTTTCACATATAAGACTTGCGGAGGTTTTGCTCTGTATTTTATAGATTCCGCAGGTCTGTTTATGTTCACATGAATGAGTTATACAGTGGTGTTAACAGATTTGACTAGGTGACTACAGTTAGAAAGCTGTTTGATTCGGTACCCGCTGCAGAAGAATGTGATAGAGCATGTCCGCATTTACGGTTAAAAGTCCAGGTGAATTAGTGGTTTAGTGGCGACTGAAAGCCACTAATCGTGCTGATTGAAAGAGGCTAATGAACGCGGCTAGAGATGAATCACGTCTGTTATGGTCAACTAAATAATTAAGTAAGTCAAGCAAGTTGAATTTGTTGATAGCCTTGATTGACAGTAGTGTAGGAATGATAAGTGATTTATAGAGTGTAACTGTTGTCAGTCAGTCGAAAACAATATATGTATGTTCTAGTTACATACTGAACCGAGACCAGTATATATCGAGAATGATAATAGTTCATTTGATCTTGTAAGTGGGTTATTATCATTGGCGGTGCCAAGAGAGATTAGGCTCTTGGTACCTTCTAATGTACAATTGTTATCAAGCAATAGATTGTCTGAGCGAACAATATATTACCAAGTAGCCACATAGGTATACTTCGTTTTTCTCCTCTTTATAATTAATTTCATTTTCGTAGCTTCTTTTTCGATAACTGCCCGGTGCTGAAGTACAATTGACATAGACTCAAACCAATGCTGGTGTGTTCACTTTACACTCTGATATTTATGGTATATAAATTTTAATAGATTTTTAGAACTTTTTTTTTGGGTGATAAAATTTAGGGCCTTTTAAGTTCTATAAAACTATTTTCTTGTGTTAATAATTTAACAAATATTTTTTGTGAAAATAAATTTTATATAAAATTATTTCTGGCAAACCTCTATTACTTTATTTACACATATATTTTGTACAGCAATATTGTTCCAATTATATAAGTTAGGTAGAATACGCCTAAAACCAGATTTGTTTGGCTTTCTCTAACCAAACCAATTAAGTTGAGCCAGGCAGGCAAGCAAAGAAAAGTGCATTCAAAATTACTGGCCTATAAATTAATCCTATAATTGCACTAAAGTTATTATCCTTTGTGCATCTTTTTTGCGCTTGACGGATTTTTAAAAGAACCAAAAACATAAAGAAAACTATAGTATGCAATATATACTTACAGATTATATATACTTATAGATTCAGATTATGTGTACATTTTACAAATATATAAAATTGTTTAACGTAGAAATCCTTTAAATATAATTATTTTAATAAAATAATGAAGTTGGTACTCAAGAGAAGAAAAAAACAGAAAATGAAAACAAAAGTTGATTGCTGATAATCTCAGATTCATTTAAGTGAGTCAAAATCTGTAGTTGCTTCCGGTATATGGTTTCAGAAACTCAAAGAAAGAAATATTTTGCAGTGTACTTTAATACACTAATAAAATTCATATGCATATCAGGTACATAGAAGATGATATATATTTATTTAATAAAATTTTTTTGTTATTAGAAAAAAATTGCCGCATCTTCCTTTGCATTGCAGCTAAGTTTACGGGTGTACGGGTGTACGGGTGTACGGGTATAAAAAATAATTGAAATTAAAATTTTTTCATAAAACAAAACGGACAAGTACTTTAAAAATGCAGAAAATTCTTATTCGGTTCAGTTTCCATGCACAAACCAAATAAATGATTAACAAAAATATCAATAAAAATCAAGGAACAAAAACTTGAGTGGAGAAGAATAAAGTATCTCAGCGCACACACAATTCATTGTTTTGTAAAAATTTTCGACTGGCGCCACTTGAAGATCAGACATGAATGCGCTGTAAAAGCTCTTGGCAGCAGCCATCAGCCACAGCCATCGACATCCAAGTTAGTGGCCGCGGCGGTGGCAATGATGTTTAAGACAACCTCTTGTTCCAACACAATGAGAATAAGAAGAAACAAATCGAGCAATACGAACAAATGAACTTCTAAATGCAAAAGGACATGAGCAGAACACGACGTAAGGATTTCTTTTGAGTTTTTGATCAAAAGCCGACCAAAAGTCTTTATAATAAGATATGCTGCAATCCATGTTGTCATTGTTGTTGTTGTTGTTATTGTTGTTGTTATAGCAGCCGCTACTTGAGGCGCCACTCGGCGCGTTGGGATCACAGCTTTAGTGGCATTGGCATAAAATTTTGTTAACAAGTTAAAAATGGAGTAGCAATGCAACTTCAGGGTATCTTTTATTTAACATATAAATCATATTTTTTTCACAAATAATAATAATATATATGATTTTGAACAATAATTAGATTGTATAGTTTATTTAATTAGACGATGTATTTTTGATATAAGGTAAGGTAAAGTCAGACACTTGTGGCAGCTCGTCTTGAAGAAAATATAGGCTCACTTTGGTTCAACAATTTCGCACATTGTGATATCATAGTTTCTATATATATATATATCAACATAAATCCATATATTCATACATATATTGCTTTTGTTACATTCTATGTTCTATTATTCTATCCATATATATGCACTCTACCCATACCTGGAGAACCTTGTACTAGACTAGTAAACCAATTTGTTGCATTATTGAAGCTGACAATATAATGTTATAATACTATGTGATATCGAGCAAAAGTTTTTGAAAAGAAACTTCTTTACTAGATATGAAGGTCTAGAATTTAACGTGTCTACGTGAAGGTTTAACACTATGGTGTTCTTCACACACGCTTTGGTATATTGCGCCGATGAATACCCCATTGGAACTGTGAGGAATTCTGCCGGTACCAGTTAAATTTATGTGTTTGGGCATAAATTCTTCCTTGGTGACGAGCGAAAGTCAACTTACATACCAATGTTAGATAGGCGGTAACATAGCAAATGGGTATCACTTTCGTCTATTTTCTCACGTCTGCAGCTACGACCGTAGCCGTTGAGAGGAGCAGACAAATACGACAGTGTCGTTAGTAAGTCGATTAAGTGGGATAAGGGCAAATAAGTCACAGGATGTGCACTTTTCTTTTTGGGACAGAGACTAACCATCTCATTAGCGTAGTAAGACAAGTGTGTTCATATTTAGTTAACCATTTTACTAACCAAAATTTCGAAAATCTTAAAAATAACAGTTTGACTGAAGCTTTTTTTTACAACAGGTATAATGTAAAGCTGTATATTATTTATGATAAATTTATAGGCTTAATAGTTGCCAGAGCTAAACCGTTAATATTATGACTATACACCGTATTCGATACTTGTTCCATATCAATAATATACTGATGGTATTCTTTCTGATTTAAATAATTTATTAATTTGTTTGATTAAATTCTAAATTTAATAATATTACTATTTACTAGCGTTGAATTAGTATTAATCTTAGTTGTGTTATAACAAATAATAAAAAAAGGGTTAGTATATAATAAAAACAAAATGTTCAATGGTTAATGTCCGGGTATAAGAACAAATCAGTTTAATCTTTGCATATATTCTTGGAAAATAAATGATGTAATACAATGTCTTCAATGATAATGATAAGTGTAGTTGTTAATGGTTTAAACTAAAGATGGGCATATAGAAGGTAAAATCACTAAAATCGAAATAAATTTGATAACATTTTTAGTATTTGTAAATTTTTTTTGTTTTGAAGTATATTTATCCACTTCCGAATATATTTTTCCTATATATATTAATTTTATATCTATTGTCATAATATTGTATAAATATTTTCTATATACATATATGTTATTCATGTTTTCGATGTTAGTGTATTTGTTTCTTTGTAATATGGACCAAATTATTGTTATATGTACCATATTTAAATTTTATAGTACCCTGATGATGACTATAGATTATAGTCGAAATATTGGTAAAAATAAAATCTTTAAAAACAAATAAATATTTTTTAAAAGATTATTATTTAACTATTGACCAATAAGACCGTATAAAAAAATAACAAAATTATTTTTTAGTAAAAATTTTTTTTGGTCATTAAAACATTAAATTATTAAATATTTTAATAAAGAGGTTTTTCGAACAGTAGTGAACTACAACAACAAAAAATTATTTTTTATATTATTTTAATTAATTGCTGTTTCGAATATTGCCAAATACCCATCATCAGTGGTCTTGGAAATAATTCCTGTATTTAATTATTCGTAAATAATTATTTTTGAGTCTGCAAGTATCAGGAATCGAACTCGGGTCCTGCCAAATGTGAAGCTCAGAATCAGCGCACCTTAACCAACTGTTTTGTTACTTTTACTATGAAAGTTTTTTATTAACAATTTTACTTGCTGCGTTGTGAAATATTTTTTATAAAATTTAAAAGATAGTTAAAATATTTAATGATGATCAAGTAATATAATATATTATAATATGTTATAGATAATATATATCAATAACCAGTTTTCGGAGTATGGTTATTGATATACTTAGCATATCTTAGCATGATCTTAAATTATTATACAATAATACTATAAATTTATACAAACGGAGTGAACACGATTCCTGTGTCGCTAATGCCAGGTCGGGATATCATGATATGTACCCACAGCTGCAATGTGACATTATGCATAGTTTTTATTACGAAAACACTCAGCACATATTGAGCCTACTTTTTAATGTCGATGCTGAACGGTAGAGAATTTGATATATCTAAACGTAAATATATTTTGTGTAATCGTCATAAAATAGAAAATATATCTCATATTATTGAATTATGTCCGATTTTTAGAGAGCATAGACTTATTTCTTTTTTAAAAAGCACTTCAGTCCAAAAAAGAAGTTGAAGTCTTGTTAAACGGTAGCAATATTTATAACCTGTACAAATTTATGAAAACTCTTTTAAATTACAGAAGATTAAGTATTAAAGATATTTATATGAAAAAGAATAATAATGAATAATAATAATAATAAATAAATGCCAATCTAACACACAACAAATATGCTATTGTCAATTCAGATTTTATGTAAAATTCTATAATTTTAATAACTGTAATTTTGAGTTTTTTGATCAATAAATAATAATATAATATATATTAATATTATTGTATTATTAAAATATAAAATTAAATTTATAAAATATATTATATCTTATGCCAACTATAATATATTTATATGCAAATCATATTAATTAGCAACAATTAGTTTTTAATGTATTATTATTAATTAGTACTAATTTTAACAACATTTATAAGTAAATAAATTCTAAGCAAAAATGCAACCCTTCAATCGAAAAGAAAGTTCAAGATAAGCTTTGTCCAACTCTAATCTCTTAGTACCGTTACTGTTGTGCTTCTATGTGATCTCGTGCAGTGCGAAGTCGTGTGTTAGTTCGGCTGTGACGTTGCGTATTAATATTTCATTCGTGTGTGTTTTTACTATAAAAAAATTTTTCTGTTTTATTTCTTTTTATATTAATTTGTGAGTTATTTAATAATCAAGTGGTAATTAATTAAAACATATTACAATGCTGTTAACTATAAATTCTACATACAAATGTTCTTCAATTTCATTTATAAAAAATATTCACCTCCCCCTTCGCAACGTAACTGTTTTTTCTGCCGCTTTAATGTTGCGATCCGTTGACAGCCGCATAATTTCAATGGTAAGTCAGAAATAATAATTTTCTATTGAAATATAATATTTTTATTTTTTATATTAAATTTATTTTGAAATATATTTCGATATTAATACACATTAATATGTTTGTTCTAATATGTATGTTTCAACAAGGCGTTGAAATAAATAAAAAGTGTAGAGTTTGTGTTTTGGTGGGAAAATGACGTTTCAAGTATTTTTGTCTACCGTTGAAGCGAAAACTCATATGAGCTGAAAACGTTTCCCGCTAAAAGGGTTTTCTATATTGTAAGACTAAAAGAGAAACGAAAAATCTGTGTTGCCAAGGTACTATAATTTCAAAATGTTATATTAATATATATTAATAAAGTTAATATAACACAAATATTTTAATGATTAGAGATATTGATATAGTGATGGAATAAAATTAATTTTAACTGCAATATTTTGGATAAAAATTCTGAAAACCGTTAATGTTAATATAATTTATATTTTAATAATATATAAATTTTAAAATATTTTTTATTTATATTAAAGAATAATATTCTTTGATGTAATTTAAGATATTGATATAGTCATGGATTAATATAAATTTTAATTGCAATATTTTGAACAAAAGTCAATTTTAGTAGCTAATTAAATTTATAAAATGTCATATTAATATATTTTATTAAAGTTAATATAATTTATATTTTATTAATAAATAAATTTTAAAATATTTTTTGTTTATATTATAAAATAATAATCTTTGATGTAATTTGAGATATTATATCAATATCATTATATCAATTAGTCATGCACTAATATTAATTTTAATTGCAATATTTTGAACAAAATTCAATTTTAGTAGCTAATTAAATTTATAAAATGTTATATTAATATATTTTAATATAGTTAATATAATTTACATTTTAAAATTGATACAATAATTTGAATAACATATAAATTTTCAAATATTTTATGTTTATATTAAAAACTAATATATCTTGATGCTTATTCAGAAATTAATATAGTGATGGAATGAAATTAATTTTAATTGCAATATTTTGGATAAAAGTTCTGAAAACCGCTTTTATTCACAAAAAACTCAATTTTAGTAGTTGATTAAAATTATAAAATGTTATATTAATATTTTTTAATATAATTAATATAATTTACATTATTTCAACAACCTATTAATTTTAAAATATTTTATGTTTACATTATAAACTGATATATTAAGGCATATTTCAGAAAATTATATAGTGCTGGATTAAAATTAATTTTAATTACAGTATTTTAAACAAAAAGTTGTTTAAACTGTTGTTATTCACAAAAAACTCACTCCCTCTCCTCCGATTTATTAAAATAAGTTCCTTAATTTTATGTGATGTAGAGTAATACCACTGGTTTGATATTTAATTGATTTCTTACTTCGATAATCTGTTCAAAATTGAACTGTAAATTATAATTTAATAAGCGAACTTTTAAGATAAGTACTTTTAATATTTACGAAAATTTTCTTTAATCAAACTGCGAGAATAAGTTTAGAATACATAGTACGTATTCTGCTATGATTTTTCAATATATTATCCATTTAAATTTTATGAAACATATTATGATGTTACCTATCGTTGGAGTGGGTATTAATAGACATAACCAGTTCTAGTAAATTATCATAATATTTAGATTTACTTTAGGTTTTAAAAACGCTGATTTTAATTACTAAACTCTGTTTTGGAATTCTACATATCTCTATTCAGAAGTAGAGATTTCAAAGATTTTTAATTAATTGTCAAATAAGCTCATGTAATCTAAAGGGACTGTAAAATTGAAAAGAATTAAGAAGATAATCTTTCCCAGAACAATATCGTTAGAAATTTGATTTTAGCTATTTATAGCTATAAATAAGATTTTGTTCAGACAACATATTCTGCTATTATAACAACTGAAAAAGTTCTTTAGGGGTTTAACCAATTGTTGACTGCTACTACATCACAACTGTTAATCACATGTTCTGTTAATCACACATCATATGTTCCCCAATACAGCAGGACTATCCAAAGCACAACAGACGGGTTTTAGGCGGACCGCGGATAATATATGTGCGACCCGCT
Source organism: Teleopsis dalmanni (assembly GCF_002237135.1). Classification (NCBI taxonomy): domain Eukaryota; kingdom Metazoa; phylum Arthropoda; class Insecta; order Diptera; family Diopsidae; genus Teleopsis; species Teleopsis dalmanni. The sequence goes on along the minus strand of NC_051846.1, from coordinate 150,643,859 downwards.
ACATGTTTGTAATCTACCACGAGTACACAAATTTTCCATTGATACATTTTGGTAAAATTACATAATTTTATTTTCATGGTATTCCAAACAAATGAAAATCAAATGAATAAATTAATAAAACAAAATTTAACATTATCTTGTATTGGCCCGTGATAATATTGGTATGGTCAGTCCTGATCTCCAGAAATGTAATAAAATTTGGCTGTCAACTAGCTAAATCGTATCAGGAATAAAACTACTGATATTTTGCTATATTGCTATTTTCATTTTAATTTTAATTAGAACTAAGAACGAACTAACAGAAATAGTAAATAGAAAAATTTATTTACACAGTAAAATTTTTCTCAACTCATCCAAAAGGATCTATAGCGAGTTATACATAGATCATATATTCAAAAAGAAAGTGCAATTGCCGAAGAAAATTAGCATATAATGTTACAAATTATATTAAAAATCATTACTGTGTAATTATATAGAAATGATACTTTTATAGAAAACATTTAGTTTTGAACTTCAGATTTATAGTGATAATAAGAACTTAAGTGCTCTTTGGAAGCATTTTTTAAAATATAACGATTTTAAAACTTTGACCGGTAAAAGTACTTCCTCACCATGACTAGAGGGTATTACAATCTACCTTATTTGTGTTGATAGAGTCAGTGGGGAGGTATGGGGGCGATTATATATTTCGCGTAAGATATGAACTACAAAGTAATTAACAATTTCGAATTATCGACGCTTAAAGAATAGTTTGTGATTTTAAGGATAAGAGTAAGATATCTAAAGCAACATTGTTAACAGTAAACCTACTACTGATTCTGTGAGAAAAAACTTTCGAATGAATTAATTTGAAAAATACCAGATATATACTTTTTACAAGAAAACTGTGATTACGTAAAGATATATTTTCGAATTAGTTAAGAAATACTAAAAATATAGATCTTTTTGTATTAATACTATCGGAACAGTGTTGGAAATTTCAACTTTTTCTTAATTTATTTACATAGTTTCACAGAAACTAATTTTGGGTCATTTGTACTATGAATTATTCATACTTAAGTCGTGAATTTTAATTTATTAATTATATTTATTATTGTGTTACAATTACACAATTATAGGGTATTGTGTAATACAATATAATATCCCCACTTATTTACTTATTTGGCCATAACAACCCGTTACCGGGTTTTGGGCTAACGCAGCGCATTCTACAGCCTCGTACATCAAGTACGAGTAAAGAGGGGTTTTGAAAATACCTCCAGTTAAGAAACATAATAATTACTTATTTTTTTATGTGAGGATACAGTCAATTGGCCCCTTGCCTTGCTTCGTGAATAAGCCATGTATTAAGCTTATAATAAATTTTGGTTTTCATGTATTCAGTTTAAATAAGAACTGAATTGGTATTATTTGATTATTTTAACGGAAACATAAAAACTCCATACAGAACTGTATAAATAAAATATGTTAATATAAAAACATATCCGTTTTTATTTAATATATTACAAGACTTCCAAATGTTTCGAAAAATTGGTATCTTAAACTATAACCACGGTTGCCACTTGAAAATTTTTTTCTGTACCAAAATTG
>NC_051846.1:150573652-150642169 GCF_002237135.1 Teleopsis dalmanni | reverse complement strand
GATCCTGACTTTTTACCGCGCACGTCGGACTTTGGTTTAAATCAAAACGTTTTTCGGGATAAGTTTTGTTTTCAGTGTCCCGAGTCCTTTTATAAAATTGCATTCTTATGTTGTGATTTAAATCCAGATAAAAGGTGTGTATAACAATTTTCGTGACCACTATATGCAGTATTTTTAATAACAACAATCTTTTTTTACAGACCGTCATTTGAAGTATTAGATATATGGTTGGAAAGTTTATTGACACATGCAACTTTAAATCAGTCTTTGCCACTCGAATTACTTTATGATATTGAGAACTTTCCAGGTATTAGTATAAGTTCTACACCAGAAGGATTTCTAACGCCAAAATCAAATCTAAGTCGAGACGATTTAGATGAACTTGGTAAAAATATACCAAAACCCCTAAACATTCCGTCCAATGAAAATGAAATCAAGATAGTTGAAACAATTAAATTAGAAGAAAAGGAAAATACTCAAAATTTGCCATTAGCTATACCTAAATCGCCACACTTAGGTAAAGATTTCTCACCCACTGGTGAACGAATACGTGATAGCATGCGTGCAAGAAGAAGACAGCGTTTAATTGAAAATCAAAAGCGTGGTTTGACACCTGAAAATAATTGTACCGAACGTGTATTAGAAGCAGTAAAACATAGCTTACAGAATGGCGTTAGTAAAAAGAATCGGCCTTATGGTGATAAAGGTTTTCTCTTAGATATTCACCGCGATGGTGATCTGAGGCTTAGTAATGTTAAAGACTTAAATAATTGTTCTGACTTCGACTCAAGTTGCGATACAAGTCTCAATTACCATGAAGTCAACGCTGTGGAGCATGTTAAACCGATAGAACCGTTGGCAACAGTTGTTAAAACTGTATTAGAGGAAGATGATATAATTGTTGAATCTCCAGCTAATAAAAGTTTAAAGAACCGTCAGACTTTTATAAATTCCGTCGAAGAAGATGCAAAATCTATAAACGCTATGAATGAAGTACAAAAAAATATTGCGCAGAAATCATATAAAAATGCATTGGATGATATTAGAACAAAATTAAATCTATGTAAAAACAAATTCGAAACCATTGATGAAGCTAATCGTAAAAATTATACGAATTCTCAAACTTCTATGAAAACATACTTTAAGGTAAGTCCTACAGATGCTGTGTATAGAACACCACCTCAAGCTTTAAAAATGTTTCAACGCATGGAAGCAGCGGAGGTCAATGCGGGCAAAAGTTCGTCAATGCAAACGCTACGTGTTAATCAAACACCTATCTTTGGTAGAAAGCAATTTCCAAAAGCTGTGGAGCTCTATACACCACATTCAGAATCTCTAGAAAATTTAGCTGCCATGACCATTAAGTCAAATGATGAAGTTGTGAAAGAGAAAACAACTGTAAAGCGTGTTAAACAGCCAGCCGAAAGAACATTTAAAAGTTATTTGAAAGAGCTTGATGAACCTGAGATAAAGTCTACCGAAATACAAGCGAAGAAAAACAAATTAACGTATGCTAAGGATATTGCAAGTGATAGGACGCAAGATAAAAGTAAAGTTAGTAATCGCCTCTTAGGATTTAGAAAAAATGTAAAGCCCTCCTGTACTTCACCTACAAAAGATGTTGTTGATAATAAGACAAATACACGACGCACATTGAGCCCGACTAAAAGTACAGATATAAATAGATTTACAGCTAAACAGGATAACCTCACAGGTCAGTTCAATTGAAATCAAATTTTTTGTATTTCTATTTATCTTTTTTTTTTTTAAATTAATAGCACCAATATATACACGAACCACTAGTCGACAAGTTCTCGCAAATACTAGTATTGGCTCTACAACCCCTAAAGTCAACTCGAATCGCTTAACTATATTAAGTCCCGAAAAAGTTCATCGCCTAAATGCAAAAATGTCCGATCAAAAGAAAAAAATGGAATCCACTAATAAGATTGCTGACTCAAAGCCCTTTTCAATTGCACCAGTTACGAATACGTCTACAAATGCCGATCAACAAACACAGACTGAGCGACGAAAACGAGCAGCAGCCAATCGATCGCAAATCTATTCTAGGTATTGATTCAGTTTTCAAACGAAATATAAGTTCGATACGATGCTAAGCGAAGCGACAGCAGTGCTGAAACTGCTGAGAATTTAAGAAATTTCGATTTAAGTTAAAAAGTGCCTAAATTAATGCAATATTAAAAACAAAAACATTTTAGGAATTTTTAACAAACTGATTAATATTTAAATAGATACATATAAATCATGTACAGGGTAATACGGAAAGTGACGTATATATATTTCTTAAAACTACTATTGTACCTCACTTTAAACTACTTATACATTTCGACACAATAAAAAACAAAAATAATAAGCAACTAATATACATATAAATTATAAAAATATAAAACAATAATAATTATAGCAATGTAATAAAATCGTAAAGCAATTAGACTAATACATGTTATATACACACTACTTATATACACATATTTATATATACAAATATTAAAATCTTATTAAATATGTATTTTTATAACACTTTATAGTGCCATCGAATAGTTTAGCCCATGTCGATGCAAACATTGCATTATTGTAAATAGTTTTATGATATTTAATAATCTATTAAGTTTGAAAATATTGTAAAATATTGAGTAATAATTTATATATTAGTTCATTAACAGTATTTATAATTAAACTAAATACATAGGTTAATTAGTTATTAATTCAGTAAGGATTGTTTTTTAAATATTATTATGCCTTTATAAAAAGTTATTAATACTGGTTAGTGCTTCAAAGATTTCAAGCATTATGATATTCGAGCAATTCAAGCATACTCGAATACGAATATTTAAATCAAAAACTTTAAATGTTCAGAAATTTTCTAAACATTTAAAAATGTACGAGCTGCTTAAATAGCAAAATTGCTTTAGATACATTTTTTGTTTTGTTTTATTTTAAAGAAATAAATATAATAGAAAATGCTCGGACACATAATGTGATGTTCGAACATTTTCGAGCAGCTCGTTGTATTCGAACGAAAAACACATTGTATTCGAACTTACACATTGAAATGCTTTAAGCTTTCAACAGCTTGAATAATAATTGTAGTACTAATACTTCAGTTTTTTTTTTAAATGTAACGCATAAGTTTGTATTAAATCCCCCCTTTATATAGAAAATATATATTAAGCTTAAGATTTATATATATATATACTCAATTTTTATGCCTGAACTAACTCTTGCTCAAGTAACTATACTAAAAAATTAAGGAAAAAAGACATATGTATTTTTTGAAAACGCTTTTTACTCGTAATACACAGTTTCCAAATCACAAAACATTTGCGATAATCCTGACTGTAGTGTAACCAATTCTTATGCTGTTGTCGCAATATAATATAAACAATTATATATGATTATATGATATGATATGTGATTCATATATGTAAAAACAGTGTACGCATTAGATATATGTACTAACTAACCTAAAGCAATTACTAATTAAGATAAGAATATTAATTGTTATTGTTTAACATGTAATCAGTTAAAAACAAATTAAAAACTTAGATATATTTGATTTATATAAAATTTAAATGTATTAAGTGAAATCTTAAATGTTAACATCAACAAAGGACAAATTAGTGTCTGGTGTTTTTATTGTCGTTTAACTTTAATCGTTGGCTATCTTAAGAGCTAACCGTATATTGCATTCGGTCAACTAAATTTGCACGCTTTGATGCCATAATAAATAAATATACTAATATGCGTTTAGTCATACTAATTTCAAATGCTAAGGATCTTAAAAGTATGTTGAAACTTCATTGTGTTACATGGAGATTTCCGTAACGAGAGCTTAGCAATTTATATACATCATTTCAATAAGATCTATATGCATTAGATCAATACTCTGTCTTTGCTTAAGGCACCTTCCATCACTACTGTCAGATATGCGGATATTTATATTTAATGTGATTCAGATCACATTGAGTGTCGTAATCCGGTTACCAAATCGAAATAAACAACAACAATGTGAATCCATAAATTCAGAATAAATATCAAATCGCATATGGTATAATATAAAATTCATAGTAAATCAATAAAAATAAATGCATTACTCATCGAAAGTAGCAAATACTAATAAGCGAAATAAAAATCTCAATTCAAAGTTCAAAATCTAATTTTAACAATATTACTAACTATTAAGAAAAAGTAACTGGTATAACTGTTATATAATGTTTGTTAATCATCAGTTAATTAATCAGTGTGAAAATATTATGAATAGTCGCAATAAGATAATTGAAAATTATTAAACAGTAGTTAAGAACAATAGTTAAGTAACCATTGATTTAACCGAGATTGAAACGACTAGCTATTAAAGTTTTGCAATGCATAATGCACGTCGTTGAGTTCGAACTTCATTTAAGATTTGCTTAATATGCTAAGATTATAAATTTTAATTAAGTTTGTTAACTAAATATGTGTAATATAATTTCAAATTTAATTTAAAATTAATTATTAATTGCGTCTTTTACAATTATTTCTTTGCACAAATTTATAGTATTGTAATTATATATGTATGGCACATTTTTTTATATGTTTTTTTATAAGCAACAATTTTTTATTTTTGTTGTATAAATACCCATTCCAATTTTGCAATAAATTTTACATATATATTTTTCTAAAAACTTTGTTGTATTATTTAAAAATTTGTTATTTATATAGATCTGGGAATATAGTTAATTTTATTGATTTAGATCTAAAAGAAACTGGTGATCGGCAAATGGTTATAGTATTCTTTAAGGAGAGGAAGAGGATGTATTACTAACAGTGCCTCAAGTGAATGGAGTTTATTAAGTCAAATACGTGATTTAAGAAGTATATAATACGAGAAGAGAGAAAATTGAAAAAGTGTTTACTTTACTTTGCTGGCAGTGAACGTAAAGTTTCCAAACCTCTATCAGCGGTTTTGGATGATGGAGGTTTTGCGCACTCAGTGATGTTGTTGTTGTTGTAACCCGCCGGGACCTGAAAGCAGATAACATGAAAGGATTACAAGACGAATACATGAGATAAGGAATGGAAAAAGTGGGAGTAAGTGTTGGGATGAGGGAAGAGGGAGGGGTGGGAATAATTTGAAACTATCCAGGATCCAGTCGAAGAAACCTAGCTACTTCAAGGGGACGAGTCCAAAGCTCGATTGGACTTAAATTTGTGTGTGCGTTGGGGCAAGAAAACAGATGGGCGACGTCGTGGGGCGTGGAGCTGCAGTTTGGGCACACATTAGGAATGGACGTGTTAATACGTGACAAGTAACTGTTAAGCACATGGCTATATCCTGATCTCAATTGAAATAGGATAGTTCTTGCCGTACGAGGAAGGTTACGTTCATCCTGAGAAATGTTAGGCGGAGGCCTATTGAGGACCTTGTTGGGAGTCAACCTAGGTCTCGAAGAAGATACTGCATCGGTGTGGAGTGCTATAAGTCCACGCTTGTATTCGACCTCACTGATGTAGGCTCCATTGCAATATTGGTCGATACTCAGTGATAGAAGTCTCTAGCAGTATTATCAGCATAAAATATTTTGGGACTGTCTATTAGAATTTTCCTGTCATTTTAATTCTGAAATACTTATGTTAATAATATCGTATAAAGAATAATCAAATAGAAGCAATATGGTAGCAATTGCTACCAAACGGAAGTTTTTAATATAATAAAATAACTATAAATTCTGTTTTAGATTTATTTAACTCGAATATAATGTGCGCTACTATATCTATACCATATATATATATATATATATATATGATGAGAAATTCTCATGTGTGTTTTAGTTAGTTAGTTGAAGTGGAGTGAGGAATTAATCCTCCTCAATTAGGTAAGATAGCCTTTTGGATCCCACAATTCCTCGTAATAATGACTAGAATAATATAGAAGTTAAAACCAGCTAGAAGCATTAATAAATACGAGTGGCTGGCCAATGTTAATGCTGGAAATATTGTTGTGTTTGTTAAAGAAAGGGGCACCTATAAGTTTAAGCCTAGTTCAGGACAAGCCTGAACATAGACAAGGCAGTTGTTTTGATGTCTTTTTTTCAAGCGGTAATAGACAGGTGGTACCGGAGACACTACAAGATAGAACGAGCTTAGCTTTAGATACTTCGCATTTGCTTCTGTGTACCAAGTCAGAGATTCGATATTTAGAAAAGGTTGGACACGTAGCCATTGAACTGGTTGCAGAGGTTCTGTCTGACGCAAAAAAATTGGCATAAATCAATTTTGAGCTGTAGTTTGTAGGAGCAGGGATAAGAGAAGTCCATAGAAGTGGCGCTCAGTCTAGCAATCTCATCTGCGCTCAGTCTAGCAATCTTATCTGCGCTCTCGTTTCCTACTATGTTGGAATGCCAGCGATCACAAACTAGAGTTACCTTGGACCTGCCGTTTAGTACGTTAATGCATTGTCAACATGCTTGCGCTGATCTAGACGAAATGCATACTGCTAATACAGCTTTAATCGCTAACTGACTGTCAGTAAGCATATAGACTTCTTTTTCGTAAAACTCAATGTTCGTAGTAAGAGAACATGCTCTCAGAATAGCAAACATTTCTGCCTAAAATATTAAGATAGAATCGGAGAGATGGTAAGATTTACTAAACCACTAGGTCCATGGAAAAGACAGGTCCGAAAAAATTGCATTAGGCAACAGGCTCCATATAACTTGCCATACAACTTTTTGCATGCGTAGAATGTCACACATGCTTTGCGAATTCTTTTATCGATTTTGTACGTCCAGGTGTGTTAGAAGGCCATCTCTATTAGAAAGACGATGAAAGTTAAGTCACATTCTTTGTGATTATCTGGTTTTGAATAGAATAATGACCCGGTAACTAGTCTTCCTGTCTGAAATTAGGAAATTCGATGATTTTAATTCAAAAGACTGATTGTTTTCTGTTTAGTGACATTTTATTGTAGTACAAAAGATCCTTTATTATAGTAGAGGAGCACTTTCTACCTTTGGCTGTATGAATTTGTATTATAAATTCATATCATTTATATAATCTATATGTTATATACAATTTTATTGTTAATTCAAACCTAACCTATAATTTTTTTTTACAGTAGGTAGAAAACATGAAAAGCCACAGTGTAAGGTTTGAAGCCATTAAGAAAACCATTTTAGGAATGAGTTAAAAAGATTTCAGCCAGTAGACTTGAAAGAAAGCTGGTTGAGATCTGATTCCAGTAATCAGGGAGAAAATATATAAGAAGCTAAGTATTTGTGTTTACAAATTTATCTAAGCTAGGGGTTAGAATGAATGATAATTATGGGAAACGATGAGCATTAACTAAAGACTGCGATTACTTCTATGAAACGGGTAACGATATCCGCGATTGTACAACGGAATTGAGTGTGGGAGCAAGGGATTGGGGAGACTGACCAAATCGGGAAGGCATAGGTGAATGGGGGCAAATGAACTGTTTGTAGTAGTGGTCTTAACGTTTAGTAGGTTATGCCTGCACAAGGAGTTCTTGTGTTGGATGTGTCGAAAGGTGGCGTTCTGAATCGTTTTGAGCGGGCTTTCCGCCTACCCGTCAGAGCAATTGCTGACATCTTGACTTGGTTAAGTTTAAATTTCCGGATGGAATAGTATCTAGTAAGATCAATTTATTTTTAATAACTTATTTTTTATATTTTCTTAATAATTTTTTTAGTGCTATTATCTACCACTTGTTTATAACAATAATCAATTTGAAAAAATGCTTTTGAAAATTAATAAATAATATAAAAATGATATAAAAAACTAAAAATTATTAATAAAAAAAAATTTAAATAATTCAATTTTTTATTGATAATGTACAAATAAATTATTTCGTCTCAAATAAAAATTAAAAACTACTTCTTAAGTAATAATTTTTAACACTGCAATTATTTTGAGATATTGACTCTAAGGCATAAAAGTATTTATGAAGTTACTTCAGCTGCTTGGTAAGACGATTTATTCTTTTTATTTTTATTCCTCCGAAAACTTAGTGTTGTGGTTTCATGGTAGGGCAAATGTAAATTAGTTGGAAGACTTAAAGATTGGCTTGAGAAGTCAAGCATGTGTGGTTTGTTCAGCATAAAAAACGCAGCACCACGGCAAAGATGCGGTTGTTGGCTTCTGGAAATGTTTTTGGAAGATATCCTTAAATAACAATAATAAAACTAAAAATTACCAAACTTTTACTAATTGCCTTTCGGCTTACAAAGAAATATTTTTTTATTTAACGTAAGCTTCGTGTAGTGACTTTTCTTCACAATAAAAACTTTCGAAATACTTTGCGGTTTTTACTTCACAGTTAAGCTTATTATGATTTAATAATTATAAACAATTTACAATTTTCAAAGAAAAAAGAAAAATTAAAAAAAATTAAGACTTGACGCAGCTGAAAAAATATTAAAAATTTAGTAAGAGAGGCGATTCGAGTTAACAAGAAGTTTTTATTTGTTTTAGCCATGGATTTCATAAATTTTTACTTGAAGCACTGAATGCCTCTGAATATCAAATAGCCTCCTATATTGTCAATTTTTGGATTAGTAAGATGTAGAAATTGCACAAAGTCAAGCTCTGAGAGGACTTTTCAAAGTATCATGGTACATTAGAACGAATGACATCCTCAGAGATGGGATCTTGAGATCCCATCAAAAAATACATAAAGAATAGAGCCCAGTTTTTGACTACGAAATGAAAGAAGAATTTTTTTTATTTTTCAATTAAGTATGGTACTATGACATTTTCGGACTAAATACTACACTATATAATTACTTTTTGTCATTATGACCACTTGGACCATCAAAAATCATTTGAATGAAATGATCTTTTAACAATTACTTGTAGATATTTACAGCACTAGAAGTGAAAATTTTATTTGTTGACATAACCACCAAACGAAAAATAAGTTCCATTATTGACGACAATTCATCCAAACTCTATGATTTGAGTATCCACACCTGTCAAATCTATTTTGTAAAATGACGAACCTTAAACTGAACATATGATGCCCGAGTGATAAATTTCATGATTGAAGGAAATTTATTTAAACTCTAGGGTTTGATTATTTATAGCGTATACTCCACTCCTATCAAATCCATATTGTAAAATGATGAACCTTAAGTGAAACAGTTGATGCCTGGAATGACAGTTCTGTTAGGCATATATCATTGAAACAATCAGTATTACGATACATAATCTCTAGAGGTATGTGGGGTTATAATTTTTCCAAATTAAAGATGAAAACCAAAATTGGATGTTTGAATTACTAAGTGATTATGTTCCATCTATTGATGGAATTGTGCTTAGTCAATACGTGGAATCAGGCAGGTAGAGGGTTTCAAGCTTTTCTTAAAATAAGTAAAAGGACTGTATTTATGCATATGTATTCATTATTTAATATATCACGACTTTTTAATAAAATAAACATTGTTATTAAATTACTGAATTTATCGAAAACCCCCTCTCCATTAAGAAAATTTCTAACTACGGACCTGAGTGCAATTATTAACAGAAGAATAAGGTAAAAATAATTTCTGATGCATTTCTAAAAAATATATTTTAATTAGAAAAAAAAAATGGTTTGTGTTGACGAAAAAATCAGAGGTCAGCAAATCCATTTTTCTGTTGTTAAAGTGTTGGTTCTCTTATATATATTCCTGTATGTGTCGTACACCTAAACAAGCGGACCAATAAACATCTAGGTATATTTTTGGCAATCTGTGGAGTAATTTCCAAATTAAATCACAAATTACGTATACTAAGAAGTACAGATTTATTTATGCAATTGGGGTGGTAATACTTGGAATAATTTAGAAAACAATAGGAAGAAAACCGTGCTATATTTTCTGGTGGTCCAGTGTCTATAGACAGTTGATCCATTTATTATAAATGGATAAATCAAATTTTGAAAACTATATCAAAAAACTAAATATAGTTGTTGTTTTAGTTTTAGGTACCAGGAGCGGCATGGGGCAATCTTAGTTAAATATATAAAAAAAATTTATATTAATTTTTGTACAAAAACAAAATCTTAGTTGACAATTGTAAAGATCTGCTCGAAGACAGATCTTTCATTTGGTCTTTAGAAAGACTGAAAAGAACTTTCAAAAACAAAATCTTAGTTGACAATCGTAAAGATCTGCTCGAAGACAGATAATTCATTTGGTCTTTAGAAAGACTAAAAAGAACTTTCAGTTTTTGAAAAGACCGATGCGAAAATATGAAAGATCTTTCAAACAATCTTTCGTAAGATTTTTGAGTGTAGTGAGCTGAAAGATTGCTGTTAAAATTGTCCTGTTGATGCAAAAAATATATATATCTGTTCTTCTTTTTCTCTTCACTATCTCTTTCGAAACAATTTGCAATTTTCAATTGTTTCAGATAACTTTAGAGAATATTTTGGAATAATCCACAATCCTTTTAATTACAGCTCAGTCACCCTATAATGAAAAACTTTATACTAGTTTAGAAGATTTTTTTTTTCGATTCATCTAATTCTAATGTGCAAAATTTCAAATTTTCCGAAAAAGACCAACTATAGTAAAAGTCCAAAGTATCTGAAATCATTTTTTGTGCAAGTAACTTTTTGGTCAAAGAAATTTTCCTGCCTTGTTCCACACTCGTAGTAATTAGTTGCACACGATAAACGTGATGTTATTTTTTCTGGCTTATGAAACTGAAAAGTCTGTGCAGAAGTCACGGTTTCTTGTCCGTATTATTGTTTTGTGTTGAGATACAAATAAGCTGTGGTCTCAAGCCAACCGAGTACAAAAAATGAATAAATTTTACGAAAACGAAAAAGGAAAAAAATCTTGCAACTTTTCAAAGTTATTTTCACATACGTTTTAGTTTGGGAGTAATTATTCAATTTTAGCAAAGTTTAGTCACAATAAGAGTATTTATCTTCGACAACTTTTTCCTCTGGACTTAGAAGCTGAGTTCAGTTTTCCGTCACAAAATTCAAGATAAAGTTGTCTGGTTTTTACTCTGAGTTTCAGTTTTTATTAAGATATTTGTTAAGTGACAAATATGTAAAGAATTTAATGACTACATAAAAATGGATTGTAAACAGGGTGGCCAAATTGATATAAGGAAAGTATCTTAGCCGATTAGGAAAATTAGAATTTTAAAAAGTTTACATAGCCAATACATAAAATCAATTTTATATTGATTTTTAACGTCCGTTTTGATGTAAGATACTAAATTCTTAATATAAACTATAGTTTTCAATAGAGAGATTTTTATCGAACAGTAGTGAAATTGCAACAACAAAAATTTTTATTATTATTTTTTATATTTATTAGTATTTTTAATTAATTGAAATTTTGATTGACCACACAGCTGTTTAGAATATTGTCAAGTATCAATGATCAGCTGTCTTGGTATGATTTCTTATATTTAATTGTTAGTAAATATTTTTTGGAGATTACTAGTACCAAGGGCTGAACTCGTATACTGCCAAATTAACCTACTGATCCAAAGCCTGATTTAATCTTTATACACTTTGAAATACTTAAAGCCTATTTTTATTGTTATGTTGGGAGATTTAGCACTATGATTTACAGATCTGTTGTGGTGCCATCATAAATTTTTATTCTTCTACAACTTCATTCATATCGATTATTTGTAGTCATAAACCAATGTACTTTACTGAATCCTATTTTTATATCCGGTTTAAGATGCTTAAGAGTTATATGGTATCTACCGCTTATGCAACAGTGTTTGACACACATCTAGAATAAGCTTTGAAATCTCACACGCTTCCCCACAGAACCTATAAATTTCGGAAGTATTTAGAGTAAGTATTTAATTTTCTAAGATTATAATTCAACCTATGATGCCCTGATCGAACTTCTGGAACGATTATTAAGTTGTTTTTGTTTAGTTTTGTTTAGTTGTTTTGAGTTAAGTGATTTTCAATATCGTAGTCGTACCACACTATTCCAGTATAGCATTCTCTGATTTTCCACTTTGTTCTGTACGTGTAAAAAAATGACTTTTTTCTAAGCCACATAATGGTTCGGGACCTACAAGTATTAAGACTACACATTTTCTTTTTAGTCTGCAATTTTGTTTGTTGCAATTTTACCGTGTTTTGGAACCTATAGCATTCATATCTGTTTACTTTGGCCAAAGATATTCAACTTTTTAAGAGACCCCATCAACAGCCTTGCTGTCAGCTGATGAGAATTAAGTCTTTATTGCTGTGTGGGGATTAGTTAGGATGGCTATTCTATTATTCTATAAATAGCCTACAAGGTCTATATGCTATCTATCTTTTAAATCTGCTCTTATAACTAACGGATGATAATGATATTTATAATATTTACTTAGATCAGTTATTTCCAATTTGGGGCATACATTCCATAGGGGGTATATGGTTTTGTAGGCGAAGTTTTCTGTTTAGGGAGCAAATTCAGTTGAAAAAAATTCATACCTACATTACAGTTTCATCAATCTCGATTGAAAAAGTTACCCTAGATCTAACAATCGAGCACGGCATCAGAATAAACGAAGTTGCATTAAATTGACCAAGTAATCCAAAATATGGTACCGTTGTAACAAGCAGCATGTTTTCAAAAGTTTTGTATCGCAATGGGCCCATGTAAAGGGTCTAAGTAAACTGTTCTTCTGTTTAGATGATATGCTTATCGTATCTATCATCTGTCATTTATTATTATTTATTAATATTTATTTTTATTATTATTGGCACTGTGATTAAACTCTTGTAGTAGTAAACCACCAGTTTGCTAGTTGAGATTTAGGAAATTGGCAATTAGAAGACGTTTAGGAATATTTTTAGTTGCATGGGTGGACAATTAAAACAGATTTATAATCTGAAGATTTACTGGAGATATTGAGTTTAAATTTTATCGTGACTTAGAATTTTATACAAGGTGGACACTATATGCATGTGTATGATGCAAGGGACCTTACAAACTGTTCTGAAAAAAGTGCAATCCATATATTAGACGGCTATTTTTTTTGGAGATATTAGTTTTAGTTATTTATATATTTTTTTTAACAATTAACTGTATTTATTGATTGTAATTATTAGTTATTTACTTAATTAAGGTGCACTTTTAGATGAACCCTATATCAACTCGGTAGCCTAAATTGGCACAATAATTCCGAAAGACAATTGAACTCACAGCATCGGGCCGGTATGCATCCTGTTGAAATGTCACAAAACGTGGGTGGTAAGCAAAGAAATTTCGTTTCTACGGACAATGATTTTTTTCTTTGATTTTTTTAAGTCTTTGTCGAAAGGAATTTGAGTTTGGGTTTATGCAGAAATTGGTTTAGAGATGAAAATGTTGATTTTGTTGATTGGGACATGGTCAACCGCATGCTGCATGGCACATTGTGATTTGTTGCCTTTAGTTTGTAATAATATGGCAACGTATTGACATGAAATGAAATAGTCTGGTCATGTTTAGGTTCTGCTAATTTGTCGATAAATTTGTTGTTGTTTTTGGGTTTGAATTATGCTTTTTTCCGAACATTTCGGTTACAAAGTTTAATTACAGTGTCTATATGAGCATTAGGTTTTGTAAAGATTGTTTGTCTGTTAAGTATTTTTATCGAAGCAGATGTCACAATAGCAACTGATTGAAAATTGTCTATCCTTGACATATCAATAGTTCATATAAACACTTCTCCACTAGCAAACTATACTCAAAGACTCTTTTGTGATTGCTTTGGAGTACATTCATACTCATACTCATACTAAAATCTTTAAGGCAGTCACTGAAAAAAAAGACTAAATATAAATACAAATATGCTATAAATGACAACTAAAAATAGTTTTTGTGCTAATAATTTCAATTGAGTTCCATCTATAAATATCGGAATCCCTGTGTCCTTCACTGAAACAATAGCGAATTCATATGTCGCACATCGTTCCAATCATGTTAGATTTCACAATCTTACACACGCACTCACATATCTGGGATGGTCGAGATTTGCACGCAGTGGGGAAGCTCCAAAAAAGTGTGACCAAAAGTATTCGCACAAGACGCGCAAGTTGTCTTGCACTCTTGCTGAGTCTCCGAATTCCAGGCGGCGTAAATGTTGCACACAATGAGCTTTGATGTTGCTCGGTTGCGACCACAAAACAATCGCGACAACAATCGCTGAAAAACTTGCTTGTACCAACGAATTTCGTTAATATTGTTGTTGCGATCGTTGCTGTTGCTGTTGCAATTTTTTCGCATCGCTTCCTTTTTTTCGATTGCTCTTTTTTTGACCAGTTTTATCAACCTGGTGGGCCTAAATTATGCGCAAAATAAGATTTAGAGTGGCGCCAAGTCGGCGCTTTCCACATTGATAGCTTCTGTTTGGTTTTTACGCCCCTTGCCGCATTCATTACCTCGTCTCTTTGTTTATGTGGTCAATTCTTTTTACGAATTGAGTTCGATTTGGCAATCAAAGAATGTTCTGTGAGTAACCTTTTTAGATTAGAAGTTTTGTGTCTTATTCGCAATGTCAACTCAAATTAGGTATTACAATTATCCGCTTGTATCAATTTAATTTTGAGAATTTTAAAAGTTATGATTAACAAAATAATATTGTTATATATAATTCTGCTATACCTTATAATCGGTCATACTAAAATATATACGCAGATATATTTATGGATAATTGTTGGAAGAATATCATTATTAATATAACCTTTGAATGACTTTTTGATATTGCATTTAAAAATATTATTATACTATTATTAAGTATTATTGTTACTACAACAATAACAATTATTATTATTGTAGTAATTATTAATATTATAACATATTATTATTATGACATGTTTTATTAATTGTAATCACAATTCAAGAACTAAGTCTATTCACATATGCTTTCTGAATACTCGTATCATTTGTTAGTCAAATACAGTGGCTGATTAGACCAAAGCATCCTGTTTCGGTGGTAGGTTTGCTGCCTTACATTAATGCTGTTAGATCCCGGGCCTCCGAACCTGCCCTAGGCTTTATGTGGCGATTAGTATTTCCACCAATAACCAGACATTGTGGAACAGTTATACCGCTGAACACTTGGTCGCATTGCCTCATATGTTAAAAACAAGGATTACCACGAGCAGCTTAAGAATGAGAAGGTTTGTGTAGAGAGGCTCCTACACACCTTATATAATCCCCACCCTGATTTTAGCATTGTTTCCTATATATTAAAGGCGCGTGATAACTTCTACTTGTCTTCTTCTGTATTTTAGTTTTGCCATAACAACATGAGGTGGTTATAATAAAATTTTTGCTATACAAGATGATTTCTAGCAGTTCGATTTATATTTGGGAACGTATTTTCGATCTGTTTTATATCTCTATTATGCATGCTTTATGTATTTTAAGTTATGCATGGACAACCAAAGGGTCTTCTTTTATCTGGTCATACTTCAGTAAGATTTTTTGGCAATCATGTATCCAAATACATATTTCTAGAGTGTGTCTAAACTTTTGACTTGCTTGTTCTTAATTTTTTGTGTTAAAGCTTTTATACTTGTTCGTAAACAAGTTTACAAACTTACTTCCTTTTTTTATCTCACTTTATTTTGCCTACTAAACGTCACAGGAATTTATGGTTCTGCAGAGATAAATTTTTCAAGCAGTTCAGGTTTCAGTGCCTAACAAGAAATTTGGTTCTATTGCCGTACACTTGTAGTACAGTAATACTGTAGGTTTAATTGCTGAATAACGCCTAGTACAAACATCCAGGAGATGCTAGGAGATGGTAGATGCCTTAGAGACTTTACGAGTAGTTTCTGTTCCTCTTTAATGCGGTCGCACCGAAAAACTATATATTTTGCGTTTTCAGCAGAACATTCAACATAACTTGTTATATTTTATTAGGTTATTACAATGATTCTAAGAATCTACTTACGCCATATTAATCCTTAAAAGTGTAAAACTGTCTTAAAGTTATAATAATCCCAAAGATAATTTTTTAAGCGATTTAAATTATGTGAGTATCCTCTCTAGATTAATTCTCACGACTTCATTTTAGTCTTATTTATATAGGTTGCATTAAAATAATAACAGAAATTTTTCTAAAGAAAATAGAATTTTTTTTAAAACTAAACACAATATGTTTTTTGAAATACATATTTGAAGATGCTTTCCAGACACCCGTATACCTATTCTAACTTTAGCTAATCTATCTGTGATCACTCTAATATCCTTATCCAAATTTTTCCTCTTAACGAAAAAATATAAATCTAACTGGGAGGATCTGTTAGGATCTTCTCTTGGTTAGGATAGGCATACAACGACGTCTGTTGTCGAGTTAGAAGCAGTTGAGTTTTAGTTCTTTTGTATGTCGGGTGATAGACTAAAAAATTATGTGGTAATGAATTATGAAGTTAAATTATCGCATCAGAATGGAATTGACAGATCAGACAAGAATCATTAAATCAGATTGAAATTATCAGTTTAAAATATAATTATTAGATCACATCAGAATAGGATTATCGAATCAGATCAGAATGGAATTATCAGATCATATCAAAATAAAATTGTTATATCAGATTAAAATTGAATTGTCAGATCCGACTACAAAAGGGATTGTCATAATAATAGAATTATCAGAGCACATCATAATAGAACTATTAGAGCAGATCAAAATAGAATTGCCCGATCAGATCGGAATGGAATTGTCAATTTAGAACAGAATTGTCATATTAGATCAGAATGGAGTTGAATCATCGGATCAGAATAGAAATACTAGATCAAATTAGAATAGAAATTCCTGATGATAATGAAATTATCAGATCAGATCCGAATAAAATCGTCCGATTAGAATGGAATTTGTTTTTTACTCTATTTGTTATAGATAGGAATTTTCTTTTGAAGAGTAGGAAATTCCGTGTTAATCGTTACGGGTCATTTTACTCAATTAAAGAATATAAAACTCCTATTGAATCGAACACATATTATTTACTCTATTCATCAAAGAATAGGAATTTGGGGATTATATAACATTTCCTGAATTAATTCTTTTAGTTGAAGAACAACAATTCATATGAGTTGTTGTATAAATAAGATGTTTTCAAAAGGTGTTTTGTGCTTTCCTTCTTATAATCGATAAAGTTTGTTAGCAAGAACCATAAGATAAGACAAACATTTTTTACGACAATCGTTAGAATTGTAAGCTTAAAATAATTTGTTGATGCTATTGAAAAATTATAAAATTAAACTTAATTTGGGCCATATGTTTTAATGAAATAATTTTTGAAAATATCTATAAACTTAAACGTATTATCATTGTTTACCAGCATATGCTGAGAATCGATAGCGGTACGGCATATGTATGCGTTGCACGTATGATATCCACTGAGGAGATAAAGTTTAGCTTTTGTGATTCCCGCGTACAAACAACTTAAACGACCGCAATAATAACAACAACAATCAACCACTCAAAAACATCCGTTAAAATAGGAAAAATCAGTGTTCACCCCAAATTCAAATAATCCACTGATTTCACAGTTGTACCGCTAAGTTTGAGTTGCCGCCTGAACGATTCGCCCTAAGGCGGCTTAAGGTACACGAGTAGATGAGTAGACGAGTGGATGAGTGGTGTGCACTTGCTGCTGCCCGGAAAATTTACAGTACACAAATTAAATTAGATTCTTAATATGCGCGAGGCGTTCCATTTGCTTAACAGATAGAAAATCAACACAAAATTAGAGAAACTCAAATTCATAGAAGGAAACAAACAGAAACACACCAAAGCACAATTTCGTCCTGTGATCCTAACGATTTACTCCTAATGAGCCGCATTACTTCGAGCAGCAGCAGCAGCAGCAGCAGCATATTGGTTTCATGGGTTTCAAAGTCCGTAATGGCCATTGGGCCTGGCCTGGTTTGGCAGAGCCGGGACGGGCCGTTCATTTAGGTTGATTTTTGAAGCGTCAGTGCCGTGTTTACTCATGTCCGTATAAATTGTGATGGCAGGCAGTGGTTTGCATAGATTTGAAATCATTATCCCAAAGTACGTACATTGATGAAACTAATTTTCATTAGATGGAAGTGAACGATTTTGTGTGAATATGAGTGAATTTCGATTCTACTTTGTTAATTTTATGTAAACATCTCAATATCCACAAGAGTTGCCGGACGCAAACTAAATACAAAAGTACACATCAAAACCAACATCAACAACAACAACAACAAAAACAACAACAATAATAATAATAGATATGTTATCAGGAGCGTCATGTAATGTGAATTCTCAGTGGTGATGGGAAGAAGTGGTGGGAGTTAGAGCGGAAAAGTTGGTTTATTTTATTTAATTTTTTGTTGTTGTTGTTTTTTAAATGAATTTAAAAACGTGAATTTTTTTAATTTGATTGGATTAAGTTTCAATAGGGAATATGCTTACGTGTTTACAAAACCACAAAATCCCTAGAAATTATACGTTTCGGGTTTTTGTTGTTTTTTTCAATGTAGAGTTTCTCAAGCTTGAACTCACGATATCCACAAATCTAAATATCTTAAAAAATCCTATGGCTAATAAAATTGTTAAAGGGAGACTTGAAAAAATGGCCGCATCGTTGCAGTGCAGTCGCCTTGGCCAATTGTGTTTTTGTGTGTTTCTGGCCAACACGTACCGAGAGCCTAAATATGGGCGGCGCTGCAGTGTTGCTTTGTACGCCTTCGCCTTGTTTTATGGCTTCACTTTGGCGCATTTTTCATGCTTCTTTTTGCCTTCACTGCACATGAGTTATTTCTGATCGGTTGATACTAATTCAAGTGGATTGCGGATTACTGGCTTTAAAGCCAACTGACGAGACCATGCAATCAAGTTACACTGGCCAATTGGCGTTAATATGACTCCGAGACAAGAAGTTCTTACCTGGTAATTGGAAAAAGAATTAAAATAAAAATTTTGCTTTATTAATTTACAGATATTCATCAGTCATCAACAAAAAAAAAAATAAAACTTTTTAAATCAACAAAATGGCGGAAAGTTTCATATATCAATAATTTTGGATTAATCTTATTGCTGCAATCTGCAATGTACACCTTAAAAATGATTGGGTCTTGTGACAATCACATCACAAATTGAATTGCTGCTTGTGATAATTATTGTCAGAAATTGAATTGCTGCTTGTGATAATTATTGTCAGAAATTGAATAGCTGCTTGTGATAATCACTGTCACAAACTGAATTGTGACAATTGCTGTTACAAATTTAATTATTTGAGTAATATTTTAATACTTTTATTTTATTTTCATTCTTGCAATCAACAATGCACAGTTTGATAATGATTGGATTTTTGATATTGACTAGAGTAAATTTTTTTTTTTTTATAATAACAGACTTTGAAGACTAGAATATTTCTTACTGGTGGGAAGAATTTTCGCAATATTAAAAACCTCGAGGGTTTAATCGCCCTATATTTTTAAATGCTTACAAGTTTTATATATTTGCTTACACTTGAATTTCTTAGGTACTACTGGGTCCTCATAAGTCTTCCTACAACAACATATACAATATTTTGATAGGTTAAAATTTATTTAATACCCAACGCAAACATATTGTATATGCGTTTTTTTGTTATTTTGGTCTTTTAAAACCTACTGGCATAACATGTCAAAAAAATGCTGAACGTATATTCAATTAATCTCTCTTGATACAATATTAACACCTCTCAGTGTTTTGTGGAATATTGTAGCCAATAGTAACTCCATTATTGACATTTTTTGCTAATAAAGCCATCTTACTTACTTACTTACTTAGTTGGCAATTACAGACGTGTGTCGTTCTGGGCGCCGTAGAATAGCCTCCTCCAGCCAGTCCGATTAGTTGCTTGCGGTTGCCAGTTTGTAGTACCGAGATCCCCGAAATCGTTGCTCATTTGGACCTTCCACCAAAGATGCGGACGTCCTCTACCATCTGTGGGTGCCGAATCAAACACCTTTTTAACCAGAGCATTTTATTCCATTTGCACGAGGGAGGGGGTGGGGTTGAGGGAGTGAACATACAAGGTAAAATGTCTGATTGTATTTAAAATGGTAAACGCCAACGCGATCCTTGTCACTGTTCTCTTCAAATTGACGCGCAGCCTCCACATGTATGAAGCGAAATCCTTCTCATGGATATATGAGGCTATGCACCAGGCTTAGAACCCACCATTTAAAAACACCTTTAAATGAACATGAAGAGGCAGCTTTGGAATATAGCCAGCTATTCTTTTTTAATTGAGCATTGGATCAAATCCTTTTCAGTTTAGTTATTCACCTTTGGATATATAAGGCTATGCACCAGGCTTAGAACCCACCAATTAAAAACACTTTTCAATGAAAATGAAAAATCAGCCTCGGTATAGAACCAGCTACTCTTTTTTAATTAAGCATTGGATCAAATCTTAAGTAATCCTTTTCAATTGAAAATTTTAGTTATTCTCCTTTGTGCTCACTCATATTATAGTAGACACGATAGTCATGACTTACTTTGGAAATGTTCTAACTCCTATCCCGAAGAGGATATTTTTGAGATAAGGAAAGGAAGTGAAGCTGTTACAAAAATGTAATAAAACGTATTTCAAAGCACATCTTAGCGAGATTTGAACTCAAACATTGCGTTTCGCAGTTTTAGCAAATACACATTGTGCTATATGGGCGGTATTAAGATATCAATCCAGACCTTGTTTGATTTGTACTTAGAAGCTGTGTATTGCCATTTTCGTATGCATGTACCGTTCTATATATTAGTCTTCAGATTTCAATCCAGACATTGTATACCGCAGTTCTCGTGCATGTACCGTGCTGTATATTAGTATTTAGAATGTGAATCCAGACCTTGTATACTGCAGTTCTCGTACATGTACCGTGCTATATATTGGTCTTCAGATGTGTATCCAGACCTTGTATACCGCAGTTCTCGTGCATGTACCATGCTGTATATTAGTATTCAGATGTGAATCCAGACTTTGTATACCGCAGTGCTAGTGCATGTACCGTGCTATATATTAGTCTTCAGATTTCAATCCAGACCTTGTATACCGCAGTTCTTGTGCATGTACCGTGCTATATATTGGTCTTCAGATGTGTATCGTTCTAATACATATGTAACGTGCTAACCGGGTTGACTTGAGATATATTAAGAAATGCAAGAAAATTTAAATAGTAGACTTTATAGCCGAAAACCAACTTAAATTAAACTTAAATTTATGCTCAAAGCCAGAGTCATATGAAATAATGTTTCAATTAAAAAGATAAAAATAAAATAAAAAAATAAAGAAAAAGAAAAATGCTGACTCTGTCATCCTTCCGGTTACAATTCTTTTTTGGTGTTTACGATCGCGTAAAACCGAAAACGTTGTTACACTCAAAGCTGGATGTAAAGTGGCAGCGGCAATAAAAAAACAATAATAATATTAAGATAAAATTTTAAAATTGTGTTTTGCAAATTGAATTGAATTGAGGGGGTGGCACCCGTTTTCCGCCCTCCGTGCGACACTATTTCAAATTGATGCGCAGCGCGTGAATATTTAAATTTTGCGGACGTGATTTATGTGAGAGGGTTGTACCATTTACAGTCGCCGCAGTCGTAGAACTCACTGTAGTCGCCGAGTCGCTGTTGTCGCTGAGTCGCAGCAGTCGCAGTAGTCAGTGTAGTCTTTGTCGCTGATTTTGTCATTTGAATATCCGGCAGAAATGCACTGATGTTGCCACATTTTGCGGGTGCTTTGGCTGTAACAGCACGCGACCTCACTCAGTGTTTGCTGTTTATTTTATGTGTTTATTATCATTGAAATTAATTTTAAAAGGACGAAAACACAAAAAATAAATGTTGACAAATTTGAATACGGCGTGTTAATTTGTAGAAAGTATCCCCGAGAGGGGAGTAGAGTGCTGAGTTCATGAATTCAATTGCATTATGTTCGAATAAGTTGTTAATTTGGCAATGGATTAAAAGTAAACTGCGGTTAAGGGGATGGGATAATATCCTTACTGAATGGCAGTCATTTAAAAGAAGTTATTTTTTGACTTAATGTTAAGTGAAATACTGTAAAATATTTAACAAAGTTTTATTATTCTTGAAAAAGATCCATTCATAACCATTATAGACTTGTAAAAAATAATTCAAAATTGAAATCGTATGCAAATTATAGTATTATTATAATTATAGTAGTATTATTATGGTAAACCTATGGATCCACTTAGGACTGACTTACTTTAATGTCATATAATTCTTCTGTTTTAATCATTTTAAAGTTTGAGATGGCACCCTAGCGATGCACTAAGGACTGGCCTACTGTATTACAGTATAATACTGCAGTTTGAACCATTGAAATATTTTGCAATCTGAGAATCTCTTTAAAAGCGATTACGTTAGGTTATTATATGGTAGTAACGTTAAGAACTAACTTAGGACTGACCTATTCTATTGTCATATAATTTTTCTGGTTTCTTTTGGGTATCTCTACGGATTTAGAACTTGTCACAGAATTCTGCTGCTTTAACAATTTAATTATTGCACACATTCGAATTCGGAGCTCTGACTCTAGGGATCTACTTAGGCCTGGCCTATTAAATTACCACATAATTTTTCTATTTTAACCATTGTGAACTTTTTATATTTGAGATTCTATTTAAAGATGATTAGGTTAGGTTATTATGATAACTCTAGGGATATACTTAAGCCTGGCCTACTGTACTGCCACATAATTCTTCTATTGTAACCAGTGTGAACTTTTGATACATGAGATTCCCTTTAAAGATGATAAGGTTAGGTTAGGTTAAATTTAGGGCTTCACTTAGGACTGGCGTATTCTATTGTCATATAATTCTGCTGGTTTAACAATTATGAACTCTAGAAATGTGAGATTCTCTTTAAAGACGATTAGGTTAGGTTATTATGGTAACCATTTAGAACTGGTTTAATTTATTGCCATATAATTCTTCTATTTTAACTATTGTGAACTTTTTATATCTGAGATTCTCTTTAAAGATGATAAGGTTAGGTTATTACAGTAACTCTAGGGCTCCACTTAGGACTGGCATATTCTATTGCCATAAAATTCTACTGTGTTAACCATGGTAAAGTGTTGGAGTCTAAAATTCTTTTTGAAGACTTTGCCATATAATGTAGCGGTTATAACAGCTTAAAGGGAAGTCATTTTAAATGACAAATTTTTTCTTTACATGCTCAAAAAGTACACGGATTTTGTAAATAAAATACACAAATTTAAATTTTATTCCAAATTTATTTTATCTCCTTCAAAATAAGCTCCTTCTGAAGCGATACACATATGCCAATGCTTAACCCAATCTTCCATACACTTTTTGTAAGCCCGTGAAGGTATCGCTTTTAGTTCCTTCAATGAATTCTCTTTTACCGATTCAATTGACTCAAAACGCTCACCACAAAGGGGCAA
Source organism: Teleopsis dalmanni (assembly GCF_002237135.1). Classification (NCBI taxonomy): domain Eukaryota; kingdom Metazoa; phylum Arthropoda; class Insecta; order Diptera; family Diopsidae; genus Teleopsis; species Teleopsis dalmanni. The sequence goes on along the minus strand of NC_051846.1, from coordinate 150,618,744 downwards.
TTTGAGTTTCGGGAACAGGAAAAAGTCGCACGGATCAAGATCCGTATGGAGCGAGTATGGTGCCTGAGCGATGACAGTAGTGGCGCGTTTGGTCAAAAAATCGCGTACAACAAGAATTTTCCATAGTAAAAATCGCTAAATGCACTTGAGGTAGTCTCATATTAACAGCTGCTGTAAACAAACTAATTGACAGATGGCGCTCAAATTTGTACCATATATCAAGAAAGGGTGTACCAATATAACAAAAATTTTTTGAAAAAGGTCTATTACTTAAGGAGTAATTAACAAACAACAAAATCCGGATACTTTTTGGTATATTCAAAGTCTTTAGTTATTTAGTTTTAGTTGCTTATGTACTGCATAACGAAAGAGCAGATATGGAGCACTTTTTTAATCTTGCTAACAATTTTCGTAAGATATGTTGAAAAGAATTTTTAATTTTTTAGCTTAGTTATTCAATTGATAATAAAATTCATTATGACTGATGGCTTTATTGATCGTCTTTTGCTTACTTAAGTGGAGCCAACTTGTGACATGAGCTGCACATTGAAGTTAGAACAACTTCAATGTCTCATTTCGTATGAAACTATTTTACAATAATTATATTCTAAAAATATATTTTATACCTAAAAGTTAGTATCTGAATCCAATCTGATTAGAACATTATATCGAAATAGGTATGGGGAGAATTACACCCAATTGCTGTAATTCAATTTAACGTCATGAAACATTTTCTGTCTTATTTTTTTGACCTCTTGAGAATCAGACCTTAACTTTTCAAATCAGTTGCTGTAAGTGGCTCATATGTCAGCATTTATATATTACTAATTGGTTTGATCACTGAATGCTGCACTTACCGGAAACAGGTCTTTCGTCTTATTATTCTTAAAAACAGTTTATGTTCGTGACTACAGCATATAACAATTTTTATTCCTTTGTCTTATCCTCTTAAGACTCAGCATGCTTATAGGAAAATGCTATATTGTTTCCTTAAAGATATCTGAGAATTAATAAAAAAAATTCTATTTATTAGTCTATCAAATGACTTAACGGAAAATTGATGAATTTTGAAGAAAGGTATGTGTGCAATTTTCTGAAATACATATTCTTTGAAAAATACCAAACTATTAAAGAAAAACTGATTTCAAAAGAGCTTAATGAGAAAGTTACTTCTTCGACTCATTATTTAATACAATCCATTTTAGAAAATAAATCTTCTGGAACCTTTTCTTTAAGTCTTCGAAAGAGTTTAAACTTTTTTTTATAGTATGAGTGTTCTTTTGAATTGTATATTTCATTAGAAACTCTCATATATTTTATTTAAAATACTGTAGAGTATAGTTTATGTTATACATTATAGCAGTGTTCCTTTACTACAGCAAAGTTTACATGAATTTATACAGGATTCGGTCCAAAAGAGAATATTTGGGCAGAAAAAACAACTTAAACTCCAAGATTAGCGACATAGTTGGTAGGACCAATGATGATATGACTTAAAATCCGCGATTAGCGAGATGGTTTGAAGAACCAATTAATAAGATAGTTCCAACCGTTATCAGAGAAAATTATAATAATGATGATATGATATCACAATCGTTATGATGCTGTGGATATTAAGTTCAATTTAGCGTTAGTTGTATGTACCCCCTGAACTGAAACCAATAAAAGAGTTTTGACCCAAACATGACTACGACTAAATATAAAGTTTGAGAGAAGTATATTCGATGTTCAACTTTTTAAGAAAGAATTGACATGTGACAAAAATATGTTCAGCATTCTAGTTATTATGAAAGAACTATAAAAAATTGAAGAAGTATGATATATGGTAATAAAATACAATATATTAATATACTATATTAAAGCATATTTTAATTTATAATCATTTCGGAAGTTTTTATAAGAAACCACCAACTGATTCTGAGAAAATATTGTGAAGTACATATCAACAGAATTTCTTAGGTATAATATTCGCCAGTATTTTTTTATCAGTATTTTTTTTTTTCTTTATTTTTCCTTATTCTTATTCTTCATAAACATCGCACTATAAAGTTCGAAGACAGTTTTATCGTTGATTATGTGCATTTAATTAATTCAGATAAAATATATTTTCCCACATAAAGCGCTGATATTGGCGCTTATTAAAACTGCCAATAAAAAGTTAAAGAAGAGGACGGACGATGGTGTATATATTTGGTATGGCATATGCGGCGTCTGTGGCGTCTGCTCGATGCGTCGTCATTTTGAATTAAATATAACGTGGTACTTTCAAAACCAATTATCAAACGCCAACGGCCCGGCCCGGGCTGTTGCAGTGTTGTGTCGTTCGCTTTCCCCTGAATTACAGCAATTGCTTAGAGCTATGCATCGGCAATCTTAAGACGAGTGCACGTACATTTTGGGAGTTCTCGACATGATTATGTCTGCAATTGTGTGGTTGTAGAATTTAGTTTTAGCATTGCAGTTTGTACGAGTAGAGCATAAAACATTTTCGTGTGTTGGCGTCCATTTGGTGGCTGCTGTTGTTAGTCTATGTATGTTATTTCGCGACGCCAACAACGCCTCATCGTGTTTGGCCAGTCGCCCGGCGTCTACCTTTAATGCAAGCTTAACCAAAAAGTCCAATGAATGCCAAAATGAACAAAAAGAACCAAAGAACCAAAGAACCAAAGAATATGAACCAAAATCTTAACGCATGCCGCGGTTTTCTCAATTGCTGCAACATATTTTCACAAAATTTTTTTCTTTTTTACTTTTCGTAACGTTAACTTGATCTAAATTGGCCTTTGGCTGCAATTGCTGGCGAAGAAATACTTCACTTGGGTTTGCACCTTATATTTGTGGCGCTGAGTTGTCAGGCGCATGCGCAAACGCGCAGCTATAACAGACACACTAACGAGCATAAGCGTTACTTGCAAACAAGACCTCCCGCAGATAATTGCCCATCATCTCATCAAGTTCCGCCCAGATATTTAACAACAAGAGCAACAACAGCAACTACAACTACAACAACAACAACAACAACAACAACAGCTACAACAGTCTCAGCAACAAAAACAGTTTGCAATCTTATATTTTAAATTTTTGCGTTGGTTCGTGTCTTGTATAGATACACTGTAAAAAAGCAAAAAAAAAAAAAAACTAAAGAGGAAAAGATCACAAAACTGACGAAGCCTAGATTGTTTTTTCATTTAAATTGTTTGTTTTTATGATTTGTGCATTGCTGCCACGATCACAGCCTATTTTATTGGATCTCATCATTAGCTTAAGTTTATAGCTTTGTAAATCGATGATGTCGATTACTAAGCCGATGATGATGTTATTAGTCATAATGATGTTCGACGTGGTGGCGTCTATGGCAGATCAGCCCGTAGGAGCAAAATTTATAATTGAACACAATTGAACACTGTAAATGCTATGTAGTGTGGGCTGCACTGGTTGCATTTTGGCTGCACGCATCCAAACATGCATTTACGCATCCAATGCCACACACAAACCACAAACCCACCGACTTTTCACTAGTGAGGCTGGGGGATAATCAATAAGTGTTGTTAAAATTGCCTTCGCGACTTCTCTGTGGTCTCACTAATATCTCAATCGTCTATAGTATTAAACGCACATACATACAAGCTGGCCAGAGACATACGTAATTAGACTAATAAATAGGTTCAAATTAATTGATATCTTTTGTTAATTATTCATAAACATTGGATATTATGTGCATAATTAAAGACTTCAATAGTTAATAAAAATATATAATACAGTAATGAGTTTCTGTGCACTTTTAGAAATAATGTCACAATTATTGAACATAAACTTTCTATAGATTTAAATTAATATATGCTTTAAAAAATTAATAGTAATTAATTAAAAATAGATAACAGATTTTATGACTTTACTGAACTGAAACGAGTTTACTTAGCGAAAGTAGCCTGAGGCGGCATCGTTTGGTTTATAATGGATTTCATGGTGGGTCCAATAAAAATAAAATACAGATTCTTTGTAAAATATTATAAAAAAATTCCAAAACATTTAGTTTAAAAAACTTCATAAATTATGTCATTGCAACAAATAGTTATTAAAAATATTTATAAAATTAAAATTTCAGTATAGTTAATATATAGTAATGAATATATAATAACTACTCACAAAGACAGGCAAAGAAAACTTTAGCCTTAACGACGCTGAAGCTTCGACTTCAAACAACTATTATATATTAAGTCAACTCTACTCTATTAATTAAGAAATTTAAATAATTTTATTAATTTAATAAATGTGATAAAAGATTTAATAACACAGTTCATACAGAATATAATATCAAGATAAGAATACAGATCGAGTGATGTGGTCCCTTACCATTGGCAACGACTAATAAGATCTAATAACATAGTTTATAGAGAATATAAAAGCAAGATAAGAATTAAGATCCAGCGGTTTGGTCTTTTACGTATTCAAAATGAGTAATAAGATCTAATAACATAGTTCATACAGAATATAATATCAAGATAAGAATAAAATTCGAGTGAAGTGGTCGCTTACCATTGACAACGAGTATTGAATTAGATGGTAGGTTGAAAATCTTATGAGCTATACTGCGACATTCATATAGTTAAACGTTTTCGTTGATTTAGTTCTGTTGTGTACGAATAAAAGAAAATGCTCCAGTTAGAAAGGTGTTTGATTCAGTGCCCGTTGGTAGAAAATACTGTAGAGGACGTCCATATTTCCGGTGGTAGAACGATGTGAGAAAAGATATGAAGGCATTCGGTACTGCCAACTGGCGACAGCGAGCCACTAATCGGGGTGGTTGGAAGAGGCTACTGAATGCGACCACGAACGACTCAAGTCTGTAATGCCCAATTAAGTAAGTAAGTAAATATTATAGTTCACTGTGACAGCACTGGAATGAAAGATGGATTCTAAAGATGGAACACATAATGATGTGGAATAAAAGTGTAACTTATGTCATAAGCTTCATAACAGAAGCACAAAAATATTTTAACTTAGATTTTGCGATATCATATGTTACCTCGTTTTCTTATTGCATTATATGGATCATTTTGTCAGTCCGTACAATACAATTCCAGTACAAATGTTCTATACTTATTTTGCAATCTATTAGAGGATAGAGAAGTCGCTTAACAACAATCACATGATCATTTTGAATTTTTTAAGTGGGGAGGCTAAAGATGCTTAAAGTTTGGGTACTACATAAATTATAACGATGAAATTGACTGATTTAATTGACTGAATCACCAATCGCTATGAAATCTGACCATTTTTGAAGCCAATCATTTCGGGCAATAAAAAATGGATTTAATACAAGAAGAACCCATGCAAGCGTACAGGGTTAATTATCAAGCTGGTAGTTCATTCGGATGCGGTGGTTGTCGCCAACTCTTAAAGGATTAAAGATCTTATGGAGAGTCTTTCTCTCGAAAGTTTTCTTTTTTAGTAACTAAAAACTGATCGATTAGACTAACTCTAGATTTTAGTAAGAGAGTTGAGCTAGAACTTACTGTTCTTTGTCGACTATTACTACTGTTCGATGTCATTGTCTTTGATAATAGAAGACAGCAAGTTCTAGAGAGTTGAGCTAGAACTTGCTGTTCATTGTCGACTATTACTACTGTTCGATGTCGTTGTCTTTGTTAATAGAATTATGAATAATTACAGTATAAACTTTAAAGCCATAGTCCTCTATTTAAAAATTACTAAAAGTTATCTAAGTAATAGTTTTAATGGTCAACTTAAATGCCGCAATTTAATTTTATTATTAGTTGAACCCGAATGAAATGAGCAGATCCATTAATAAAACTCTTAAAAATACATTAAATGTCCGGTTAGAAAAAATGTTCTAACATTCTAAGTACATGTTACACAATCTCGACACGCAGCTAATATCTTCATATTTGATCCTATTTCTTCTTATCTTGAAATCTTGAACTAAATTTTTGTCCATCCACAAAAGGACATGTCATTTGTTATGCTCGTGCCCGGCTTGGATTTCATGTGTACAAATATTCTGCGTACGTGTAAGTTCATTGCAATAATTTTTCACTTTTTCTTCCCAAATTCTTACAACAATGCGATCTATCCCACTCCATCCCACTTGCTGGATTAATGCAATGAAATTGCTCTGAAATTTTTTCTTGGCAGCGCAGAGCACTTAAAAGATAAATAAAAAGTTACAGTTAAGTAATGCGATGCCATCAGTTGAGGTGCGTTGTAGTTGAGGTTTGGATGCAACATGGGCTGAGGCATGTTGCGGTGGCTTACTTACATTCATGTACCGTAACTAATTCTGCGGGTTTCGTTTATTTGCAACTTATTGCAAGCACTAAAGCAGTATTTATTAGCCACCTCTTTGCCCGCTACTACATCCACTTCCACTCCACATCCACATCCACATCCACATCGACTTTGATGCCACGCGCGTTTCAAATCCCTTTAGTTACACTGTTTCAAAATTAAATATTTACATTTTGATGCGCACAGACGGACAAATTGTTACAATTTCATTTTGATTTTGATTTGCTCTGAATCTCTGATACGGGTATTCTTTCGGTGGTACATGTTCATTCATGTTGGTGCTTGTGTTTGCTTGTGTTTGCATGTGTATCTCTGTTTGTCTATGTGTGATTATATTTTGTCACGGTCTATGGTTGACATTTATTTTATAGCCATGAAAAATTGGTGTACGTCGCTGTGCGGATTATTTGGGCGCGGATTTATGTTGCTGCTGCAAGGGTGTCCAAAGTCACACCACAGATTAAAGGAAAATAAATGCTATGAACATGGTTTGTGGGTGTTTACGTAGATACAGCAGGTGAGTGTTAGCGACCAGTAGCTGCAGGTGGAATAAATTCAATTTAAACAAATTTTATAGTTAGTTTTAGAAAATTTTTGCAACAAATTATATTTGAATAAATTCATATAAAATAAATGAATTTGAACAGAAAATTCATACACGTTTTTTGAGTGCAAAAATCTTGAGAGAAATTCAAATTTACCTTTAAATTTGAAACATTTTATATGAATGAAATTATTTCCAAATAATGTATTGATTACTTCATGATTACTTCCGCAAAGAAATTTCTTAAAAAAATGGATCAACAGCCACATAGCAAACATAACAAATTAGGGTTCTTAGATCCCAATTAAACGGAACGCCTTACTCTAACTGAACAGAAAACACGAAGTCGTTCGAATAGCTCTCGTTCAGGGGCTTCTAATATCAAACACTGATATAATAGGGCACCTTCAAGCTCAAATTATTATTGAATATTCATAAAAATGTGACTAGAAGTCGCTCAATATTAATCTTTCAACCCAAATAATTAACGGATAGGCACAGAGCATCAGTGAAATCAAATTGTGGTACATTAGAAAGATCATTTTAAACGAAGAAGATAATGTAGATTAAAATGACACATTAAGGTCATCAACTTGTCGCCAACCTCATCTTCACTTCACAGTAGATAAATATATCTTTTTAGTTCTAAATATATTAAAAACCAGATATGCAACAATAATATTTATTTTGCAGACTCATCTTATTAAGTGGAGTAGTATTTTTTCTAAAAATTTAATCAATCAATATTAACTGAAACTTTTAAAGTTAGTAATATACTAAATATATCAATATAAATCTATATATATGTATTTATATTTTGAAATTCATTTTGTACAAGGGAACTGCTTGGAAAGGGTTAGGTTATTGTACCAGTCGGTCAAGTTAAGTAACCAGCTTAGACTTTCAGGACCTTAACTGCTGTTACATATGCGACCTTTTTGAAACCCTTATCAAGCGCAAAATATAACAGTTTCCAACAATATTTTTGCATTCCGTACAATCAGAATAATAATTTAGTTGAAATAATTTGGTTAACTAAATCTTAGGTATTCCCAAAATATTCTTATTCGACGCATCATGTTGGCTCAACCATAACACATGTTGGTTTTCATTTCTTCCTTTTTTGTTTACCACATAAGATAATATTTCTCTAACAAAATGATCAGGTTAGTTTTACTAGTATTAAGTAGTGTGAGCATATTTGTCTGAGTGTGAAACGTCAATTTTTAATACAGAAGTGAAGAATTAGATCTAGAAAGAAAAGGTAGAAATTAGAGTGATTAATAGAGCAGACATAAAAAAACGGTGAAAAAGTGGATGTCTGGCCGCAGATCAAAAATCAAAAGAACATCGCTTGCAACGCAAACATAACAGAGACCCTCATCGAAGTAGTGCGAAAGCGTTTCTGGGGAAGTCTCTTCGAAGAGAGGGTGTTTTAGTCCGTATACGTCATATTAATATGTTGAGCACATCATTCTGTGGGGAATAAGTCTCCCCGAAGAGAGAATGTTTTAGTTCGTATACTACATAATTATAGAATGAGCACATGATTCTGTGGGAAATAAGTCTCCTCGAAGAGAGGATATTTTAGTCTGTATAGTACATATATAGTAATATGCCACGGTACATTATCTTGTGGGGAATAAGTCTCCCCGAAGAGAGGGTGTTTTTGTCCGTATACTACTTATTTATATGTAAGGTCACATTATTTCGACGATTGTTGGTGGCACATAAAGCATTCCACTTCCTCACAACAAAAAAAAAGGATAGAAGAAGCTGGAAGTTTATGAAATTTTCTAGATTAATATTTCTTAAACAATTAATTATTGTCAAAAACGATGATAAGCAATGCAATATAAAATTATTTAATTAATTTGTAATTGTAAAATAATTACTTATGCATTCAAGAATTTTATTATGAATTTTTCTTATCTAGTATAATGGTGACCTGCAAATTTTCTGGTATGTTAAATGCTTGTTCCAATTAATTTTGCAGAAATTTCTGAAATTTGTGTCAACGGAAATTCTTGTCTTATTTGCAACAAATTAAAAATAGAAAAAATTTGATTAAACACTTGAAGAGAAAACAACAAAACAAAAAAGCAGCAAACTGAATTCACAGCAAATGATAGGTCCTGTGAGGAGGTATAAGTATATCCTTCAGCTAGTCGAGCAAACAAACCTACAAATAAGTTTAAAAATAAACAAATGAACAAAAAAGTATAACAAACAGTTAGAGAACTCTTTAGAGCAGCACTGTACCATGTACCGAAAGGTCTTCAAGGAAATGCAGAAGAACAATGAGAACTAGAATTTAAGGATAAAAAATAGCTGGCGGGATCTCTTCAAGCGCTTGTTTACATTCAATTAAATCCAAATACCGGCATACCGCTCGACTTTTCTTGTAGTTTTGTAGCAAATTCTTAAACGGCCAGAATTTTTTTCTGTTTTTTAATCTTTTTTTGTTGTTGTGTTTTCCTACTGTTTAAATTTGCAAAATAAAAGGATAACATAAATTGTCACTAATCCAAGCATACACAGTAGTTTGCTCATCAGTGGCCCGCATTTGAAATGTATCCGATTGTGTTCTCTTTGGCTTAAGTCCGTTCCATGCGTCCGTAGTAAGATTGTTCGCAGTTGCATATTGGAATAGGCAGCATGCGAGTTAGTTTACAGTCAAGTTGTTGGCACAAATGAAGCTGTTTTTTAAAATAGTTTCATGGAGGGATGCAGGAAGGAAAGACACTAAGTAATACACAATTCATCCTATGTGCATAAAAAGAATATTTACTCGTACTTGACAACTGTGCTCAAGAGGTTGAGACACAATTTGCACAGGAAGAGTGTTTCAAAGTAGCGCACTGTAACAAAAGAAGAACAACAATCCTGCGGCATAATCCTCACTCAAATTGTATCAAAGGATCATCGTTTATAATTGCCATTGTTTGAGAGATAAGCCATGGTGCAGATTTTAATTTCTGCAACATATCTAATTGTTTATGTATTTGTTTATTTATTCCTTTTTTATGTCACTTAAATATGCGGTACATTTTAGGTGCGGATTATAAAGTTCATTATATTGCAATGGATACCATTATCAAAAAAAATATAGTAAATATTCACTATAACGTTAAAGTAAGCCAGGTCTGGATGCAGGCTAACGAAGAAAATTATTAATGGATAACCAAAACAGGGACTTTACCTTAAAGTATTCATGGTAAATTTCCGGGGTAGGAACGATCTGGCACATTAGTGGAATTGCTGTCAGTCCGTACAAATCGGGGATATCATTATTGTGACGACGTTAGGCATTCAACAAAAAAAAAATTATGATAGTATCGTAGATGAGGCCATAATCAACGAATTTAATGAGATTTAAAATTATTTTTTATACCACAATTGTAGATTAATAAAATAAATATTATTAACTTTATTTCTGTCCATCACACTAGCTTCTGTTATGGGGCTTGATGACTACTATTTTGAGTATTACACATCAAACTGACCTTTAAATTTGAATCATTTTAGTATAAATAGTATACGAGGGCGGTTTAATAAGTCAGTGACTTTTTGAATTTCCCGCGCAGTTACTCCAAATGCAACAGTGCTGCCGTCAGCTGTAATCTACCAGTGGGCAACTTCCAATTTTGAGCAAGCTACGTCGTTCAGTTGGTGTTTGATAGCCGTTCAAAGCAGACAACCTCATGAATTTTTACGAAAATAGAAAAAAGTGAATTTCGTGAATTTCCACGAATTGGGATACAAACTGCTACCCCATCCAGAATATTCTCCAGATTTAGCTTCCTGCGAATATTTTCTGTTTCTAAACCTAAAAAAAATGGCTGGGCGGTAAGAGATTTGAGTCGAATGAAGAAGTCATTACAGAAACAAACGGTATTTTGAGAGCTTTGAGAAAATCTATTATTTGGAGGGAATAAGAAAATTAGAAAAATGTTGGACTAAATGTATCAAAAAGTCACTGACTTATCAAATCGCCCTCGTATCTCCAAATAATGTATTGATTACTTCGTGATTACTTCAAATAACAGATAAAACGAAGATGAAAATTTCTTAAAGAAATGAATCAAGAATTACACAGAAAACATAATAAGATAATAGAGTTTTCACATATAAGACTTGCGGAGGTTTTACTCTGTATTTTATAGATTCCGCAGGTCTGTTTATGTTCACATGAATGAGTTATACAACGGCATTAACACATTTAGGCGCATAAAATATCAGGTGACTACAGTTAGAAAGCTGTTTGATTAAGTACCCGCTGCAGAAAAACATGGTAAAGTATGTCAGCATTTACGGTTGAAGGCCCAGGTGAATTAGTGGATTAGTGGCGACGAAAGCCACTAATCGGGCTGATTGAAAGAGGCTAATGAACGCGGCTGGTGATGAATCACGTCTGTAATGGTCAACAAGTAAGTCAAGCAAGTTGAATTTGTTGATAGCCTTACTTGACAGTAGTGTAGGAATGATAAGTGATAGAGTGTGTGTTGTCAGTCGAAAACAATATATGTTCTAGTTACATACTGAACCGAGACCAGTATATATTGAGAATGGTAATACTTCATCTGATCTTGTAAGTGGGTTATTATCATTGGCGGTGATGAGGCTCTTGGTACCTTCTAATATACAATTGTTATCAAGCAATAGATTGGCTGAGCGAACAATATTTTACCAAGTAGCGACATAGGTATACTTCGTTTTTCTCCTCTTTATAATTAATTTCATTTTCGTAGCTTCTTTTTCGATAACTGCCCGGTACTGAAGTACAATTGACATAGTCTCAAACCAATGCTGGTGTGTTCACTTTACACTCTGATATATATGGTATATAAATTTTAATAAATTTTTAGAACTTTTTTTTGGGTGATAAAATTTAGGGCCTTTTAAGTTCTATAAAACTATTTTCTTGTGTTAATAATCTAACAAATATTTTTTGTGAAAATAAATTTTATATAAAGTTTTTTCTGGCAAACCTCTATTACTTTATTTACACATATATTTTGTACAGCAATATTGTTCCAATTATATAAGTTAGGTAGAATACGCCTAAAACCAGATTTGTTTGGCTTTCTCTAACCAAACCAATTAAGTTGAGCCAGGCAGGCAAGCAAAGAAATGTGCATTCAAAATTACTGGCCTATAAATTAATCCTATAATTGCACTAAAGTTATTATCCTTTGTGCATCTTTTTTGCGCTTGACGGATTTTTAAAAGAACCAAAAACATAAAGAAAACTATAGTATGCAATATATACCTACGCATATATAAAGATTCAGATTATTTGTACATTTTACAAATATATAAAATTGTTTAACGTAGAAATCCTTTAAATATAATTATTTTAATAAAATAATGAAGTTGGTACTCAAAAGAAAAAAAAACAGAAAATGAAAACAAAAGTTGATTGCTGATAATCTCAGATTCATTTAAGTGAGTCAAAATCTGTAGTTGCTTCCGGTATATGGTTTCAAAAACTCAAAGAAAGAAATATTTTGCAGTGTACTATAATACACTAATAAAATTCATATGCATATCAGGTACATAGAAGATGATATATATTTATTTAATAAAATTTTTTTGTTATTAGAAAAAAATTGCCGCATCTTCCTTTGTATTGCAGCTAAGTTTACGGGTGTATGGGTGTACGGGTATAAAAAAGAATTGAAATTAAAATTTTTTCATAAAACAAAACGGACAAGTACTCTAAAAATGCAGAAAATTCTTATTCGGTTCAGTTTCCATGCACAAACCAAATAAATGATTAACAAAAATATCAATAAAAATCAAGGAACAAAAACTTGAGTGGAGAAGAATAAAGTATCTCAGCGCACACACAATTCATTGTTTTGTAAAAATTTTCGACTGGCGCCACTTGAAGATCAGACATGAATGCGCTGTAAAAGCTCTTGGCAGCAGCCATCAGCCACAGCCATCGACATCCAAGTTAGTGGCCGCGGCGGTGGCAATGATGTTTAAGACAACCTCTTGTTCCAACACAATGAGAATAAGAAGAAACAAATCGAGCAATACGAACAAATGAACTTCTAAATGCAAAAGGACATGAGCAGAACACGACGTAAGGATTTCTTTTGAGTTTTTGATCAAAAGCCGACCAAAAGTCTTTATAATAAGATATGCTGCAATCCATGTTGTCATTGTTGTTGTTGTTGTTATTGTTGTTGTTATAGCAGCCGCTACTTGAGGCGCCACTCGGCGCGTTGGGATCACAGCTTTAGTGGCATTGGCATAAAATTTTGTTAACAAGTTAAAAATGGAGTAGCAATGCAACTTCAGGGTATCTTTTATTTAACATATAAATCATATTTTTTTCACAAATAATTATAATATATATGATTTTGAACAATAATTAGATTGTATAGTTTATTTAATTAGACGATGTATTTTTGATATAAGTTAAAGTAAGGTCAGACATCCGTGGTAGCTCGTTTTGAAGAAAAGACATGTTCACTTTGGCTCAACAATTTCGCACATTGTGATATCATAGTTTCTATATATATATATATATATATATATCAACATAAATGCATATATTCATACATATACATATATATATCCATACATATATTGCTTTTGTTATATTCTATGTTCTATTATTCTATATCCGTATATATGCACTCTACCCATACCTGGAGAACCCTGTACTAAACTAGTTAACCAATTTGTTGCTTTATTGAAGCTGACAATATAATGTTATAATACTATGTGATATCGAGCAAAAGTTTTTGAAAAGAAACTTCTTTACTAGATATCTTTACTAGATATGAAGGTCTAGAATTTAACGTGTCTACGTGAAGGTTCAACACTATGGTGTTCTTCACACATGCTTTGGTATATTGCGCCGATGAATGCCCCATTGAAACTGTGAGGAATTCCGCCGGACAATTGTAACAGTTGAATATATGTATTTGGGTATAACTTATTCCTTGGTGAGGAGCGAGAGTCATCTAACATAGCAATGTTACATAGGAGGTAAAATAGCAAATGGGTATCACTTTCGTCTACTTTCTCACGTCTGCAGCTACGACCGTAGCCGTTGAGAGGAGCAGACAAATACGACAGTGTCCTGTTAGTAAGTCTATTATGTGGGATAAGGGCAAATAAGTCACTAACCATCTCATTAGTGTAGTAAGACAAGTGTGTTCATATTTAGTTGACCATTTCACTAACCAAAATTTCGAAAATCTTAAAAATAACAGTTTGTCTGAAGCTTTTTTTTTACAACAGGTATAATGTAAAGCTGTATATTATTTATGATAAATTTATAGGCTTAATAGTTGCCAGAACTATACCGTTAATATTATTCGATACTTGTTCCATATCAATAATATACTGATGGTATTTTTCCTGATTTAAATAATTTATTAATTTGTTTGATTAAATTCTAAATTTAATAATATTACTATTTACTAGCGTTGAATTAGTATTATTCTTAGTTGTGTTATAACAAATAATAAAAAAAAGGGATAATATATAATAAAAACAAAATGGTCAATGGTTAATGTCCGGGTATAAGAACAAATCAGTTTAATCTTTGCATATATTCTTGGAAAATAAATGATGTAATACAATGTCTTCAATGATAATGATAAGTGTAGTTGTTAATGGTTTAAACTAAAGATGGGCATATAGAAAGTAAAATCACTAAAATCGAAATAAATTTGATAAAATTTTTAGTATTTGTAAATTTTTTTTTGTTTTGAAATATATTCATCCTCTTCCGAATATATTTTTCCTATATATATTAATTTTATATCTATTGTCATAATATTGTATAAATATTTTCTATATACATATATATTATTCATGTTTTCGATGTTAATGTATTTGTTTCTTTGTAATATGGACCAAATTATTGTTATATGTACCATATTTAAATTTTATAGTACCCTGATGATGACTATAGATTATAGTCGAAATATTGGAAAAAATAAAATCTTTAAAAACAAATAAATATTTTTTAAAAGATTATTATTTAACTGTTGACCAATAAGACCGTATAAAAAAATAACTAAATTATTTTTTAGTAAAAATTTTTTTTGGTCATTAGAGCAATAAATTAATAAATATTTTTATAAAGAGGTTTTTCGAACAGTAGTGAACTACAAGAACAAAAAATTATTTTTTATATTATTTTAATTAATTAAATTTTGCCAAATACCCATCATCAGTGGTCTTGGAAATAATTGTTGTATTTAATTATTCGTAAATAATTATTTTTGAGACTGCAAGTCCCAGGAATCGAACTCGGGTCCTGCCAAATGTGAAGCTCAGAATCAGCGCACCTTAACCAACAGTTTTGTTACTTTTACTATGAAAGTTTTTTATTAACAATTTTACTTGCTGCGTTGTGAAATATTTTTTATAAAATTTAAAAGGTAGTTAAAATATTTAATGATGATCATGTAATATAATATATTATAATATGTTATAGATAATATATATCAATAACCAGTTTTCGGAGTATGGTTATTGATATGTTAAGTAAGATCTTAAATTATTTTACAATAATATTATAAATTTATACAAACGGAGGGAACACGATTCCTTTGTCGCGAATGCCAGGTCGGGATATCATGATATGTACCCACAACTCCAATGTGGTATTATGCATAGTTTTTATTACGAAAACACTCAACACATATTGAGCCTACTTTTTTAATGTCGATGCGGTGTTTCTAAACTGAACGGTGAGTATTTGATATATCTAAACGTAAATGTATTTTGTGTAATCGCCATGAAATAGAAAATATATCTCATATTATTAGATTATGTCCGATTTTCAGAGAGCATTGACTTATTTCTTTTTTAAAAAGCACTTTTGTATAAAGAAGAAGTTAAAGTCTTGTTAAACGGTAGCAATATTTATAACCTGCACAAATTTATGAAAACTCTTTTAAATTACAGAATATTAAGTATTAAAGATATTTATATGAATAAGAATAATAATGAATAATAATAATAATAATAAATAAATGCCAATCTGACACACAACAAATATATCAATTCACATTTTATGTAAAATTCTATAATTTTTATAACTATAATTTTGAGTTTTTTGATCAATAAATAATAATAATATAATATATATTAATATTATTATATTATTAAAATGTAACATTTTGATGTAAATAAATATATATATAAAAAAATAAAAATTAAATTTATAAAACATATTATACCTCATAACAAGTATAATATGTTTGTATGCAAATCATTTTAATTAGCAACAATTTGTTTTTAATGTATTATTATTAATTAATACTATTTTTATCAGCATTTGTAAGTAAATAAATTCTAAGCAAAAATGCAACCCTTCAATCGAAAAGAAAGTTCAAGATAAGCTTTGTCCAACTCTAATCTCTTAGTACCGTTACTGTTGTGCTTCTATGTGATCTCGTGCAGTGCGAAGTCGTGTGTTAGTTCGGCTGTGACGTTGCGTATTAATATTTCATTCGTGTGTGTTTTTACTATAAAAAAATTTTTCTGTTTTATTTCTTTTTATATTAATTTGTGAGTTATTTAATAATCAAGTGGTAATTAATTAAAACATATTACAATGCCTGTTAACTATAAATTCTACATACAAATGTTCTTCAGTTTCATTTATAAAAAATATTCACCTCCCCCTTCGCAACGTAACTGTTTTTTCTGCCGCTTTAAGTGTTGCGATCTGTTGACAGCCGCATAATTTCAATGGTAAGTCAGAAATAATAATTTTCTATTGAAATATAATATTTTTATTTTTTATGTCAAATTTATTTTGAAATATATTTCGATTTTAATACACATTAATATGTGTGTTCTTAACAAGGCGTTAAAATAAATAAAAAGTGTAGAGTTTGTGTTTTGGTGGGAAAATGACGTTTCAAGTATTTTTGCCTACAGTTGAAGCGAAAACTCATATGAGCTGAAAACGTTTCCCGCTAAAACGGTTTTCTATTTTGTAAGATTAAAAGGGAAACGCAAAATCTGTGTTGCCAAGGTACTATAATTCAAAATGTTATATTAATATATATTAATAAAGTAATATAACACAAATATTTTAATGATTAGAGATATTGATATAGTGATGGAATAAAATTAATTTTAACTGCAATATTTTGGATAAAAATTCTGAAAACCGTTAATGTTAATATAATTTATATTTTAATAATATATAAATTTTAAAATATTTTTTATTTATATTAAAGAATAATATTCTTTGATGTAATTTAAGATATTGATATAGTCATGGATTAATATAAATTTTAATTGCAATATTTTGAACAAAAGTCAATTTTAGTAGCTAATTAAATTTATAAAATGTCATATTAATATATTTTATTAAAGTTAATATAATTTATATTTTATTAATAAATAAATTTTAAAATATTTTTTGTTTATATTATAAAATAATAATCTTTGATGTAATTTGAGATATTATATCAATATCATTATATCAATTAGTCATGCACTAATATTAATTTTAATTGCAATATTTTGAACAAAATTCAATTTTAGTAGCTAATTAAATTTATAAAATGTTATATTAATATATTTTAATATAGTTAATATAATTTACATTTTAAAATTGATACAATAATTTGAATAACATATAAATTTTCAAATATTTTATGTTTATATTAAAAACTAATATATCTTGATGCTTATTCAGAAATTAATATAGTGATGGAATGAAATTAATTTTAATTGCAATATTTTGGATAAAAGTTCTGAAAACCGCTTTTATTCACAAAAAACTCAATTTTAGTAGTTGATTAAAATTATAAAATGTTATATTAATATTTTTTAATATAATTAATATAATTTACATTATTTCAACAACCTATTAATTTTAAAATATTTTATGTTTACATTATAAACTGATATATTAAGGCATATTTCAGAAAATTATATAGTGCTGGATTAAAATTAATTTTAATTACAGTATTTTAAACAAAAAGTTGTTTAAACTGTTGTTATTCACAAAAAACTCACTCCCTCTCCTCCGATTTATTAAAATAAGTTCCTTAATTTTATGTGATGTAGAGTAATACCACTGGTTTGATATTTAATTGATTTCTTACTTCGATAATCTGTTCAAAATTGAACTGTAAATTATAATTTAATAAGCGAACTTTTAAGATAAGTACTTTTAATATTTACGAAAATTTTCTTTAATCAAACTGCGAGAATAAGTTTAGAATACATAGTACGTATTCTGCTATGATTTTTCAATATATTATCCATTTAAATTTTATGAAACATATTATGATGTTACCTATCGTTGGAGTGGGTATTAATAGACATAACCAGTTCTAGTAAATTATCATAATATTTAGATTTACTTTAGGTTTTAAAAACGCTGATTTTAATTACTAAACTCTGTTTTGGAATTCTACATATCTCTATTCAGAAGTAGAGATTTCAAAGATTTTTAATTAATTGTCAAATAAGCTCATGTAATCTAAAGGGACTGTAAAATTGAAAAGAATTAAGAAGATAATCTTTCCCAGAACAATATCGTTAGAAATTTGATTTTAGCTATTTATAGCTATAAATAAGATTTTGTTCAGACAACATATTCTGCTATTATAACAACTGAAAAAGTTCTTTAGGGGTTTAACCAATTGTTGACTGCTACTACATCACAACTGTTAATCACATGTTCTGTTAATCACACATCATATGTTCCCCAATACAGCAGGACTATCCAAAGCACAACAGACGGGTTTTAGGCGGACCGCGGATAATATATGTGCGACCCGCTACATGTTTGTAATCTACCACGAGTACACAAATTTTCCATTGATACATTTTGGTAAAATTACATAATTTTATTTTCATGGTATTCCAAACAAATGAAAATCAAATGAATAAATTAATAAAACAAAATTTAACATTATCTTGTATTGGCCCGTGATAATATTGGTATGGTCAGTCCTGATCTCCAGAAATGTAATAAAATTTGGCTGTCAACTAGCTAAATCGTATCAGGAATAAAACTACTGATATTTTGCTATATTGCTATTTTCATTTTAATTTTAATTAGAACTAAGAACGAACTAACAGAAATAGTAAATAGAAAAATTTATTTACACAGTAAAATTTTTCTCAACTCATCCAAAAGGATCTATAGCGAGTTATACATAGATCATATATTCAAAAAGAAAGTGCAATTGCCGAAGAAAATTAGCATATAATGTTACAAATTATATTAAAAATCATTACTGTGTAATTATATAGAAATGATACTTTTATAGAAAACATTTAGTTTTGAACTTCAGATTTATAGTGATAATAAGAACTTAAGTGCTCTTTGGAAGCATTTTTTAAAATATAACGATTTTAAAACTTTGACCGGTAAAAGTACTTCCTCACCATGACTAGAGGGTATTACAATCTACCTTATTTGTGTTGATAGAGTCAGTGGGGAGGTATGGGGGCGATTATATATTTCGCGTAAGATATGAACTACAAAGTAATTAACAATTTCGAATTATCGACGCTTAAAGAATAGTTTGTGATTTTAAGGATAAGAGTAAGATATCTAAAGCAACATTGTTAACAGTAAACCTACTACTGATTCTGTGAGAAAAAACTTTCGAATGAATTAATTTGAAAAATACCAGATATATACTTTTTACAAGAAAACTGTGATTACGTAAAGATATATTTTCGAATTAGTTAAGAAATACTAAAAATATAGATCTTTTTGTATTAATACTATCGGAACAGTGTTGGAAATTTCAACTTTTTCTTAATTTATTTACATAGTTTCACAGAAACTAATTTTGGGTCATTTGTACTATGAATTATTCATACTTAAGTCGTGAATTTTAATTTATTAATTATATTTATTATTGTGTTACAATTACACAATTATAGGGTATTGTGTAATACAATATAATATCCCCACTTATTTACTTATTTGGCCATAACAACCCGTTACCGGGTTTTGGGCTAACGCAGCGCATTCTACAGCCTCGTACATCAAGTACGAGTAAAGAGGGGTTTTGAAAATACCTCCAGTTAAGAAACATAATAATTACTTATTTTTTTATGTGAGGATACAGTCAATTGGCCCCTTGCCTTGCTTCGTGAATAAGCCATGTATTAAGCTTATAATAAATTTTGGTTTTCATGTATTCAGTTTAAATAAGAACTGAATTGGTATTATTTGATTATTTTAACGGAAACATAAAAACTCCATACAGAACTGTATAAATAAAATATGTTAATATAAAAACATATCCGTTTTTATTTAATATATTACAAGACTTCCAAATGTTTCGAAAAATTGGTATCTTAAACTATAACCACGGTTGCCACTTGAAAATTTTTTTCTGTACCAAAATTGGTTTAAAAAGGTACCATTTTTGTAAAAAAAGGTCCAAAATTCTTTTGGACCTTTTTGTTTTCTCGTTCTGTGTTTTTCATAGTGTTATAAATGAACAAAATATAAAATAGTGCAAAGTTGCATTTATAAAAAAAATTAATTGCAAATATCCACAATAAAGTTGGGTCGTCAAAAATGTACCATTTTTTGAACATGAGTATCAAACGAAAAAAAAAAAAAAGTACCAATTTTGGTACTAAAGTACCATAAGTGGCAACCGTGACTATAACTCAAACATGTAGTACAGTGAGAGATAAATTATGTGTAATATAAGAATAATCATCATTATTAAATATTATTCTGAAATTTTAAGAGTCTATCAATAATCCTTTTATAGATAAATTTCGAGTTTCTTTTTAAAATGCATAGTGTTAGAGTAGCACTTTAGTGCTCATTACAGCGTTTTCTGCAATTTATGTATTGTTTGTATGTGAGTTTCAGACATTTTGTAAAAATTGAAATGTAAGTTAATAAGAGATAAAAGAACTATTAAAATTTAAAGAAACTAATTAATTTCGAGGAAGCAGATAATTATTATACATTATTACATATATATAAATATAGATTATATTTTGTATAAAAACTATTTAATGATAAGTGAAACTCTTTAATTACAATAATTGTCTCATATAGCCATATGCAGTATTGTTTTATTTGGGACAATGTCTTTTTCTCTATTTCCTTTATTATTTTATTAGGCTATCTTGGACCCACTAATTTCATTAAGTTTCTACCGTTTTATTAGACGATTGATTTCTGTATGAATTGCAATAGGTCTTTAGACCAAATATCTATCTTTAGTAAACAATGTTTTTCTTAAATTTTTTGGATCTATAAGTGCAGAGTTTTCGTATTTATCTATAGTTTTTGAAAATTTCAACGCTCTTCGTCTTATGTATAGCATTACCGTTTCTATTTTTTTAAACAATTTTTTATTTCGTTCATAATCTAGTTCCTAGAATTGAGCTTTCTCTTTATTATTTTATAAGTTTTACGTGTCTAATTTTAGGGTGCCCTGAAAGGCTACTATTTATTATGTTAACAATTACGATTTAAATATAAATACAATATAAGCCTACTTTACAAAGAGGGACACAATATTTTTCATTAGAAAATTTTATGTTTCCAAAAGAGTTCTTATGAACTTTTTAACAGAACGACAACAAAATTTTTAAAATCTATAATAATTTTTCTAGGATTCATTATACGTTTCAGTGTTTTTTTTTATTCTCATGCAATTTTTTTTTATCAACAAATACCTAATAACCATATACGTATATGGACTTTACACTAATCATGTTTTAGGATTAGGAAATCGACTGCGATTTGGAGTGGTCACACTACAAAGTTGGAAGTTTTGACCACATTCTAACATGATATCATTTAAATCCTTTCATCATTCAACGACTAATCTAAAACGATTTTCAATTATCAATTTACGGATTAGCTTCTAGGCTTTTTTCTTTTTGTAATTATGCGTAGAGTCAATTTTATTATTATTTTTTAAATACATAGTGTTCTAATTATCTTATCTATTTTTATTTGTGAGTTAGTTAATTGCTTTTGTTGTAGTTTAGTCTATTTACAGATACATGCCGTATAAGACACGGCATGTATTATTATGCTTTACTACATCATCCTACTATTGTTCATTCTAGTCTGATGAGTTCTCTACTTTATACTTAGTATCACGAGTGATGATTGGTCTTACTGTGCTTGATATTTTAGACAAATTTATGCTTAGTTTGCGTGAACAAACTCGATTCCCTAAAATCGATTCCCTAGACTGATCATGTCTAGTAACAGTAATAACAGTAATATTAGTAACAGTAATATTAGACTTAACAAAGAATAACTTAAGAATTATTACGGGAATACTAAGCGATTGTTGCAGATTGAATAATCATCTAATAAAGTTAGATGCATCTGCAGGACTGCAGATACTGAACAGAACAAAGAGAAATCGCATGCCATGTGCTGAAGGAATGTCTGGCACTGATCCACAAGCGGAAAAAACACTTAGGAGGGTATTTTATTGAACATAGGCAATTAAGGCTAGGAAATATTGCCTCAAAAATGTCTTTCTTAATGAAAGGAATCGAATTTGGAGAAATACTCTAATCCAACTAAGGGGCACAATAGATCTTTTAGGACGAGGTATACCATCCGTTATACATATAATAAAGACAGCAATATTCAATTTTAAAAGTTTCTATTTTATTTGTTGTCACAATTTTAAGAGCCTATATTTCAACTTTAAATAGACTCTTATTAACACGATATATCGTATAGGATATAATTTAAAAAATTTAGGTAAAAATATTGCCTTTGTTTAGCAGATGTTATTCATTATTTTGTAATAAAAAATGTGAATATATTTTACATGCAAACTGGAAAGATGTGTTGTAAACCGGCTTAATCTAACTTATCTATTGAAGAGTTTTACAATGATTACTTGAATCTAATCGTTATAAGAGTTTAAAAATATAATCAGACAATTATTGGTTGGAGTACTATGATTCTTCCAGATCATTTCGTTAAAAAATCAGCTTATATTTTTGCACAACCAACGTATTCGCTTAATTAAGCTTAATAGAGCTTAATGAATATATCTCTTAGCATATTTGTTTGATAAAATAGAGTGTCCATTTTATCCATTCGATTAATACATGACTCAATAGTGGTGTGACTAACTAAGAAAAATAAATTTTTTTAGTCCAAAATTGATTTTACTCATCAATATAATCTATGCGGTCGTTTTTTCACAATTTCTGCTTCCGAATTCGATACAGTACTGCCGTGTAGTAGTTACTGTTGATGGTTTTTCCCTTTTCGAGATAGTCAATGAAGATTATACCATGTGCATCCTAAAATACTGAAGCCATAACCTTCCCAGCTAACTGTTGTGCCTTTGGACGCTTCGGACGTGGTTCATCGGCTGTAGTTCACTCAGATGATGATCGTTTTGATTCCAAAGTGAAGTGATGGATCCATGTTTCATCCATTGTCACATATCGATGCAAAAAATCTAATTTATTACGTGTAAACATGACCAAATACAGTTCGGTATCATCAGCACGTTGTTGTTTTTGATCGACTGTTAGTAAACGCAGGTAGGTGAAAAGAGCTTTCTCACGGTCAAATGTTCATGCATAATTGTAAACACACTGCCTTCTGATATCTTTACGGTCTTAGCTATCTCACGTAATTTCAATTTATGATCAGATATAACCAATTTATGGACTTTTTTGATGTTTTCTGGAGTAACCACTTCAATTGGAAGTGGTTAGTGCATCAAAAAATTTATTGAAAATAAATTAAGAAATTAATAGTATCTTCTGCCCAAAAAGTATCCGGATTTTGTTGTTTGTTAACTACTCCTTAAGTAATAGACCTTTTTCAAAACACCCTTTCTTGACATATAGTACAAAATTGAGCGCTATCTGTCAATTACTTTGTTTACAGCAGCTGTTAATGTGAGACTACCTCAAGTGCATTTAGCGATTTTTACCATGAAAAATTCTTGTGGTACGGGATTTTTTGAGCAAACACGGCACCACTGTCATCGCTCAGGCACCATAATAGCCAGATCTGGATCCGTGCGACTTTTTCCTGTTCCCGAAACTCAAATTGCCCCTTCGTGATAAGCGTTTTGAGTTGATTGAATCGGTAAAAGAGAATTCGCTGAAGGAACTAAAAGCCATACCTTCACGGGCCTACGAAAAGTGTATGGAAGATTGGGTTAAGCGTTGGCATATGTGTATCGGTTTAGAAGGAGCATATTTTGAAGGCGATAAAATAAATTTGGAATAAAATTTAAATTTGTGTGTTTTATTTACAAAATTCGAGTACTTCTTGAGCAGAAGGTAGGCTATTCAGATAATCATGTAGGTTAGCTTAGGTTGTACTGACGATCCTAAGAGATCCACTTAGGCCAATTGCCCCATTGTGTTACCGTTTAAGTGAGAAAAACTCAGAGGTTTTAAATCACTTCAAACCTTTAAAAGAGCTTAAAATTCTATGAAATGGAAGGACTTCAGATAATCATATGTATGTTGTTATCATATGTCTTGATGGATATATCATATATTGTTCTTTATGTTCACATTTAAAGTTGTCTTGAATTGATTTATTCTAAACCATACACAAAAATCAAATTAATTTGCTTTAAAAAATTTCTCACATCAATAAAAATCTTGAAGATACTGTTTTTTGTGCAATATTTTTTGTCAAGTAAAGTTTTCAAAATTCAAAATGACATCCAAATCCGAAGAGGATTTCTTCTTTATTTTGCTTAATTGAGCGTAGTTACGAAACGCGCTCATGTCGCATCAGATCAGATCACTGATCAAAACGGCTGCAAATGAAATTGTTGTTTCAGCCCATGAAGTTTTGGTGGCAACTGAAAGCAGTGCACCGAAAGCGTCGAGGATCGTTGCCGATCAGCGTAAATCTTAACGTTGCAGATTTTTTTCCCGCACTCATACATTTTTTTCTTGGTTTGATCAAACGCACAGATATTCGATGCTGTATGCTGTGTGCAGTGTGCAACAATGACGATTAGTGACATGTTTTCAGTTTGTAGTTCCCCTAATCAATGCGGCTGGAGCGAGAGAAGCCATGCCGCTGCCAATTTGCTGACGACAGTTGATGTTTTCAAGCCGAATTTCGCTGACTGCGGCGCCTTTAATTGGCATTGAAAAGGTGTATATCTATTCCAGATACAAGCAATGTATATTTGCTTGTATCTGTTCGATACTTAACCTGTGGATGTGCAAGTGTCTTACTCCGCTCTGCTGCTGGTTTAACCCTTTGTGTACACTGATGGGCTCATGTGCTTACATGCTGTCCATTTTTATCAAAGTTGTCGATCGCGGCCGTAACGCATCAGTTTTTCTTATCGTTGATGTTAGCCGTAATTTTTGGATAATCGCATCATTATTGAGTTTCTTGTTCACATGTGCAAGCGCCAATGCAGCAGTTTAGCATATCATTTGTTCGGGAAAGGGTCACGCTGTGTGTCCGTCCATCAATTTTAATGACTGCACACAGGCCTGTGTGTGTATTCGAGTGGGTTTCGATATGAATTCGTAGGCCATATCAAATGGTTTCAATCGCTGCTAATTAATTTTTAAGGCATTTAAGCTAATTTAAATAAGCCGCCTTCACAGTCAGTGGTGCTCGAAAACGAACACGGAGTCTATTGAGCTCATAAAACGCCACAAGCGTAGAAATGAGTACGTACATTTGAAATTATTTAATTTAAAATTTTATTTTGAAAAACAAATAAAAATTAAGGCGAGCAATTTAGCAATTTTATGAGTTTTAAATAAGCACCAATCCGTACGTACGCGTTTATGCATATGCGTATTTCCGCGCCATTAAACACAAACGTCAACAATTTCTGTAATCGAAAACAGCGTCCAATTCAGACGAAGAGGGTTGTCATCTTTCTGATGAAAACTATTTTTCCAAAATAGAATAGAAAAAAAAAAGAAATCTATTTAAATAAATGGAAAATAGCAATAAAAATAGGAGCAAAAATCGCACACCACGCATTCTGTCGCTTTGTCTCTTTGTCACTCGTCACAGTATCACAGTATCACAACAACTCACCACTTTAACTATTCATCACTATTCCAGCGTTTCCATTACCAGTAAATGCGAACAGTTTTTGCTAGAACGATAAAAAGTTAATGAGTAAATTGCTTTGGTTAGCACTGAAGAGGGTGTAGCAGATAACGTGCGCCGGGCACAACGTCAACAGCAAGGACAATGGACTAGCAACTTATTTTAGAGTGTCAGCCGAGTCATCACTATCATCGTCCTTTGCGCCTTTTTATCACCACAAAATAAAACCATAAATAAAGCCAATTTATTTTGTGTTGAAAACATTTTTCAGGCTCAAATATATTCATGAGTAGTAATTGTCACCAGCGTTCTCACTGGTCTATTAGCTATGCTAGCTGTACGCTAAAAGCTAAGCAAATGCGGTCCGTTTGGCAAAACGACCGAAATGACAACGTTAATACGGAAGCTAGCGCGTCCGGAAGCAACGGGCTGCATTGGCGGCACATTGACACGTGATCGGAAGTACAACTTGCGAATTGAAACATCCGCCAGTGGATGATACATTTGTGCTTTGGGAAGTGCTTTCAAATGTGTAGATGGATTATTAAATTTTTAAAATAAATAACGTTTCAAAAATCTTATCAACTTGATAAAAAATAATTTAAATTTGCGTGTATCTATCCATTATTTTTGTTTATTTCTTTTCAAATAACACTGTGGGTTTAAAGTTTATTTAAATAGACCACACATAATTCCTCTCTAGCCGTTAGATTATATCTGCATTTATTTATAAATACATTCTCAATTAATATTAATTGAGACAATTAATTCTTGGTCGGAATGAATCTATTTCTTAATAACTGCATTATTGAAAGAAATGAAAGAATTAGTCAAAAGGACCGATCAACTGTGAGATATAAATTGAAATATGATGACTTATTAGTTAGTTTTAGAAATACTTTTTGATTAATTTTAGTATTCATTTTCACTATGGAAATGTTGATTACATAGAGATAAAAGATACATTAAATCTATTTATAAGTATAAAAACAACGTTTATGGCTCTATATAAGGAATTACATTCTCCTTATAATTCAATTTGACTATGAAAATATTTATTAAATACAGATAAAAATATGGTTACATAGATATGATTACGTAAAGAAATATTGTCTATTATTCCATCTAGGGAATGAAATTGTTCTTAGTATTAAAATTTATCATTAAAAATATTCTTATTTAAAAAGTTTACCAAGACAAAACAACTGCATTTAAAGTGTTCAGATACAATACTTGAAACTCTTTCATAGTTCCAGAGTATTTATGTAAATAGTTTTCTATATACTTTATATTAACGAGTTCGATTTCTGTTACTTGCAGTTTCAAAAAATTATTTACAAAGAATTAAATACAAGAATTATTTTCAAGACCACTGACCACTGATTTTGGTCAGCCAAAAATTCAATTAATTAAAATGATATAAAATTAATTTTTGTTGTTGTAGTTCATTATTGTTCAAAAAAACATTTCTTTGTTATATACTTTTATTTTAAAAAATTGCAGAGAAAACAACTATATTTCTATTGTTTAGATAAAATACATGAAAGTATAGATAGGTTTATAGTTTCATAGTGTTTACGTATATAGTTTTCTATATACTTTATATTTATTTGCAGTAGACATATATTCAACTCCTAAATTGTTATATGTCATAATGTTTTTGTTTTTTGGTTGTGTAAGTGGAAAACATCAAAAGCCACCCATTAAAACCACCTTTTAGGAATGAATAGAGAATATTGCAGTAAAGTAGAAGTTTCAGTAATCAAAGTAGAGAGGTTAGAATAAGAGGTTTAATACCTAGATGCATCTAAGCAAGAAAGCAAGGGCGTAAAGCAGGGAAATTGGGTGATGATTAAGGGGGTAGGGTTGTCGTGGAAGCGCGAGGGTGCTAGTGATACACTCTGTGACCGGGGTCACGAAAGCCGCGGTTGATAGAGAGATCGGAGTCCCACTTATTGAAGTAAAGGGAAAGGTATTGTAGGGGTTTATGGCGTAAGGCCTGAACAATGTTCGAAGGGAAGGTGTTAAGGGCTGAAATATCAGGTGGGCGATTTTTTAACAGGGGTATCATAATGATATGTTTTAAGTAGAAAAGTGAGAAAAAAGGATGTCGATTTGACATTCATAATTTCTTTAAATGGTGTCACAGTTTCTTCAAAATTTAAAGAAGAGTTGAATTTGTTTAGCCACATTTTTGTGCTATCTTCCATAACTGATTGATTTTCCAGATAAAGTTAAAATAATATTACATTTCTTGTGAACCTGATGAGAAGTAGTAATAATCTTATAACGCTATTTTTGTGCTTTCCGATATGTCTTTCTGCATTTTCTTTACCAGATCGATGAGAAAAATGTCTTCTAGGTAATAAAATTGATTCGTATGAAGTCTTGTTCAATGTGCTTTGGCAGAATGTTTTGATGAAGACTATATCCTTAATAAACTTGTTAACATTGGGTTACAAGAGGACTTTTTTTGCTCTAATGCACATGATCCCAAAAGACCCATATATCAAATAAATGACTGAATAAGTATGACCACATTTATTTGCAAAAAATAGTTCAAAATTGAGCGAGTGGACCATATACCTCATAGCCACGGCGGTCGTATTATATACCGAAAATCATATTCAAAAAATAAATGCCATGAAATTATTTACTAGATTAAATTAAAAAAAATTTCATTCCAACACTATTTCTGTCATATATTATCATTTGAAGTTCTTGTTCGGATAAAAAACACCTCATATAGAGGATAAAAAATTATTTAATAAAAATCTTTATGCATATAAAGGGTCGTAATATGGAATAGTTATTGGGTAAATTCATCTCAAGTTTTTACTTTTTCAAAGGGTTGCATTAGTGACAGTTGTTATAAATTATTGTTGATAATTAAATTATTACAGGAGTTATAAAAATAATTGTAGTGCTATTGTAATAGTCTGTACTTATACATTATACTATTCGCCAGCTAGAAATTGCACAAAGCCAGGCTCTGAGAAGACTTTTTAAAGTTCCTTGGTACATTAGGACGAATGACATTCTTAGGAACTTCAAGATTGATCCCATCAAAAAATACATAACAGATAGAGTCTTGAAATTATTTGCGAAAACTGACAGACTTACCAACACCGCGTTATCAAATCTCACAATGGTTACAGGCTACTCGGGGAAGTATGTAGATCTGAGGTCAATTATTGCTTAGTCTGATGAAGTAATAAACAATAATACAGTCAAGGCGTAAAGAGGGGTTTTGAAAATACCTCGAGTTAAGAAAGAGTAAAAGTGCTCAAGTGCACTGGCTCAAATAGCTTCAAAATAATATACATAAAATTAAAATATAAAATAAAAATTTAACAAAAACAAGTTTTATTTGCATTAACAATACTAAAGTGATATTTTGATATTATATTATTAATTACTATATCATTATAAAAAATATACTTCGAAGTACTAATTACATCTATTATAAAACTTTAGTTTATCTTATCTTAAGTCACTTATAACAATCACCTAATGTGTATTTTTTAAATGGTACAATCCATTAACAACCTTAAGTAAATAAGAAATTATAATTGGAGTGTTATCCATAAATCTTTGGTTAAATTGCAAGTTAATAATTTAAATAGCTGTCAAAATATTTTGCTATAATTTGAAATACTCTGTGTGAAATTTACAATATATTCTGCGCGCTAGAGCACTCGTCCACCCCACATTTATCACCGCCTCCCCCAACGCACTTTTCAACAATTGTTCGACTTAACTGATTTATAACAATTGAGCACAAATAAGCAGGAGCAAAAAATTGCATTGCAATCCTAGAGTCCTGGTCACCCTTGCAGCAACAATTTCAGACGTAACTTTTGTTGAGTTTACGTTGGTCCTTGGTCCTTGGTCCTGGCTTAAGTTGTCACTGTACGGGTATATGCAGTGGCAAACTCAAGTGCATGTCACCCCTCGCAGCAAGTTGAACGCAAGTAAGTTACAAACGATGACAAAACTCAGACTCGTTGCAGTTGCAAAACCATTCAAATTTAATTGCGAACGGCAGTGAGCAATAAAATTTATGACCTACAAATAAAAGGTCTTGTTAAACAACAACAGCAACAGCAACATCAGCAGCTACAACAATAACAGAAACAGAAGCAACACAATAGCCATTGATGGATGATGTACGTACAACAGATACGCCAGGCCAGCAGCGGTAGTGATAGCAGAAAAATTGCAGCTCCTAACGATCGATTTCAGCATGAATTTGGATTTGAGTCGATTCTAAGTTGAAATAAAAAATCATAAAAAATATATATGGAAAATGCAAGTCAGGAACATTATCATTACACAAAAATGCGGGGGTGTGGAGTAATGTTTAGATGTGTGTAAGAGCGCTTAAGGGTATCGAGATACTTCGCTTTTGTATTTCAGTTGAATTTGGATGAATGCAGTCGAGTAGATTTAATTGCTTGCAGCCCCCGATTTACAATTTTTATTCGCAGTTTGAGATTTCAATTGCTGAAGTTAGAGAAACAGAAGAAAAATATCGATTACAATTGCTTTTGATTACTGTGAACAAAGGCAGATACTTCATACGCGGAACACATATAATATAATGTACTATATAATGTAGAGAAAACGGATTAGCGCCTAAAAGAATGGGAGTGACGTTAATGGCTATTCAGGTAGTCAGGACATACCAGAATGTGATACTTTCTAAAGTATAACATCAAATATATTTAATTTTAAATGTTAAATGATGAAAACAAAAAATGCCAGATGTAAGTTAGAAAGGGAAATGAGGGTTTTGGAGAGGTGTGTAGTCTGTTTTAAGTATGTACTTATCTGATCATATTTATGATTGTACTAGTATTTCGATATACACAACGAATCATAACAAATGTTATATTTTTCAGTAGTGTTAAATTTATGTTGGATCTATTCTCAAATTTGCCACCCGCTTTTCTTATAAACATCTGGGTCTCTGGTAAGAACCAATTAACTTTTAAAAATCAAGATTAAAGGAATTAATAAAAAATTTTTTTTTTGAAATATATATATTTATATACTAATTACAAGTCTTTAGTGAATCTACTACAAATAAATATTTAAACGTTTTTCTGTTGTTTATCTTTTTCAAATTTCCCTCCATTCCTGTCAAAAATAGTGATTTTTTAGTTTTTAATTTATGTAAACATTCGAGTTTATCTAAAAGTCTGACCAATACTCTTTAATTTAAATGTTAATTCTGACAACTCTGTAGATAACCAATAAAAAATAACCCTTTGGCAAAATTCGACTTGATTTATAGTATTTATTTATATAGTTTTCTTCATGAGTTATATTATTATTCCAGTGTCTCTATAACATATCGACACCTCCCTTCTAGAGTGATCTATCTTTGACCTTAAAATATGCCTCAGTTTAAATGATTAATTTTTCATTAGAGACAAATCCGTCTCTCTGCCCACTCAACTAACGGCTGTTTCGACTTTGGAGTGAAGTGGTGGATCGAAGTTCTGTCTATTTTTACATATAAGTTCAAAAAGATTTTTTTATATAGTTCCCTCAACTCCAAACAGTACTCATAATCATCGACACATTAATGTTTTTGGTCAACTTCCAGCAATCGCGGCAATCATTTCGAAAAGAGCTTTCTTATAGATGAATGTTCATGCGATACGATATTCGTTTGATATCTTTAAGGTGTCAGTTATCTTCTACAACTTTACTTTAGAGTTTGTCAAAACGATTGTGTGAACTTTTATGATGGTTCCTAGTGTCACCACCTCGTTTAGTCGTGTTTTTTAGACTGCTAAAATGCCATAGCTGTAAGCTTTATATATATAATATAATTGTTATCAGTTTCTATGTAATCCAAAAAAATTTGAAATGAAATAAAATAAGACTTTTAAGACTACTAAGAATTCTATAAAATTAAGTGTTATTAAATCAGTTGTAACTGGAGTAATCCAGAAACCAGTAATCAGAGTAATCTCTCCAATATATTGAAAATTTGACATTTCAAAGTTGGCATTTTTTTAAAATTAGTGGTCATATCACTGTATTATTCTACGGACTTATAAACCAATGTGTTATATAGTTAAATAAGAGTATATGCAAAATATTATTTTTAGCATACAAGCATACAAACATGCATGAATCTTAATATACACACAGCAGAAAAAGTCTGCGTTCACCCACAAAATTTTTCTTAATTTTTTTTTGGTATAACTTTTCTAATTTTTATTTAAATTGAATTTTTATTTTAAAAAACAACAATGAAGTTCAAACATAAAAAATTAACAATTATTCTTTAAAACAAAAATTCAACACAATTATATGCAAAAGCAACAATTTTTGTAGCAGAAAAAATAAATTTCCCACAAGGGAAATTACCAAAATTTGAAATATTTCTTATATTTTTATTTATTTGTATTGTTATTTTTATTTATTTCATATGTATAAATCAGCTTATGCCAATGGAAACGCCCAAATCTTAATTTGATTAACATATGTAGTTTTAAATGCAATGGAAACATGATATTCCGCTAAAATATCGATGTCTTTTAAAAGGAGTTTTATAACTACTTTATATATACATAGTTATTATATATGGTATATATAGATATATATATGAAAATCTACTTTAAGGAATTATAATGCACTACTACATTTCTTTGACAATAATGCAATAACTGAAATAATGAATTTAATTTTATGGAAGAAATATAATATAGGTATAAACTCTTGTTTTATATTTCAATTTTTTTGAGCAGTTTTTTATTCACAAAAACTTTATGTTTCAATAAAGAAGTCGAGTACTGTAATTCGTCTTTGTTATTATTTTTAATCATATGTATAAATCAGCTTATGCCAATGGAAACGCCCAAATCTTAATTTGATTAACATATGTAGTTTTAGTTGCAATGGAAACATGACATTCCGCTAAAATATAGATGTTTTTTTAAAAGGAGTTATATAACTATTTTATATATACATAGTTATTATATATGGTATATATAGATATATATATGAAAATCCACTTTAAGGAATTACAATGCACTACTACATTTCTTTTAATTTGTGTGACTTATTTAATTTAAATACAATAATGCAATAACTGAAATAATGAATTTAATTTTATGGAAGAAATATAATATAGGTATAAACTCTTGTTTTATATTTCAATTTTTTTGAGCAGTTTTTTATTCATAAAAAACTTTATGTTTCAATAAAGAAGTCGAGTACTGTAATTCGTCTTTGTTATTATTTTTAATCGTAGGTAATTCCATTAAAATGATATAAAACCATATTTTTATTGTTTAAATATTCTAAGGCAGTAAGTCCACTGCAATCCCCAAATATAAGGCAGAAAATCTACTCCCAGGAATTGCAATGGAGTATTATATGTAGTTTTATTTTAATTTTTACTTTTTATAAAATTTAAGCTAAATTATGACATCAATAATTAAATTAATTTAATTTTATAAAAGAAGTATTTCCAGAGTAAATGCAATAAAATATGCAAATCACTCCGAAATTGTATAAATTAAGAGTAATTCGAGAAGTGCATATTTTTAAAGAACTCTACTAAATACCTTAGCACGGCACTTAGCTATTTCCATTTTGATTTCTGGGGGGGTATAATTTTTATTACATATACACCTATATTTGGAGTGTTTTCAGCAATTGACATTACCTAGAATAATGCAGAGCTAAGGCCTTTTTGTGGTTCCGTCAAACTTTTGATTAGTCACCGTGAAAATCGGCAAGCAATCCACATACACTCACTCGTACATCAATACCCAGCGGCACCATTATGCCAGCGCTGAAAAAGTAAGCGAAGAGGTAATAGCTCTTCGTTTTTATTTTTCTTTGTTTTCGACATTTGTTTTCGACATAGGCAATTTCGGGGTTGAAATTATAAAAGAATGAAGAAGAAAAGCAAAGGAGTATTAAGAATTTCTTGTTTTGCCTGCATTGTATACATTTAGTCTATTTTTGATTTTAGTGAAGTGCGTGCAGTAAACAATTTTTAATTTTTAAAATTAAAATAAAATCTAAAAATATAAATAAAATTTGTAAATTTATCATAAACTCACTGTAAGTATATGCAAAATCAAGTAAATATATTTAAAATGATAATTGAAATTTTTGTTTTGTATTATGTAGATGCTACTGCGTCAAGAACGATTAATTTACCAATGTGCTGCGAATGCAGTCATTCTAAAGCAAGGGGTAAAATGTAGTCAGCTGTTTCAATTGGAAAATTTTACAATTCAAACTGAGGAGGATTTAATTCAATTTAATGAAGAAATCACTGCCGTTGAAGTAGTTGTAAGTTAAATTATATATGTTTCTTACTTTCAATTTCAACTTATTAATATATTCACATGTAAAAATTTTACTAATTCATATATTTCTTTTCATCTATTATGTTATTTATAGACTGCATCAATGAGACGCGTTATTAAAAAACAACCAATTACGCGAAAGATTCCGTGGAATTTTGGAGAATGGTACCCAAGACAAGAAGTCCTTAAGAGCGTTAGAGAATGTGACAGCAGCACTTTTTGGTATGGTATATTGTACATAATTAACTTTAGCGTATACAATAACATATTTTTGTATTTACAGATGGTACAGATGGTGAACCGGAACAAGTGATCGAGTTGAGTCTGGAAATCTCTTCAAGGTTTTAGTAACAATTTCACAGAAAAATATTCATATATATAAGTATGTTATATTTTTTTATGTAAATATTAATATTTTGATTTTATAAAACATAAATATAAAATATTATTTATCCAAAAAAAATTTATAGTATTTTATTTAAAAATCAATAGCATAGGTAAAATTAAAAGGTAAGCGAACATGTCAGCGCTGATATGTTGCATTACAAATTCCAAAAAGTAAGCTAACATGTCAGCGCTGATATGTTGCATTACAAATTCGAAAAAGTAAGCGAACATGTCAGCGCTGATATGTTGCATTACAAATTCGAAAAGGTAAGCGAGCATGTCAGCGCTGAAATGTTGCATTACAAATTTGAAAAGGTAATCGAACATTTCAGCGCTTGCCCGCAATGACATGCACGTGTTAAAGTAATTAGGAGTTTCATTTGAATAATCAGCGCTAGGCATTACCATTCAGCGCTGAGGGAATCGATTCCCTCAGCGCTGAAAGTCCCGCTGGGTTGTGGTGGCAGCTCTACACCATATTTTATAATTTTCAAAACGAATCAACGCTTCGTTGCTCGCATCAATACAGTCGAATGCTCAAGTAAAAATGCAAAAAACGCTAAAGGTAACTCAATATGCGACGCCATTTTTATTTATTATTTTGTGTGTGGTTTTGCCTTTTTTTATTTGTAATTTTAAATAAATTAATTAACAGTTCTTGAGTGTCACAATATTTTCATAATGAGTTATTGCCAGGGTAACGCATTTCGCTGGTGTCCAAAGGAAAAATTTATTAAAATAATTTATTCAGAAATCTTTATTGTATGGGAAAGGATATTAAGGACATTAAAAATTTATAATATTGAATTTGTTGATTTAGTATTAGTATAATTAATTTAATTTAATTTAATTTTATATAATTATCACCACTTTAACAGAACTCTATATATATTAGCTAATATATTTAACTATTAATCTTTTTATATATAAAAACTTCTAACTAAAATCCGAGGGATCTTTAACATCTTGAGGTTATGTCCTAAAATACTGATGTAAAATTAATTAATGTCAATTATATGCAGACATTCTAACTAAAGTCGAGAGAGTCTTCAAAATTTATAGGTTATATTATAAAATTCTGATGTAAAATTAATTAATGTCAATTAGATGTAGCCGTTCTAACTAAAGTGGGGAGAGTCTTCAAAATTTATGGGTTATATTCCAAAATTCTGATGTAAAACTAATTAATGTCAATTATATGGAGACCTTCTAACTAAAGTTGGGAGAGTCTTCAAAATTTATAGGTTATATTCAAAAATTCTGATGTAAAATTAATTAATGTCAATTATATGCAGCCTTTCCAACTAGAACCAAGAGGATCTTCAAAATTTGTAGGTTAAGTTCTTAAATTTAGTTGACTGAAACACACTTTTAAGTGAGTTTCAAAAAATTTGAAGGTTTTTGGTACAATTAGTTTGTCTCTAGTATGTTTGATATTTTTAAATACTAAATTTATCTTCATTACTTGTATAACTAAAAATCATATAAAGTTTTCTGAGAGGTTTGTAATGAAGTGAAACAATTATCACATCATCTTAATATATCCAAATGTAAGATAGAGAAGTATTTCTATATCTACAATATATGAATAATATACATATTTTATTGATCAATGCAATAAAGTAAATCGATTTGTCGACTATAATTTGTCTGCTATTTTTTCTGTGTATCGATTTATCCACTTGGATGTATATAAACTAATTTTTTAAAGTTAACTTCGGTAATCCTTGGTAAACTTCGTCTGTGAATAAAGTCCTTATAGCCTTACAGACGAGGCTATATCACGTACATTAGCATGTAAGAGAATTGCAAAATGACTAACAGAACTTAGTCTATAAAGCTATGTAAGTTAATATATTATTTGTTTGGCTCAAAAAACTTGGAAGCAGATTTCTTAATAGAAATCCATTAAATACTGTATAATTTTTGGGAGTATTTATAAAAGATTTTGAATATAATGAAATATTAACAAAACAAAAAAAAAATTTGAATGTACAACAAAATGACAACCGTGAAAACTTGTCCGATGAGATCCTATGTTTAATAAGTAGAATTAAAAACAATGCTGTTGGATGCAGACTTATCAAAACTGATGATATTAAAGAGAAAAAATAAAATATATTAAGTGATATAAAAGGTATCTGTGATTTTTTGATGCTTTAATGAACAAAAAGTTTTTTTATTGTAAGATTATACAATAAATATTAAATATTGCCTACAATTATTAATCATCTCTTACCATTTCTTAGGTTGCTTCAGATTTGCATCAGTTTAGAAATAATATGGTTTAGCGGGGAAATACTAGGTCAAATGATTATCAGTGGCTATTCGGTCAATCAATTGTTTACCATTAGACAGTTTTATAGAATTCAGAATAATTAGATAGTAGTTAAACGCTGCAAGGTACGAGCTATGGATGCATCAACATTTCTTTGATGTATGTGGCTGGGCCCGACATTATCATGATGGAACACAACTGATTTCAAAAGTATATAGAGAAGTAAGCGATTTGAAACATGGCTTACTAATGTCATTGTATTAATTTATAAAAAAGATATGTACAACGATGTAAGAGCTACTATAGTATCACACCTTACAAAGGACGTGTGAAAGTGGATTTAAATTTCATAAATCTGTAACTAATCTGCTTATCCAAAAATTAGTTAAGAATTAGAAAATAATAATTAACTAATGACAATCTTTATGAAAAGAAAAACTTTTCATCATGATTGAAGCAGCTAGATATGTTTGGTTTATGAATAATGAATATAAAACAAAGTACCTTATGCTATTGTTAAAATTATTACAGCTTAGAGCTATAATGGATTGACTATATTTGAAGAATGAAGGGTAAACGATGCAGATGATGAGATTAGAGTACTAGTGGTCGCAAACACCTACTTAAACTATATTTAAATTGATGGAAGAGCTATTAATTTAAAAATATGAGGAAATGAAAGGAAATACTGAAGAAAGTCAGAACTCATCCCACACTGTAAACGCTAGAACATTATGATGATGTTGAATCTTGTTTCTTAACTTGTAATACAATCCATTTTTCATATAATTATTAATATTATAATCACTTTATATTATTTTAAAAAAAACAACATAAATTGATTTTAAAGTTTATATAGATTATTATTAATGTTTATAAACAATATATTTTATGTATTTTTAAATTATATTCTAACTGTTTAGAATTTGATCATTTCTGAAACTTCATTTAAATTTTATTTCCTTCATGTTACGATACGCAGTAAATTAATAAAGCTCTGAGTTCGAGTATACAAGTGAAGTACAGCTTTGGGTCAGGTGACTAATTAACACTGACTCTACGCTTCAAATTTGGCAGGGCACGATTTTAACCCTTTGTACTCAAAAAAATATTTACTTATAATTAAATACAAGAAATATTTTTAAAAGATCAGCTGTACGGTCAGCCAAAAATTCAATTATTAAATAAATAATAATATCTTGTTGTTGTAATTCCCTACTGTTCAAAATATCTCTCTATTGTTTAAATAGAGACTGTTTTTATTACTAAGTTTGACTTTAAAAATTAAAAATTAGTCTTAAAAAATATTTGGCACGATTACGAGTTGCCAAGACAAGGCCCCATTTACTAGACATTATAATATAGTTAGCTAATTTGAGCAAAGTTTTTCATAATATTTCAACTACTGTTTTCCATTGTGCTATATATCAATATAGCTTATATCTCGTAAAATTGACATTTGAAATTCCAAACATTTCATTCCTTGTTAATGGTTTTCATATAGAATTTTCAAACTTTAAATCCTGATATCTTAGAAACTAAGCTATATTATTGTGTACTTAAAAGAGATGTTCAGAATAATAGACAGAATAATAAAACTCGTTGTCAATTGGGCGTACGGAGAAATTGGAAACTTGCTAGTATTTTAAATATACTTGGTTAATTTAAATCTTATGTCAACTACTTTAGGAAGATTTTAAACTCATTTTACTAGCTGAATTTTTCTAATACTAAAACACATTTTTTTTTAACTAATAAAAGATTTATTAATTGTAAGTAATTCAAAACTTTGTGCTGTATGTGGCAAATTTAGCTTTTATGAATACAATTAAGATGTCAACACTTACACTCCTTTTTTCTGAAACTTCAAAAGCTTTAGTGACTATGTGCTTCACAGTCTAGAAGTACATGTACTGGAAGTCTCTACATAAATGTAGTGACTTCATTTAAGGTACTATATGGTACTATGTGCAAAGCACTCCATGAAGTCAGCAACTTTGAACCTGCTTTTGATTAGGCTCCTTTGCTGTCAAACGCTAATGAGCTAAATTGCTGATAGTGCTGATATCATTGCACTTTGTGTAATATCCGCACTTTACGTATAACACAAAGTATCTGCTTTGATATATTTGCCATATTTGGGTTGTTGTTGTTGTTGTTGCAGTTCTTCAAATTGAGCGCCTATTAAATCTTTATGAAGTAATAATCTGCATTTGAGAAAATTTCATGGAATTTTCGCATATAAATTAAAAAGGCGTGCTGGCTGCATTTTGATTGTTGTTTTAAGACTGTTAACAAATTATGTTTGTTATTTGTTTGTATTTCATATATGAAGTGGCACCACCATCACCATCACCATCACCATTGACATAAACATTAACATTACCATTACTAACAACAACATTTCATGAAGATTCCCACAAAGAGAGGAACTTACGAGTACCAACCCAAAAGTAAGCGCCGTCGTGTAATGGTTGAACGAAAACAGTAGCGCCGCCGCACTTCAACATCAAAAACGACGACAATAATTCGCAGAAATCTGTCATCGCCTTGTCATCAAAGACGTTTGTTAGCTGATCTGCCGCAAACCATCACCGAAAGATGGTGATGCGGTGTTGATAATGGTAATAGTGCTTCTGGTAGCTGTTAGTGTCGGTGGCACACTAATGTCAATCAAAGCACAGAAACACTAGAAAAATAAAACTTAAAACTAAAGAAGGAAAAAGTTAAAATAATATAAAAATTAAAAATTGCAAAAGTGAGAGAAAACCAAGCGACACATTTGTGTCGGCGGCATCATATGCGACTGACAATACAGAAGTAGATTTCCGTTTGATACGCCAGAAGATATGACAACTCGAAAGCGCCAGGCGGCACTTTAACGGCCAGCACACACCAGCGAGGGAAAAAACAAAATCTGTTTTATACAGAAACAGATCGGCGATAAAATAATTCGCACAAAATCTCAGCTTTGAACTACGCTGAAAGTATCTGCAGATATGCGAAATGTGCTTTATGAGGAGTCTGTGTATTTTATGGTTGCCCGTACTGAGCCTGACAGTTGCGAGAAAAATGGAACTAAAAATTTAAAGCGGCTATTTCTAAGGCAATGCTTAGAAGCAGTGCCATATGAATGTACCGGAACGCATTTGAATTAGAGTATCTCATATTTTGCATTTATATTTTTGTAAATCATAAACGTGTATCTGTGGGAATGTTGATATGCTAAGCAAGGAATGTTGCTAAAGTTTAAAAACTAAATTCATTTTTGCCTGCAATTGGTGCATAAAATTGTTTGCGTGCTTCGTGTCTGTTCTACTCAAGCATAAATTTGGAGACCTAATAATTTTTTAAAGTTGTCTGACCGCAGACGATAGACGAGTTATAGTCGCCACACGACATTTTCCTAGCAATAATAACAAACACAAACAGAAAAAAAAAAATTATTTAAATAAAAAACAAAACTCAGTCTCAAGTTGCAACGGTGCAGCAACAAATCCGAGATACGACGAGTACCTCAGAAAACTATGGTATGAGCTGCAAACTCTAATTGCGGGCAACGATTACGAGAATAGGAGTAGCAAGCGATAGCAACGGCAATAATTCCTCCAATAGCAGCAGATAGATTTATCATGTGGACGCGTGAATGCGTTAACTGACATGTTGCTGCGCTTATTGCCATCGTCATTGACCGCCGTTTGCGTTGTTGTAGCTGCATAAGTTACTGATAGTAGGCACGTACCAAATAAATCTTTAATAGAGATCACAGCTTCAGCTCCACGACAGCCTTCAGATACTCGTTCTAGCGTTTCAGCGTACTAGCGTTCTAGTTCAGCATTCAACATTCAACATTCAACGTTCAACATTTAACAAAAGTAAATAAATAACTCATAACATTTGAATGGAATTGGCATCTCATCTTGCAATAGAAATAGTCGAGTAAAACGCAAGCAAAGAAAAGGAAGTTTATTCATGTCAAATCAAACTTAACCGAGTATTGCTTGAGGAAGTAAAAGCACATTTCTTATTCATGCTTGATTACGCTTGATTTCGAATTCCCAGATACATACGGTGCTCCGTTCCAATGGCAACCGCAGTTGAAGTGTGCGTGCAAATAGTTGCGTTTCGGATTTCATCAGCTTTGAGTGCAAAGTAGGAATTATGTTGTCAGTACGAATAGAGAATTTCAAAAGATCTTTATTAGAAATAGTTTTTTTTTAATAGAAATTCTAACAAGCTAATTATCACAATGCAGTTAGGAAAGGAAGCAAATAGATGTTTTAAAAGATTTTATAATTATATATAATAATTTTTTGTGATCTTAATCAAGTAATTTATTTTTTTATTGCAGTGATATAATTTTCTTTCCGGAAAAAGTATTTATTATTCCCTTCACAAATAGTGTGAATAGAATTAGTTGTGTTTGAAAAGATAAACGAGGCAGCGAAGGTCGTATAATGAATTTTTTATTTTAATCAACTAATAAAGAAGATTTGTTTAGTACTCGTATTA
This sequence comes from Teleopsis dalmanni, assembly GCF_002237135.1. Lineage (NCBI taxonomy): Eukaryota > Metazoa > Arthropoda > Insecta > Diptera > Diopsidae > Teleopsis > Teleopsis dalmanni. The sequence goes on along the minus strand of NC_051846.1, from coordinate 150,577,321 downwards.
GAGAGTGAGAGTAAAAGATTTCTATAATAAATTTGATTTTAACGTCAGTTATGATGAAAGTAACTACTGCACTTAATAGAAACTACTGTATTTAATTGAGAGATTTTTCGAACAGTAGTAAATCACAACAACAAAATTTTGTATTATTTTAATTAATTGAATTTTTTTCTAATCATATAAAATACAAAATTTTGTATTATTTTAATTAATTGAATTTTTTTTCTAAAAATACAGCGAAATTTGATAAACACAGGCAGATACAAAGACATCAGATCCATCATATTATAAAGCCCCGTTTTCAGTTATTCTTAGTGTCACTTAAAACTGTCCAAAGATAAAATAGAGTAAAGGTGCTGATTCACCAACTCAGACATCTGAACATCAATACAGCTATTTTGAGTATTGCCAAATACTCATCGTTAAAGGTTTTGGAATTATTTCCTATATTTAATTAATCGTGAATAATTTTTTGAGACTATACTCAAAAAAATATGCTTTAACCACATATTACTTAAAATGCTTCGAACATTTTGTTAGAAAAATGTTATGCCATGTGGTAAAGAATATAACACAACCAACATGTGGTATGGGTGAACTAACATAATGCATTGACTTAGAATATTTCAGCCTGAGATTTAGTTAAAATCGAGTTAAATCAAACAAATTATTTTTCTAAACGTGCAAGTACCAATAATTAACCTTATACTCTGCTTAATTCAAAGCCCAAACTCAGTGTTTATTTCCTAATGGCGCAAAGCCAGTATAAAATTTTTCCAAAGCCAGTATTCAAAATAAGTTAAACCGCATGCTCACATTTTCTATCCCATCTTCCAGCAGCGGGTACCGAAACAAAAACTTTTCTGGTCGTAGTCCTCTCTTCCACTCACATGACATGAGCCAGCATAACATATATCCATGTCGCGATAAAGCTCGTTCCATCTAGTTCGATAATCGTTGTCAATGCGTAAGAAATTATAAATATTCCGAAGAATTGTTCTCTAGAATGCATTAAACTTCTGCATTATACAGCACAGGATAGACATCTTAAGAGTGGTGTAGAGCATGACTTTTGCTTGTTGAGAGAGGGCTTTATTTCTCAATTTTCTATTCAGCCCAAAGTAATACGATCTATAAGCAATATTAATTCTTTGTTCAATTTTTAATAATTAATTATATTGAAGCTATTTCAGCCAGTGCATTTGAGCACTTTTACTCTTTCTTAACTCGAGGTATTTTCAAAATCCCTCTTTACGGCTTGACTTCATCATCTAAGCAATTCACTTCATCAGACTAAGTAATAATTGACCTCAGATCTACATACCTCCCGAGGAGCTTGTAATCATTCTGAGATTTGCGATGTTGGTAAGTCTTTCAGTTTCCGTAAATAATTTCAGGGCTCTATCCTTTATGTATTTTTTGATGGGATCAATCTTGAGGTCCATGGTGACGTTATTTTTGGTGTTTACGCTGGTTTCCAAATAAACAATGTTGATGAACTATTAGTTCAAGGGTCCCAAAACATTCAAGAAGTCTGTTTATTGATAAAAACTACTTTGTTTTTTCATGATTTATCAAAAGACAAATTTGTTTTGTTTGAATTCTTTTAATAAATAAGAAAAATTTAAATTTAAGTAATACTAAATGCAATATGCTATAAAAATTGATTAAAGATTAAAAATGAAAAAACTTCATTAAGTTTCAACAATCCACAAAAATAAATTAAATCTAATATATTAAAAAAATAAATTAAATTTTATGTGTAATAAAAACATTAAAATTAAAAAAATTTAAACTTATGCTCAAAATTCTACGTATATATCTTTTATAAATCATTTTATATATTTAATTAACTATCCATGAAAATAAATTAAAGATACAAAAATTAAAAATATTAATATTTGAGTAATACTAAAAAAGCAACAATCCGCATAAATAATTTAAATTAAAAATATATTAAAAAAATAAATTAAATTTTATTTAATAAAAATATTAAAATTAAAAAAAAAATTAAAATTTGAGTCTACGAAAAATATATCTGTTATACATTAAGACTGAAAAGTTTTCGGAAATTCTCATTTAAAATTCGCGCGCTGTATATTTTTCGATATTTTAAGTTTATGTAGTTTGGCAGCACTGTCCTTAATTACTATGCCAAAAATGAGCGCGATCTGTCAGACAGTTCGTTTACGGCAGCTGTTGAACCCAGTTCACCTCAGTAGTGCGTTGCGAAATGTCTTCGACGGTCGTACGACCGTCCTGAAAGGCTTTGTACCACTCATAAACTTGAGTTTTCGATAAAACTGATTTCCCATAAGCCTTTTGTAGCATTCGCAACGATTCTGCACACGAAATTTCGTTCGAAACACAAAATTTGATGCAAACTCTTTGTTCAATATTTTTTTCCATTGTTTTTTCGCAACGCACTACTGAGGTGAACTGGTTTCAACAGCTGCCGTAAACGAACTGTCTGACAGATCGCGCTCATTTTTGGCATAGTAATTGTCCCTAATTGCTGCCAAACTACATAAACTTAAAATATCGAAAAATATACAGCGCGCGAATTTTAAATGAGAATTTCCGAAAACTTTTCGGTCTTAATGTATATATTTATTTATCTTTAGCTTATTATCCACGAAAATAAATTAAATATAATAAAATTAAAAAGTTAATATATGAATAATACAACAATTAAATTTTATATTTAATAAATATGTAATTAAAATTAAATAAATTCAAATTTATGTTCACGCTTAATATATCTTTTATAAGTAATTTTATATATTTAATAAATTATTTATAAAAATAAATTAAAGTTACAAAAATTAAAATTTTAGTATTTCAGTAATACTGAAAAAAACAATTTACGAAAATAAATTAAATTAAAAATATATTAATAAAATATATTTTAAAAATATATTAAATTTTATATTTAATAAAAACATTTAAATTAAAAAATTCAAATTTATGTTCAAAATTCAAATTATATATATATTTTATACATCATTTTATATATTTAATTAACTTCCATAAAAATAAATTAAAGATACAAAATTAAAATATTATTTTGAGTAATACTAAAAAAAACAATCCGCATAAATAATTTAAATTAAAAATATATTAAAAAAATAAATTGAATTTTATTTAATAAAAATATTAAAATTAAAACAATTGAAATTTGATTCTACGAAAAATATATCTGATAAATAAATGAAAATAAATTAAATATAATAAAATTAAAAAAGTTAATATATGAATAATACAACAATTAAATTTTATATTTAGTAAATATGTAATTAAAGTAAAAAAATTCAAATTTATGTTCACGATTAATATATCTTTTATAAGACTTTTTATATATTTAATAAATTATTTATAAAAATAAATTAAAGTTACAAAATAAAAAATTAATATTTGGGTTGGTTGGTTGGTTGGTTGCAGTGGCAGGTCATAAGATAACTTCAAATGTACCTCAATTAGCGATTTTTCGCCGTTTTGTTACCACATTCCTCGCAAGAACCCTAGTATAGAAGAGTAGAGACTAAATCCATCCCACCGAATTTAGGTAATTTAACAGGTCTTTCATCCTTACCATTGAGCAGTCTGATAAACTATCACAAAAGTATTTTCCTAAGAACCTATATCTTCTGGATGCTAGAGCTGGGCATTCAC
>NC_051846.1:150566913-150573552 GCF_002237135.1 Teleopsis dalmanni | reverse complement strand
TTTTGTAACTTTAATTTATTTTTATAAATAATTTATTAAATATATAAAAAGACTTATAAAATCGTAAACATAAATTTAAATTTTTTTAAATTCAATATATTTATTGATAATAAAATTTAATTGTTGTATTACTCAAATATAAACTTTTTTAATTTTTATGTTTTTAATTTATTTTCGTGTATAATAAACTAAAGATAAATAAATATATATAACAGATATATTCTTCGCAGACTCAAATTTTAATTTTTTTAATTTTAATGTTTTTATTAAATAAAATCAAATATACTTTTTTTAATATATTTTTTAATTTAATTTATTATGGGGATTGTTTTTTTCAGTATAACTCAAATATTAATTTTATAATTTTTGTAACTTTAATTTATTTTTATAAATAATTAATTAAATATATATAAAGTTTTATAAAAGATATATCACTCGTGAACATAAATTTGAATTTATTTAATTTTACTTACATATTTATTAAATATAAAATTTAATTGTTGTATTATTCATATATTAACTTTTTAAATTTTACTATATTTAATTTATTTTCGTGGATAATAAACTAAAGATAAATAAATATATATAACAGATATATTTTTGGTGAACTCAAATGTTAATTTTTTTTTAATTTTAATATTTTTATAAAATAAAATTTAATTTATTTTTTAATATATTTTTAATTTAAATTATGGATTGTATTAAAATGTATTAAAAATATATATTTTAATAAATTTTTAATTTAATTTCTTTGTGGATAGCCAAACAGCCATTAAGGCAATCAAGTCATACTGATCATCATCTAAAAATGTCCTAGAATGCAAGGAAGCTATAGCCAGACTAGCCTGCAACCGCAGACTTTGTATGGAATAAAAGCATAGAGGGAAATGAGATAGTTGATGCTATTGCTAAAAATGATGCAAAACTTTCAGAGGAAGAAACAAGTAAAGTACTCAGACCTCTGAAACAAATACATGAACTTGTTGACGAGCACATGACAAGGAGACCAAAGAAAAGGTGGCGGAACTTAACCACCTGTAGAATAGCTAGAATCATGTGTAGACACATATACGAGGAAAAGTATACCAAGGATGTTATATCGTCCAGTCGAAGATACTGTGGAATATTAATTGATGTGCGTTCTAATTCAGAACGATGCTTGCAGAATATGCAACGAGCCGGATGCAAGAGAAACTCTACAGCATCTGCTGTGTAATTCCCCGGCTCTCTCGAGAACTCGACAAAAATACTTAGGGGCTGACAGTTTTTCCGGACTGGAGCATATACCTAAGGTTTCTGTTGAAATCATAATAAAATTCGCTAATAAAACGCGCATCCTACGTAATGCACACAATCGCTAAAATAAGACTTTTATCTGCTATCGCTATCGCAAAAGATTTATAAGGGATATAGGCATATTTATCGTGAACATAAATTTGAATTTTTTTAATTTTAATGTTTTTGTTACATAAAAAATTTAATTTATTTTTTTAATATATTTGATTTAATTTATTCTCGTGGATTGTTGAAAATTATTTATTAATTTTTTTAATTTTTATTCTTTAATCTATTTTTATAGAATATTGCATTTAGTATTACTAAAATTTTAATTTTTCTTATTTATTAAAAGAATTCAAGCAAAACAAATTTCTCTTTTGATAAATCATGAAAGAACAAAGTAGTTTTTATCAATAAACAGACTTCTTGAATGTTTTGGGACCCATGTCAATGTTAACGAACTATTAGTTTGTGAAAGACTGTTTATTTGGAAACCAGCGCAAACACCAAAAATAACGTCACCTTAGAGATTCAACACAGAATTAATATTGCTAATAGAAATTATTTTGGGCTAAATAGACAATTGAAAAATAAAGCCCTTTCTCAACAAGCAAAAGTCATGCTCTACACCACTCTTAAGATGCCTGTCCTGTGCAGAAATTACAATAACCAACAGTGATGAAGACATGTTTAGTGCATTCTAGAGAAAAATTCTTCGGAATATTTATAATTTCTTACGCATTGGCAACGATTATCAAACTAGATGGAACGAGCTTTATCGCGACATGGACATATGTTATGTTGCCTCATATCATGCGAGTGGAAGAGAGGGCTACGACCAGAAAAGTTTTTGTTTCGGTACCCGCTGCTGGAAGATGGGATAGATAATGTGAGCATGCGGCTTAACTTATTTTAAATACTGGCTTTGGAAAAATTTTATACTGGCTTTGGGCCAGTTGGAAATCAACACTGAGTTTGGGCTTCGAATTAAGCAGAGTATGAGGTTAATTATTGGTACTTGCACGCTCAGAAAAATAATTTGTTTGATTTAACTCGATTTTACCTACTTCTTAGGGCAAAATATTCTAAGTCATTACATTATGTTAGTTCACCCATACCACATATTGGTTGTGTTATCTTCTTTACTACATGGCCTAAAACTTTTCTAACAAAATGTTCGGAGCATTTTAAGTAATATATGGTTAGAGCATATTTTTTTGAGTATAGTCTCAAAAAATTATTCACGATTAATTATATATAGGAAATAATTCTAAAACCTTTAACGATGAGTATTTGGCAATACTCAAAATAGCTGTATTGATATTCAGATGTCTGAGTTGGTGAATCAGCACCTTTACTCTATTTTATCTGTGGACAGTTTTAAGTGACACTAAGAATAACTGAATGCGGGGATGGATCTGATGTCTTTGTATCTGCCTGTGTTTATCAAATTTCACTGTATTTTTAGAAAAAAATTCAATTAATTAATATAATATAAAATTTTGTTGTTGTGATTTACTACTGTTCGAAAAATCTCTCAATTAAATACAGTAGTTTCTATTAAGTGCAGTAGTTACTGATGTCATAACTTTTTTTTTTTTTTGTTTTTTATTTATATTTAAACAAAATGAAGAGTTTAAATTTACAACAACTAGTCATATTGACTAACAAGAGATTTTTTTTATTACAAGTAAGTTTATCTAAGTCTATCTAGGGTGAGCATATAGATACGAACTAGTCATCTCCTTACTGATGTCATAACTGACGTTAAAATCAAATTTATTATAGAAATCTTTTTCTCTCACTCTCTAATACGAGTACTAAACAAATCTTCTTTATTAGTTGATTAAAATATAAATTCATTATACGACCTTCGCTGCCTCGTTTATCGTTTCAAACACAACTAATTCTATTCACACTATTTGTGAAGGGGATAATAAATACTTTTTCCGGAAAGAAAATTATATCACTGCAGTAAAAAAAAATAAATTACTTGATTAAGATCACAAAAAATTATTATATATAATTATAAAATCTTTTAAAACATCTATTTGCTTCCTTTCCTAACTGCATTGTGATAATTAGCTTGTTAGAATTTCTATTAAAAAAAACTATTTCTAATAAAGATCTTTTGAAATTCTCTATTCGTACTGACAACATAATTCCTACTTTGCACTCAAAGCTGATGAAATCCGAAACGCAACTATTTGCACGCACACTTCAACTGCGGTTGCCATTGGAACGGAGCACCGTATGTATCTGGGAATTTGAAATCAAGCGTAATCAAGCATGAATAAGAAATGTGCTTTTACTTCCTCAAGCAATACTCGGTTAAGTTTGATTTGACATGAATAAACTTCCTTTTTCTTTGCTTGCGTTTTACTCGACTATTTCTATTGCAAGATGAGATGCCAATTCCATTCAAATGTTATGAGTTATTTATTTACTTTTGTTGAATGTTGAACGTTGAATGTTGAATGTTGAATGCTGAACTAGAACGCTAGTACGTTGAAACGCTAGAACGAGTATCTGAAGGCTGCCGTGGTGAAGCTGTGATCTCTATTAAAGATTTATTTGGTACGTGCCTACTATCAGTAACTTATGCAGCTACAACAACGCAAACGGCGGTCAATGACGATGGCAATAAGCGCAGCAACATGTCAGTTAACGCATTCACGCGTCCACATGATAAATCTATCTGCTGCTATTGGAGGAATTATTGCCGTTGCTATCGCTTGCTACTCCTATTCTCGTAATCGTTGCCCGCAATTAGAGTTTGCAGCTCATACCATAGTTTTCTGAGGTACTCGTCGTATCTCGGATTTGTTGCTGCACCGTTGCAACTTGAGACTGAGTTTTGTTTTTTATTTAAATAATTTTTTTTTTTTCTGTTTGTGTTTGTTATTATTGCTAGGAAAATGTCGTGTGGCGACTATAACTCGTCTATCGTCTGCGGTCAGACAACTTTAAAAAATTATTAGGTCTCCAAATTTATGCTTGAGTAGAACAGACACGAAGCACGCAAACAATTTTATGCACCAATTGAAGGCAAAAATGAATTTAGTTTTTAAACTTTAGCAACATTCCTTGCTCAGCATATCAGCATTCCTACAGATACACGTTTATGATTTACAAAAATATAAATGCAAAATATGAGATACTCTAATTCAAATGCGTTCCGGTACATTCATATGGCACTGCTTCTAAGCATTGCCTTAGAAATAGCCGCTTTAAATTTTTAGTTCCATTTTTCTCGCAACTGTCAGGCTCAGTACGGGCAACCATAAAATACACAGACTCCTCATAAAGCACATTTCGCATATCTGCAGATACTTTCAGCGTAGTTCAAAGCTGAGATTTTGTGCGAATTATTTTATCGCCGATCTGTTTCTGTATAAAACAGATTTTGTTCTTTCCCTCGCTGGTGTGCGCTGGCCGTTAAAGTGCCGCCTGGCGCTTTCGAGTTGTCATATCTTCTGGCGTATCAAACGGAAATCTACTTCTGTATTGTCAGTCGCATATGATGCCGCCGACACAAATGTGTCGCTTGGTTTTCTCTCACTTTTGCAATTCTTAATTTTTATATTATTTTAACTTTTTCCTTCTTTAGTTTTAAGTTTTATTTTTCTAGTGTTTCTGTGCTTTGATTGACATTAGTGTGCCACCGACACTAACAGCTACCAGAAGCACTATTACCATTATCAACACCGCATCACCATCTTTCGGTGATGGTTTGCGGCAGATCAGCTAACAAACGTCTTTGATGACAAGGCGATGACAGATTTCTGCGAATTATTGTCGTCGTTTTTGATGTTGAAGTGCGGCGGCGCTACTGTTTTCGTTCAACCATTACACGACGGCGCTTACTTTTGGGTTGGTACTCGTAAGTTCCTCTCTTTGTGGGAATCTTCATGAAATGTTGTTGTTAGTAATGGTAATGTTAATGTTAATGGTGATGGTGATGGTGGTGCCACTTCATATATGAAATACAAACAAATAACAAACATAATTTGTTAACAGTCTTAAAACAACAATCAAAATGCAGCCAGCACGCCTTTTTAATTTATATGCGAAAATTCCATGAAATTTTCTCAAATGTACATTATTACTTCATAAAGATTTAATAGGCGCTCAATTTGAAGAACTGCAACAACAACAACAACAACAACCAAAATATGGCAAATATATCAAAGCAGATACTTTGTGTTATACGTAAAGTGCGGATATTACACAAAGTGCAATGATATCAGCACTATCAGCAATTTAGCTCATTAGCGTTTGACAGCAAAGGAGTCTAATCAAAAGCAGGTTCAAAGTTGCTGACTTCATGGAGTGCTTTGCACATAGTACCATATAGTACCTTAAATGAAGTCACTACATTTATGTAGAGACTTCTAGTACATGTACTTCTAGACTGTGAAGCACATAGTCACTAAAGCTTTTGAAGTTTCAGAAAAAAGGAGTGTAAGTGTTGACATCTTAATTGTATTCATAAAAGCTAAATTTGCCACATACAGCACAAAGTTTTGAATTACTTATAATTAATAAATCTTTTATTAGTTTAAAAAAAAATGTGTTTTAGTATTAGAAAAATTCAGCTAGTAAAATGAGTTTAAAATCTTCCTAAAGTAGTTGACATACGTACACATAACAAAAGATTTAAATTAACCAAGTATATTTCAAATACTACAAGTTTCCAATTTCTCCGCACGCTCAATTGACAACGAGTTTTAGTAAAGTCTATTATTCTGAATAGCTCTTTCAAGTACACAATAATATAGCTTCGTTTCTAAGATATCAGGATTTAAAGTTTGAAAATTCTATATGAAAACCATTAACAACGAATGAAATGTTTGGAATTTCAAATGTCAATTTTCCGAGATATAAGCTATATTGACATATAGCACAATGGAAAACAGTAGTTGAAATATTATGAAAAACTTTGCTCAAAATTGCTAACTACCATATATTATAATGTCTAGTAAATGGGTCTTGTCTTGGCTACTCGCAATCGTGCCAAATATTTTTTAAGACTAACTTTTGTTTTTTAAAGTCAAACTTAGTAATAGAAACAGTCCCTATTAAAACAACAGAGATATATTTTGAACAGTAGTGAATTACAACAACAAGATTTTATTATTTATTTAATAATTGAATTTTTGGCTGACCATGCAGTTATTTCGATTATTACCGAATACCCATTATCAGCGATCTTTTAAAAATATTTCTTGTATATAATTATAAGTAAATATTTTTTTGAGATTGCAAGTACAAAGGGTTGAAATCGTGCCCTGCCAAATTTGAAGCGCAGAGTCAGTGTTAATTAGAGTCATGACCCAAAACTGTACTTGACTTGTATGC
>NC_051846.1:150552998-150566813 GCF_002237135.1 Teleopsis dalmanni | reverse complement strand
GAGCTACTCTATGGCGTGTTAGACCCTCTCACATATACGAGTCCGCGCAATTGTAAGTCTACACGCATGCATTTTCACATTTCGAAGAGGACAAAAAAAGCATAAGAAAAGGTCCTCACATTAGTCTGAGCCGCCATTATACAATTTACAGCAAATATACCACACACTCAATACATTTGTGTTTATAATATATATATTTATACGTATAAAGATATATATATATATGAGTATGTTCTGGAATATATGAAATTTCTACAAACACATTTGTTAAGAAGCAACAGCTCTTGAAAAGTAAAAAAAGGGGGAGTAGTCGTCGTAACTCAAAAAAATTTCAAGCACCAGTTCCGGAGCAATGCCACTTGTGATGTGTTGCTGCTACTTTTTGTTGAATGTATTTCGAGTACTGCACTTCCTTTACGCTTTTTGCTTATAAAAAGTGCTAATCATGGCATCGAGCATATATACTTATAGGTATAGGTATGAGCACATGAGTATGTTTCCATATATATATCCATTTGTGTTATGTACTCGTATTAACGTGAAATGGTGTATTTCTATAATATGCCAACAACATTAAGAGCAGCAATTGCAACACCAACCATGCGACATGTTAAAATGCATGAAAAGGTTGTGACCGTTGTTAGCAATCAAAGCAAACAGCACCCATAGACGACTAAGTCCTCCAGCCAGAAAAGAAAAACTCGAGTCCATGGTGATGGTAATGGTGTCGATGTGTTATTAGCTTACTTTACAAAATCCCATTTTAGAAAGTTAAGTGTGTGTTCGCCTTTTTACCCTCTCAACACTGCGATTCATGTTTAGACTTTCTGTTGAAATTTATAGAAAAAATAAAAAAAAATCTTTAAACGCTCACATATAATTTTTATAAAATCTTGTAAGCCAAAGATGCTATTAGCGACAATAATTTCCGATATTCACGCTCAAAGTGTTCCTTATACAGGGTGGGAAATTTTACTTCAATGACGATGTTAAAGCCACAATAGAACTTTTTTTTTCTTTTTCTCGTTAAACTGAATGCTTTGTATTCGAATTTGCATAAAAAAATTTGAATTTATGCACAACATATAAAAAGTGCTGTAATACTCCACTTAAGTGCATCTTTCGTTTAATGTATTTAATGTGAAGAAAGGAAGAGTTCAATAGAATGAGCCCGCTTATCTTTGAATTACTGCTTACTGATTTTTTATTTGATCCTTATTGGTTATCATCAATCAACTGATTATCTTCGAACGTAGAAGATGGTGATGAATACTTAATACTTGATATTTTCAATTATTATTGGAATTGTAATAACTTTCTATTAATTATTATTATTATTGATTATTAATGAAAAACAATTCCCCAAAAGGATTCTGGACAAGAGATATACGTGAAAAAATCATCTACTAAATAAAAACCTCAGTGAAAATTTGTAACACCATTTGAATTGTTTGGTTGGGTTAAACTGGCGGAGTTGTGCACAAAAGCCCATTTAAACTCAAATAATAACCCGTTTCAGTACCACTGAATTTGCATCTGTACATGCGCTGACGACTCGCACTTAGTTAAAAATGAACCATTTTTGACAATTTTATAAACTTGGCTAAATTCGAAATTTTGCGGGGTTACTTTTTCTTCGGGCACCCGAAGATTTTAGATCTTCTTCTAGCTACATATGATGTGAAGCATAATTTCCTACTCATCTGCAGAGCAACAACCTCGACAATAGTCATTATTTGATATACCCAGTTTCATAGAATGTCTTCATTCTATTAGCATCGATCCATAGTGCTGACCAGGTTACGTTTTTGTTGAATAAGCTGACTGGTGCGTTTTTTGTCTAGTTTAGATAAGGTCAATTTAGAAATCTGACAATTCTAAGATATTTTTGTATCATTACCAGTTTAACTATTATAAGTGGGACAATATTTGAGAAGTAATAAATCAGAAATCAAAGTGCTCGACTGCCCTACAGCTGCCCAAGTTGTCTCATAAAGGAATGCCCAGTATTCTCGAATTGCTAAAGATGTGGCTATAGTGCCCATCAGAGCCTTAATGGCAGTTTAACTATCCAAAAGAATTGCAGTTTCTGCATTAAGAATGTAGTTATCTGGGGTCTATTACACAGAATATTGGATTGCCATTACGTCTGCCTGAAATACATTACAATGGTTAGGTAATTGAAGCGCAGACCCATTTTTTTTTGACACTATACCACAGCCGATTAGTTAATTAATTTTGAAGCCATATGTGTAGATGTCTACCATGTTAAAAGGTACCACGAATTGGATTGTTGGTCGTAAATCAAAACCTAGTATAGATAATAAAATGCTTCTATTTAATACAATAATAAAACCGGACTGAACGTATATAATGAAACTATCGGGTACTGTTTCCAACTCAATTTCAGACAAGGTCCGAAGATTGCAATCAAAAACGTATCTGTAGAGCTGCTGGATATGTAAAATATATTAATATTCAGGACCTAAGATTCAATATCATAATTGAGATATTAGGCAATAATTATATACCTGATTTATTAAATATTCCAGAAAACTAGCCAGAAAACTCTTAATAAGATTCAAAAATTCAATTACACATAATCATTCTAAGACTTAAATCAGAATACAAATGGAAGTCACTTTCTCTCTCTAAATTGTTGTTAGTTTCCAAAGAAGAGATTCAATAAATTAACGTTATTCAGAAAAAAATATTTATATCTATTAAAAATTTTAAATGAGATGTCTTAACCGTATCATAATCTTATTAACCCTCTTGTTATATATAAAATATATTTAATAATATTAATTTAAAATATTAAATTTATTTTTGAAAAGGTCTTATAAGTCAATTGTTCAAATAATTAATTTTTTAAATTATTTTCAAAAGTTATATTTTATTTTCACAAATATTTCGACTACATTTTCTAGTCACTTTCATATTAATTTAAAATATTAAAGTACTTAAATATGAATTATAAAATCTTTAAATATATAAACATTTAAAATTAAAAGAAAGTTAAAATATTTATTATTTTTCTTTTATTTTATTTTAGTGTATTTTCTAATAACTTTTATTTTATTCAATATCTCAACTTTAATTTAAAGAGGTCTTTATGATATTGTCAATTATTTTTTAAAAAACCTAACCAACATATACATATATCGCTTGTTAAACGCACTATTTTATAATATGACAAACCTTACATTAAACATGTGATGCATCGAATGACTGTACTGTTTGGCATCTAACACCAGAACAAAATGAGCAACATTGCATGTACAGTTTTTCAATCTAAAGCACTTAAGTGCTTTATTACAGCACTATTCTTTTTAGGTCACTAGTTTTTTACTATATAAATGTCAAATTGAACAAGTGATGAGGTGTTTTATGTTAATATAAATTATATATTGTGGAATTTAAGCTAATCCCAAACTCATGTTCCTTACTATCTTAAGAAGAAATCAAATCGAAAGTTGGATTCGATTTTCATATTACACCCAAAATTATTTAATATATTGAATCCTCTATTTATTAATATTGTGTATACAGACGACACTTATTTTTTTTAGAATACTAATTATATTTAGAATAAGGAACATGAGAACAGTCGAGCACTCTGATTCTAAATTGACCTTGTCTAAACTAGACAAAAAACGCACCAGTCAGCTTATTCAACAAAAGCGTAAACTGGTCAGTACTATGGTATCGATGCTAATGGGTCACTGCGTAGAAGGAATACATACTATGAAACTGGGTATATCAGATAATGACTGTTGTCAAGGTTGTTGCTCTGCAGATGAGTAGGAAATTATGCTTTACATCATATGGAGCTAGAAGAAGATCTAAAATCTTCGGGTGCCCGAAGAAAAAGTAACCCTGCAAAATTTCGAATTTAGCCAAGTTTATAAAATTGTCAAAAATGGTTCATTTTTAACTAAGTGCGAGTCGTCAGCGCATGTACAGATGCAAATTCAGTGGTACTGAAACGGGTTATTATTTGAGTTTAAATGGGCTTTTGTGCACAACTCCGCCAGTGCAACCCAACCAAACAATTCAAATGGTGTTACAAATTTTCACTGAAGTTTTTATTTAGTAGATGATTTTTCTACGTACATCTCTGGTCCAGTGTTACTTCCACTTAGTTAATAGAATCTTTTTGGGGAATTGTTTTTCATTAATAATCAATAATAATAATAATTATTAGAAAGTTATTGCAATTCCAATAATAATTGAAAATATCAAATATTAAGTATTCATCACCATCTTCTACGTTCGAAGATAATCAGTTGATTGATATATATAATATAGATATTACATATATATATATATATATATATAATATATATATATATATATATTATATATATATTATTATTATGTATATAATAATATATATATATATATATGCTATGTATCATACAATTTAAGTAGCTGTAAAGTCCTGATTGATTTAGGCTTTGATATAAATATATTTTTTCATGGTATTTTATGGGGGCGTATGCTAAAAATAAATACTTATTCACAATTAGTGATGATATTATTAGTATTGTTATTAAAAGGAAGAGATCGCGCACTGCGACCTAAGAGATCTATTGTGCCCCTTAGTTGGATTAGAATGTTTCTCCAAGTCCGATGTCTTTCATGAAAGACAGTATAGAGCCTATCTTTCCTAGTCTTGAATCCTTATGATCCATGAAACACCCTTCTAGGTGTTTCTTCCGCTTGTGCATCAGTGCCGGGTATTCCCCAAGCACATGGTTTGCAGTTTCTCTCTCTTCTCTACAGTATCTGCAGTCTGAATTGGATTGAATTCCAAACTTCAATAGGTGATTATTCAATCTATAGTGATCGGTCAATAATCGCGTATTAATTCTTAGACCATTTTTTGGGGTTGTGCTGTGCAATCTTTAAAGTGTTTTAGATTGTAAGTCCCTAAAAGCATTTTAAATTGTGAGAGTCTTAGTAGCCTTTCCCAAAAGAGTTCTCTTTCTTTTTCCTCTGTGCCGTTCATAAGAATGCATAGAGTTCCTTTACCTAGACCACAGAATGGTTCTGGGTCTATCTCCTTTGAAGCCGCGCCTTTTCTTTCAAGGTATTTTATAATAGGTATTGAATTTAAGAATTATGGATAACTATATATACCTTCATATGTTTAAAGGGGAACCTCTATTATTCGATAGCTTTTTTGTAAAAATTTAAAGATTATTTTTTGATTGTACTGTGGAAACTTTGAAGCTTTTTAGATTGCAAGTCCCTAAAAGCATTTTAGATTGTGATAGACTTGGTAGCGTTCCCCAATAAAGTTTTCTTTCTTTTTCCTCTGCGCCGTTCTTTTGAATGGATAAAATTCATCTGCCCAGACCACAGAATGGTTCTGGGTCTATCATTTTTGAAGTCGCGCCTTTTCTTTCAAGGTATTTTATTTTCAAAGTATTTTATAATAGGTATTGAATTGAAGAATTATGGATGACTATATAAACCTTCATATGTTTAAAAGGAAACCTCTATTATTCGATAGTTTTTTTGTAAAAATTTAAAGTCGCACCTCGTAATTCCGCAAAACTTTTTGGAATTCTTTAATTATTCTTAACACAAAATTCTCGTAAACTTAATTCGCTTTTATCAAAATCTCATTAAAAATGGCACAGTCAAACGACCCCAAACGGCAAGGGTTGTAAGTAATTCGACTTGAAAGAGCAAAAACTGTAAAAACAAAATTAGAAGAAAAAAAACTGCGCAGCAAATCGGCGTCAGTCAACATGAGTGTCGCAACACACCTCACCGCAGCACCCCTCGGTATACCTACATAAGCTAATAATCGCACTAACTACAGCCCGTGTTGCTGCAGTAACCGTACATACATTATTATTGTTGTAATTGTAATTGTAAATGTGAGTGCGCCATTTAAAACACTCATGGCTGCCGCTTTTTCCAATTGCCATTCTTGCTATTTATTTATTAATTTTTTTATTTACATTTTTAGTGTTTTTTTTAAGCTTTGGTTTTTGTTTTTATTTTCATACACATTTTTTTTTTGTTTGTGTTTTCCTCCACTTTTGCTCAATGCATAGTTTCAGCGCTCTTATTTTGTTTGTTTCGCCCAGCAAGTGCGCCCTAAGTGGCCTAATTAGCCGCCGTGCGATCAACACTTATGTGCATGTAATTGTGTAGACTTTGGGTTGCGCATACACACATTTATGCCTGAACGTGTACATAATATACTTATGTATGTTGTATGCATATTTCTTCACGCCACGGCTAACAACGACGCTGCCACTAAAATCCGATCAGAGTCGACGACGTCTATAGTTTTTATTCTTTTTCATTTTATTTTATTTTTTTTATTTTATTTTAGATTTGTATTTTTCTGCTCTACTGTTGCATGGCTTCGGAGGCTTTTTCTTTATAAGTAAAAACAGGCGGCGCGTTAAGTGGTCGCACACCACTGTAACAACACTTACCTGGCACAAGTATGGGCTTTTGTTCCAATAACAAATAAGCAAAAAACATTAAAAATATATACGCATAAATTATAAGGGAAAATCGCGTGAAAAATTAAATCTATTTGAAAACATTTCATTCCTGGTTTTTTTTGAATAAAAAAATTCGCACATTTATAGATGATTTTAGTCAACATCTTTTTGCATACATAAATTAGGTGGTATAAAAAGTATCTACCGTTTTTTGGTACATTCTTAAACACAAATTCTCTGTACTGACAATGAATTTTAATCAATTATATATAGGCCATTATTATTATTTATGAACTCTTGTCATTTTTTAGGTAGTTGCCATAAACCCATCGGTCTAGAATCTCTATGGTTTATGAACAAAAAACTTGGCTAAAGGGTTTTCAACACCTCTTCGGTTGCTTCATTTTCTACCATTAAGAGAATTTTGCAGTGCCCGAAATGAGTGGTAGTCGGATGACGCAAATTTTGGGTGGAGATGCATTGAAACTTCCCAACTAAATTCAATTAATTTTTTGCATATCATCAAATATACGTGTGGTCTGGTATTGTCATGATGAAAAAGAACTCATATAATTTTCTACCAATAAGAGAGTTTTTCAAACACCGAAACAAATTGCAGTCATATGATACAACGTCCAGGCTACACGGTGAATGTATCAAAACTTTCCAACCAAGTTTTGACAAGTTGTTAAAAGTTATCCAAGAGTTATCTTCAGGCTCGTTAAAATCATGTATCTAATCTATTTCTGTTGTATTCCTATATTCAATAACGCGCTCTATAGCACCTCTTATCAAGTAATCAGCCAAGTGCTTGGTTTAATCGATGAATTCAACTGGTTTTGGAACTTCCAATCTAGTTTACAAAATTAATGGGTGAAATCAAAATGGGTATATTTTCTTGGTACATATGGAATTCCTTAATTTATATTTAAAATATTTTCATAGGAATTTTTTCTACCAGTCAATTTAAATCTCTTTTCCATGACTGTTCCGTTCACTGGGTAGATTTGTGAAGGGTCGACTTAACCATTGCACTAGGCTGAAGCAGTTCGTAATAGGGGACTATGCTTCCCTTCCAATTCTCTTATAATCCCAAAAAACACGCAACAGAAACTTGTTTGCGATCAAAAAAAGGTTTTAACGTCGTTTATGGATGATCACCGGCTTCTGACAATGATCACTTACATTCAAAGTTTTCGTATTTAATCCATTTTTCATCTTCTATAATAATTTTTTTGTATTCCAGCAACGTTTCAGTAATAATAACTCATTAATCAAATAAATTTTTGCTTAAATAATTGTAGTACACTGTAGTATGGTGTCTTCTATATCCTGGTAGGTTGCGTGTCGATCTTGCTCTACCAGTTGTAAAATTTCATTGACATTTTAGCTTTCCACTATAACATATTTAGCTAGGAAATTGTTAGTATCACACACTATATTTGATGTATTAGGATTTCGTTTCGTAACATCATAGATTTCCTAGGATTTTATTTATCCCTTTCGTTGATATAAATATCATTGACATTAATTTTCCTAATTTTTACTTTTACATATGTTATTTATTTATTTGCATGTTCTTTAATTGAGAAGAAATTTTACTGCAGAAATAGTTTGTTTTTTTTTTTGATTCAATAATTGCAAATTATCATAAACATACCATAGTATAAAAATCAGTATGCAACACATCTCATTACGGGACTGCCCATACGTACACCTTACAACCGATCAGAAGTTACACAAAATATCGCAAAGTAATTTTTTCAAACTAAATCGCACTTTTTTTTAGTAAAATTTTCTAGCTGTTAGCTGGATGTTACAGTTTGACTCTTGCTTATACTCGTATCATAGAGCATTTATATCATTAAAAAAAATAACAGAACTGTTAAGGCTAAATTACGACTCATATGTACAATGCTTACATAATGACTGTCCCTTTGAAATACGTCAAAATTATCATCCATTTTGTGGAACGACATCTAATTCTGTGCAAAATTATATCTCCATCTATACCTTCATCTGGTTGTGAAAAATTCAATCCTGTCCATATAATTATTGGAAATGTGGAATGAAAAATGCTTTCTAGTTCATCAATAACGACTGCCTACTTTCTTAAAATGATGTCGGTTCCCAGAAGAGATTGGACTACACAGCTAATTTGGATTAGTTTTAAAACTATTTATTAGTAATACAGGAATGAACAAACAAATGGATATCTAATCTATTGCTATTGTATTTCTTAACTATTCTCTAACTCGGTCTATAGCACTCCATATAAAGAAATCAGCTAAGTGCTTGGTTTAATCAATGCATTCATCTGGTTATAAAACTTGCAATTCTGCAAGTTCACAAAATTACTGGAAATCTGGTATCAAAAAGGCTTTCTAGTTAATGGAGCAGAGATATATGGGCTATATTTTCTTGGTACATATGGAATTTCTTAATTTATATTTAAAATATTTTCGCAAAAATTTTATTTTCCTACTTGAACTACTGCTCGTAGTTCTACTTCTCATATTCTTCACATTTCTGAATTTTAATGAGATATTCATTTTTTGAGCACGGAATTTAAAATAATCAAGCAACTATTCGATGTTTTCGAAGAAATAGAAAAGTTCAACAACAGCTTGAAAGCGTAAAACTGCAGCAAATCGCTTAATTGGAAGATTTTTACTGAAAATAAGCAGCATCGAATTCTTATTGACCTTAAAAGGTTTTAAATTTTGATGGCACTTGATGTTCTTAACCAATTATGAGCAATTTTTGCATGAGTTATAGCGATGGCAGCAACCAAAACACAGCGGTAATGAGCACAACATTACGCGATTGCAGGCAATTTTGCTCTACGGCGCGTAAGTACCGCGTGCAAATTGCAGTCGAGCATTAGCGGAGCGGAGCATAGAGCGCCAGAAGGCAACTTCAGCGCAACCTGCGTTGACATATGCATGTGCAACATAATTAATTCATACCGTAAAATGCAGAACACTATATAAATTCATACCTAAACATATTTACGTATATACGTATATATAGCAGATATATATATGGCGTTCATATGTGCAGTACTCGTTGCACATGCAAGCAATGCAGGCAATTTAGATGTGGCAAGGAAAAAATTGAAAAATATCTGGAGAGACCCACAACGCAATGTTACGTTTCAATGCAATGCGCCGTAAAAATAATTACAGTTTCAATGAAGCAATTTTTTCCGCAGTTTTTCCTCGAATGCAATTTTTTCCTATTGAGGTTGCTCCTTCGAACGTGGCTTGTTGTTCGTACTTTTGTGTGCCCTTAGCCCTTATCACAGCCTTCACTGCTCCAATCCATGGAATGCTCTTTAATTTGCTGCCATTTTTTATTTATTTCATTGCAGTCGTGGTGACGCGTTAAGTGCGTCGCTAGTTGCACCACTCGGAATTGAATCCGGCACAAATTTACGCGTAGTTAGTTCCTGTTGCCGTTAATGCAAGTCTGTGAGGCATGCTAATTGATTCCATGATGACACTCGCTGAAAGCAAGTCATGTCATGAAATAAATTAATGAATTAAAAAAAATCTAAAAAATATTGCTGAAGTCTTCTGGAGTAATTGAGTTTCTAGTGATTTTCAGAAAATCTTCGAACTTACATTTCTCGATTTTAGAAAAACCTTTTAAAAGATTTTTAGAAAAAACGATAATGACATTGACTTTGAAGGCAAGGAGAGTGAATTCTTTCGAATACATCAAGTAAATAAAGTAACAAAAACTAGATAACTAGATTAGATGAGAGGTACAGAAAAAGAGTGCGCACTGCAAAGAAGGAAGTTGATACTGATTGTAAATGGATGAGAAAAAATAGATTACAGGAAATAAAACGATACATACGAAGGGGTTGTTAGAAAAAATGGAAGAGTGTATAAGCACATGAAAAGAAGGAAATGAAGATGAGAGATGGATAATGACTGACAAACAAAATTAAAAAGCAAAAAAAAATTTTAGATAAACATTTAGAAAACGGAATTACAGAAAAGACATAAGAAAACTGTGAAAAAAGAAACAGATAAAACGATTATATGTCTAAGAAAGAGAAGAAGACAGAAAAAGAAGGGATGATAAAGAGAAAGAGATGGACAGAGAAGTATAGAGGAAGGAGAGAGAGAGTGAAATAATGGAAGAAGAGAGTATGAAATAATTATTGGAAAGAGAAGGGAGCAAACTACTGGATCGGGGTAGTGAGGGGGAAAAAATCAGGAAAAAAGTGCTGTAAAAGAAAAAGTATGAAAGAGAGAGGAAAAAAAAGACAAAATGAGAGCGAGAGGGAGGAAAATAAAGAGAAAAATAAAAAAAAAAATAATATAGACTATATATAATGTAAATTTGTTGATTTTCACACTTAAAACGATAAGAAGTAAGAAACATTTGCCAACACGTCTTATATAAATAAGATGGGGTCACAGCGAATTGGATTCATTGTAATAATAGAGAAGAAGAAGAAAGATTTGAAGAAAAAAGAAAACCCACAAACATATAGATAGCGAAAGCGATCTTAGAAGCATTTGAAGAATATTGTTAGAGATAAATTACAAAAGCGCGACGTAACATTTGAAGATGGAGTCATTGTTATTTAAACTAAATCCACTGAAAACAGTATATTAAAGTCTTGTAAACTTGAGAGGAAAAAACGGAAAAAATATGACAAACCAAAAACAAATAATTTACTAAAAATGTCTCATGACTTATATTAGGTTTAAAAGTTATTTCTAAAATATACTTACTATTCTATTATTTTATTCCAAATACTGGAAAGAAATATATAGTATCTAAGTATTCTGTACTATTCCATACTTTTCTATTATTTTATTAGAAATCTCTAACCTTATCTCTAATAAATTATACTTTTCCAATACATTAATTCTAAACTATCTAAACATCCAACATATTTAAAAATCTTATAAAATCTAAAAAACTAAAAATAAATATATAAAACGAAAATTTTTTTCAACTTTAATGAATGACATGTTAAAATCATCAACCTAATGAAATTATAAGGACAGCGAATTAGTACCTTCAATCCTTTGAATCCCCAAAACCCAAAGTGATCGTTTTGTCATTGCGGCATTAGCTGTATAAAAGGACATTTGATAAGACAACATCATCAACGCATGACTATGAAGACGTCTGCTTCCTTATTTCAAAGTTAAGCACAGACAGGATATATGCGGTGCTTTTGATCGAAGAAAGAAAAAATTAGCAAACCTTTTTAAAAACATCACAGAGATGACCGCTTCACTGTAATTTGATCATCCACAAAAAAGTGAATACCCTCTAATGCAAAAAGTATTAAAAATAAATAGTAATAAGAATAAAAACTAGCGGGAAGACAAAAGGTTAATGAAGTACACGAATTTTATTTTAGAAGTGAGACAAGATAAATCTCCGAAAACCTTAGAAACGTTAGTGTCTTTGAAACTTCAAAAGTTTGCTAAAATAAAAAATAAAACAGAGTAGATCTACGCTTAAACTGAGGTTAAACAAAAAATAGAAGAAGAAGAAGAAGAGCGACATCATACATAACCAGTAAATGGTATGTAGTACCCGTAATATGAGTACTATAATAATAAGTAATATGAGCGGACTAATTACGTACTAATTAATGGTTTACTTTTGTCTTTGTTTATGAGGAATAGTTACAGTTCACTGGGCATAACCCTTAAACGCGATATTTGTTATTAAGTGCAGGATTTCTCAATTACAAATACGTGGACGTCTATGTGGATGTGTGGATGTGGTTGAGGCATAATTTTAAGTAGTGCACAACACTCAATTCGAATGCAGTAAAATCACAGCAATTACAGTCAATGAAATGTAGCAATTGTTGCAGCAACAGTTGCAGTATGTGCCAATGCAGCAAATTACGTGACAGGAACAGCAGCAATAGCGATGGTAACCAAGCAACCAACAACAATTGCTGCAACTAATGGACACTTTCAGCTCAAATGCACAAGCAAACAGACGAATGTTGCATACAACACCGCCTCCTGCGAATATGGCAGCCATGAGAATTTTGATTGGTATTATGCGGGCCCATACAATACATAGCACAAAATCCAAAATTCAAAATCCACAATGCATGCCTTCTGGTACCGCTGGTACCCCATACAATGTGTATGAGATACGAGCATGAATGCACGCAAGTGTGTCCAGTCGGTTTTTGCATGAGTGGAGCAAAATGTCACAACTGTCGCCATTGCTGCAAACATTGTGTGGGAGCAAATGTTGCGATCGGTCGTGGGAGGATGACACTACAATTGCACTAAACCGTGGATGAGGAAGCGCGCAGCTAAGTGAAAGTACTTGAGATACGTTTTGGGTGGGCGAGATTTTATGACATGACAGCAGCCAGTGCTTGAAAGTACTTTGCATAACTGTTTTTTTCTCCATTGTTTTTCTTTGATTTTTTCATTTATTTTTTTTTTTATTTTTTTTTTAGGTTGATTATGTTTCTGTTGTTATGAATTCAAAATTTTGCTGCCAAGCTTCTCACGATCAACATTTAAATAGCAGTGATCGCATTTTCTGCGAAATTTCTACCATCTTAGCTGGGTACTGGGCTTAACTAACGGACTGAGAAAAAAATCACGTTGTGCTTAAGTCCCAGCAATGCATTGCCATCATCGCCAACATAATAATAATTGACTTTAATTGAGTGATTGACGTTTTTAGAGAGTGCGCGTTCACCCACAATATAAAACGACCAGCACAGGCATTAAGAAAACAACAACAGCCACAATAAGAACAACAACAAAATATAATAAAATCATAATAAATTAAAAAAAATTACGAAAATTTGTAAAATTAGTCGCAACTGAGGAAAAGTAAGTAACCTAAGCTGCAATCATTTGTATTTGTATTAGCAAAAGCACTTCCCAGCAATGCAGCAAAATTGCTGAATTATGCCTGTTGACAATAGAAACGACAAGTACAATAAAAACAATGACGACGATCTGTAAAATTTTTCTGAAGGAGGTCTAATCGTGTTGCTAAATTATGAAAGGCCTACCAGAGGGTAAAACTGAACACCGCTGCTGCATCAGTCAGCGTTCACCAGTTAAGAAATAAGAGCAACTTTTGCCAAGTCATATGAATTGAATACATTTCTTCAGCGCCAGCATTTTCATAAACTTAATCATCATTGATGTCATCATGATCTTTACGGTCTTTACGATCACTACGATCGTTACGATCACCATTATAGACATCAGTGGCAGTATAACATTAATATTGTTTCAGCAACAACAGTTAGAGCAGTTGTTGTTTTTTTCTGCTGCTGTTGCTGTCTCTGCTTGTCAATCCGTTTTAT
>NC_051846.1:150535112-150552898 GCF_002237135.1 Teleopsis dalmanni | reverse complement strand
CCTAATTGCTGCCAAACTACATAAACTTAAAATATCGAAAAATATACAGCGCGCGAATTTTAAATGAGAATTTCCGAAAACTTTTCGGTCTTAATGTATATATTTATTTATCTTTAGCTTATTATCCACGAAAATAAATTAAATATAATAAAATTAAAAAGTTAATATATGAATAATACAACAATTAAATTTTATATTTAATAAATATGTAATTAAAATTAAATAAATTCAAATTTATGTTCACGCTTAATATATCTTTTATAAGTAATTTTATATATTTAATAAATTATTTATAAAAATAAATTAAAGTTACAAAAATTAAAATTTTAGTATTTCAGTAATACTGAAAAAAACAATTTACGAAAATAAATTAAATTAAAAATATATTAATAAAATATATTTTAAAAATATATTAAATTTTATATTTAATAAAAACATTTAAATTAAAAAATTCAAATTTATGTTCAAAATTCAAATTATATATATATTTTATACATCATTTTATATATTTAATTTATCCATAAAAAATTTAAAGATACAAATTAAAAATATTAATTTGATAAATACTAAAAAAAACAATCCGCATAAATAATTTAAATTAAAAATATATTAAAAAAATAAATTGAATTTTATTTAATAAAAATATTAAAATTAAAACAATTGAAATTTGATTCTACGAAAAATATATCTGATAAATAAATGAAAATAAATTAAATATAATAAAATTAAAAAAGTTAATATATGAATAATACAACAATTAAATTTTATATTTAGTAAATATGTAATTAAAGTAAAAAAATTCAAATTTATGTTCACGATTAATATATCTTTTATAAGACTTTTTATATATTTAATAAATTATTTATAAAAATAAATTAAAGTTACAAAATAAAAAATTAATATTTGGGTTGGTTGGTTGGTTGGTTGCAGTGGCAGGTCATAAGATAACTTCAAATGTACCTCAATTAGCGATTTTTCGCCGTTTTGTTACCACATTCCTGGCAAGAACCCTAGTATAGAAGAGTAGAGACTAAATCCATCCCACCGAATTTAGGTAATTTAACAGGTCTTTCATCCTTACCATTGAGCAGTCTGATAAACTATCACAAAAGTATTTTCCTAAAAACCTATATCTTCTGGATGCTAGAGCTGGGCATTCACAGAGAAAATGTATTATTGTTTCTTTCTCCCGTGGGTTTCCACAACTTCTGCAGTGAGAGTTATGGGGAATACGCAGTTTCTCTGCGTGAGTTCCTAACCACCAATGACCAGTAAGAACCGCAATAAGCCTTGCAGTGTTTACGCGATCTTTTTTGATGAGTTCCAGAGATTTATTTTTATTATAAGTGGGCCACGTTAACCTGGAAGTTGCACATGACCTTAGTGCTTTCCATCTGTTATTGGCGAGTTGCAGAAAGTAAAGAAAGGTACTTCTTTTGATGGTCTCCAGGGTAATATAGACTGATACCGCCAGTGACGCATCTAGGGAGGCACCAGAGCGGGCTAAACTATCAGCTTTCTCATTCCCTACGATGTTCCTATGCCCAGGAACCCAGATGAGTGTGATATCGGCCAACCGGTTTAGCTCGTCGATTGCTTCTCTACATTCTTTTACTATTTTTGATTTTGTTATAAAGGATTCAAGAGCTTTAATTGCTGCCTGGCTGTCAATAAAAATAGCAACACTACATCTGTTCTCGATGTGGCTTGCAATTTGCCGACAGGCTTCTTTTATTGCTAGGATTTCAGCCTGAAAAACCGTAGCTTCATTAGGTATCCTAAGAGAGATATTTATATTTTTAGATGGTGCGAAGATTCCTGCTCCTGCCCCACCGCTCATTTTCGAGCCATCTGTATATATTGAGATATCGTAATTTGCTTCGAAATTTTTCCTTTTCCACTCATTTCTTGAAGGGAATATTGTCTGGAAGTTCCTTTCGAAGTCTATACACGGATTCAGATAATCCGATGTCATCCTATACAGACAATTTGGCACTGTACCTAGAATCCGACTATGTCCATATGTTCGTTCTAACCATACGCCTGTTACTTTCAGTCTTACAGCGCTATTACAAACCATGTTTTTAATGTGAAGATCAATAGGTAGCAAATGCAGCATCACATTTAGGGCGTCCGAAGGAGTCGTCCTAAAAGCTCCTGTGATGCCTACACATGCCGTCCTCTGAATTCTGTTAAGTTTGTCGATATTATAGCTCTTGTTTAGAGCCGGCCACCATACGACAGCACCATATGTGAGAATTGGTCGTACAATTGCCGTGTACATCCAGTGGGTAATTTCGGGACGAATCTCCCATTTTTTGCCAAACATCCTCTTGCAAGAATAGAAAGCTACACATGCCTTCTTGATACGAAGATCGACATTGTGTTTCCAGTTTAACTTACTATCCAACAGAATTCCTAGATATTTGGCTTTTTCCGATAGTTTTAACTGTTGCCCGTTTAGTGAAGGCAACCTGAAAGCTGGTATTTTGGTTTTAGTAGTAAACAGCATCATTTCAGTTTTTCCTGGGTTAATACCTAGTCCACAACCTGTGGCCCAGGTACTTATCTTAACCAAGGCCCTTTCCATAATGTCGCTAATTATGTTAGGGAACATACCTGACACTAGAATAACCACGTCATCCGCGTACGCTACTGCTTTCACACCTATCTTATCTAGAATATTAAGAATATTATCCACGACCAGCAGCCACAGTAATGGTGAAATAACCCCTCCTTGTGGCGTACCCCTGCTGACGTGCTTCGTTTGTGTTATGCTGCCTAGCTTTGATTGAATAATCCTTGTTTTAAGCATAGTAATTATCCAATTTTTAAGCTCTTCCTCTAAACCTATTCTGGAAAGTGAGTCATGAATAGCTTTATTGCCTACATTGTTAAAAGCTCCTTCAATATCTAAGAAGGTTGCCAACGAGTATTGCTTAAAATGAATCGATTTTTCCACAGTACGAATAACCTCATGCAGAGCTGTTTCCGTAGATCTACCCTTGAGGTAAGCATGCTGGGATTTAGAGATTGGAAAGCGTTCTACCTTTTGTCTTAGGTGGAGCTCTATTACCCTCTCCATTGTTTTTAGTAAGAATGAAGTTAGGCTAATCGGCCTGTAATCTTTGGCGGACTCATGTCCGATTTTGCCTGCCTTGGGTATAAAGACTACTTTAACCTGTCTCCAACTAAGTGGTACATAACTATATTTAAGACATGCTTTGTAAATTTCCCCTAACCATGGAACCACTAAGTCTTGTAGTTTTTGCAACATAATAGGGAAAATATCGTCCAGACCTGGCGATTTATAGGGACAGAAACTGTTAATTGAATACCTAATTTTTTCCGCTGTGACTATTTCTTCAGTCATCTGTGATGATGTGCTTGCCAAGGTGATTGAACCGTTTTCTCTAGCATCATCGTTACAGTTTGGGAAATGAGTGTCTAATAGTAGTCTTAGTGTCTCAGCAGAGGTTTCAGTCCATGTGCCGTCCTCTTTCTTGAGATAAGAAGGATTTGCACTTTCCTTGGATAGAACCTTGCTGAGCCTAGCAGAGGATGAGGTTGATTCAATTGACTTACAAAATTCCTTCCAGCCATTACTTTTGGCCTTCCTGATAGCTTTCTTGTAAGTTTTAAGACATTCCCTATATTCATGCCAACTATTGTCCTTATAGCTTTCGTTAAACTGTTTTCGTGTTCTCTGCCTGAGATCACTTAATTCTGAATTCCACCAAGGTGGAAAAGATTTTTTGCTTCTACTTGTTGGACAAGATTTCTTGTAAGCTATATTAAAAGCTGCCTCAAGATTATATATCCTCTCGTCTAACTTACTAGTAGAGTCTATCTTAATTTGTCTTACTTTATTAAGTTCCACCTTAGTTACCCTTGTAAAAATATCCCATTTTATCTTCTTCGGGTTTCTAAAGGGGATGGTATGATTTGGTTTAATGTTTAAGTTGAAGAGAATCCAACTATGATCCGAAAAGGATTTCTTGTCAGATACCTTCCAATTACTAACTACAATATCTGGATTTTCGGATAGGAGTGTTATATCTAGCACTTCTTCCCATCCTTCAAACCCTTGTGAACTGGGGAAAGTGAAAGTAGGTGTTTTACCTCTATTGCAAATTAAAAGATTTGAATTGTTAATAAAATCAAACAGGTACTCACCCCTGTCATTGGTTTCCGAACTGCCCCAAAGCGTATGCCGCGCATTGGCGTCACATCCAATTAACGTGGGAATATCTTTTGATGTACTTCTGTTTACTAGCGCGACTACCTCTTCCGGAGGAGCATCTCTATCATGTGCCATGTAAGCAGAAGCCACAATAAAATTTTGTCCACCTGGCATTTCGATCCTTACGACTGTTAGATCTTTATCGCTATACTGTGGACAATACTGAATAGAATAATTACTGAAAAGAATAATTCACGAAAATGTTTTAAATTAAAAATTATGAAAAAAATTAGTTAAATTATATATTTGATAAAAATACAAAAATTAAAAAAATTGAAATCTGAGTCCACGAAAAATATAATATACTTTGATATTAAGTTTTATATTTTTTATTTATTATCCCCGAAAATAAAAAAAATTAAAAATTAAAAAAATTAATACAAATTAATACAATTAAAAATATATAACAAAAATAGATTAAATTATATATTTTATAAAAATTAAAAAATTAAAAAAAGTAAAATTTGTGTATATCTTTTTATATTTTCATTTTATTATACATAAAAATAAATTAAAAATATAAAAATTCAAATTTGAGTAACTCTAAAAAGAACAATATTTATGAAAACAGATTAAAGATAAAAGGTTAATAAAATGTTATTTTAAATTGATTGAACTTATTAGTCTGAAATCTTTAATAAGAAAATTAATCACACTTTTAATAAGTGTAAGAGAAACCTTTAAATAAATTCCCAAATCGATTTGGTCAATATATGAATGTTACACAAATAAATCGGTTAACAAAAAAAAAAAAATAATGGAATTAATGGAATTAAAGATGAAAAATGTTCGCATTTATCGTTTTTAATAATAATATGTTCTAATACCGTGGCGCCAATGAATTCCGATATTAATTGGAAGCTGCGCCACGTTTGCACCTCCTTTGTGTATCAACAAAACAATAATACGAGTACCACTGAAGCCTAATCAGACGAGGCTCTCGGCAGCTGACCGCTGTTGGTAATAAAAATGTGGCATATTCCGGGCATGACTGTTAAGAAAGTGAAGCCCCAACAAAGCGGGCACGAGTGCTGGCTTAAGCGTCGGCGTCAGTGGCGACGATTAACATGATTTGTTACGCTGCGAACCTTGGTGGCGTTGGTGCTGGTAGTGGTAATCAAGCGCTTCTTGTTTACCACGATTTGACAAGATTGATAATCTGTTGAAAGCTCCAAAGAACTAACAAAATATATAATTAAACAAGCCCAAAAAAATCTGCTCTAAACATGGAATGCCAACTGTGCCAACACGACACCACACGTCGTAGCCTCACAACATT
Organism: Teleopsis dalmanni; assembly: GCF_002237135.1. Classification (NCBI taxonomy): domain Eukaryota; kingdom Metazoa; phylum Arthropoda; class Insecta; order Diptera; family Diopsidae; genus Teleopsis; species Teleopsis dalmanni. The sequence goes on along the minus strand of NC_051846.1, from coordinate 150,547,376 downwards.
TGACCATTTGACCATTTGACTCGTGAAACAGGTTGAAAAAATAAGCACCAGATACAAATTAATGAAATCCGTAGAGTAGGAAAAGCATTTGTATCCATTGGGAAACAAATGAAATCAAATAAATAAATAAAATGAAGAAATAAAACCATGGAGAATGAAAAATATCAGCCAACCTCACTAAATACCAACGCAACCTTTCGTGCAGCGTGCGTGCATTTAATTACAAGAATGATGAGTCTATTGGCGTTACCCAAGAGCAGCGTTAACGCCACACACACGCTTTTTCCTTCCATCCCAATTCCTACGATTTGATAATCTATAAACGTGCCTACATTAAATTTTTTGATTCACTACACTTACAATCCACCAAATTAGGGCTTATTTAATCAAACATTAGACGGCTGCATGTAGCTCATTGTCTGTAGTTTATTATGCCACGCTGCCACGCTGCCACACTGCCAACTCTTCTCCTTCAATTTTTGGTTAATGACCAAGAACGTTAAGAACGTTCTTAACCGAAAACGGAACGTCGTCGGTTGAACGTTGGTTGAACGTTTGTTGCCGGTAATAAGACCGATCAGTGTTGTTCCGTTTTGCTTTGGTATCTCTTCTGCTTGTTAATGTGTCCAACACAGCTACTTCGTTATGGGCATCCGCCTGTGCGTTACCTCCGAAACACAGAACACAGAACACCGAGCACAGTGGCTGGTGGTCCAGTTTGGGGAAATGATTCGTATAATATCATTATTTTAGTCACTATTCATCAACTGCGAACACGTTTATAACGTTTGCAATCTTATTACTTTTGTTTTTTGTTTTTTATTTTTTTTATTTTTTTATGTTTAAATTTATTTTCATTTTTATTACTCGTATTCTCCCAAAATTTCGGATGCCTGCTTATTTGTTAAAATTCATTTTTTAACAAAGTGATCAGTAGTAAATTCCTGCCGCATGTAGCACAAGAAGAAGTTATTAAATGTGGATTGGTAAAAAAGTGATGGGCATAAAAATTAACCAGTTACTACCAAAACGAGCTAATTTATGTGCGAGTGGTCCGAACCAGAGCAATTTGGTGTGGTGTGGTCTTTTGGACGAGGTGCGCAATAATTGTCGACCACACAAACACTTGCAAATGATCTCGGGAAGGCATTAAAAATTTGGTCCAAATAAGTACGTACAAATTTGGTAGAAGAATTATTTTCATTAAAAATATTTTCTCAGTTTTGGATCAGATACTTCTTTGTACTTCACATTAAATGAATGTGCAGAATTTAGTTTACAGTAACCACAATTAATCTTTCAACTCAATTGCTTTCTAAGTCGTCTTTTGGCATCCCAGACAGTGTTTTTTTATTTTAAAAAAATTTTTGATTGATTTATTATTTCTTAGATTTAAAGCAATCAAAATTACTGTATTATTACAATAAAATTATATAACATAGAGATAGTAATTTTCGTAGCAGATTCAGCTAGTTTTTTTGCAAGGCTTATATCCAGGAATGATTATGAGAAAATTGGGGATTTTTTAAATACTAGCTACTCTACTATAATTAAATATAAAAGATTATAAATTGTTAATGTAACTAGGAACTACATTTTGATATATAAATGTAAAGAATATTTTCCGTTCGTTAATTAAATTATTATAAATTAATTTGTAATGATTTAAAATTGCAAGTTTTTATAAGTGCATATCTTTTCAATCTTATGATGTGATATTTACTGGCGATAACAACCCGCTACTTTATCAGAATACTAAAGTGGCACCCTAAACGCTCTAGAACGAGCAACAAAATTGTCCAGCTGTCAGCAGCATTACCTCAGTGCCTGCGTATTCAATTTAAGTTTCAAAGTAGTAACTGGTAACTGCTTGAAAATTAAGGGTTCGGCAGTATGTATCTCTGGCGTCTCTGCTGCGTGCGTGCCTTCTCTACTCTAGTACATCAGGTTTGGTTAGTGCTCCCTCAATTTAATCATTCCACCGGAAATATGGTCTACCTCTATGCGTTCTTTCTCCAAATAGCAGCTACCAACTACCCACTGCCCAACTATCCACTCGACCCAACTACTGTGTCTCAAAGATAATAATGCATCTATATAACACATAAAAAATATGTTTGGTTTTTTTAATATATAATTTGTTTATCCAGCTCTGTAGCTTATTTTAATTAAATAGATATAAAAACTCGTAAATACAAACCAGCTATAAGGCCTAGTTTGAACTATGGTACCAAAAATCATGTTGAAAATTCAAGAATGAAACGTATCTTATCTATAAAAAAATTTTTTTCAATTCCAGATTCATTGTTAGAATAACATAATATAATATAATAAAATAAATCGTGAAGAAAACAAGGTAGAAGATATTATAAGCTAAGAAGGCTGGTGTGTAGCCTTAACATTTGAAAAGTATAAAGCTGTAAGATCATTATAATAAAGTTTCTATAATTTGGAAACAAGCTAAACAACGAAATGTGATTTCTATACATATCTCTTCATTCCTAAATGCGATTTTAAAAGTATAATTATGTTTGTTATTGATAAAAAGACTACTATTAAATTTGATTTTAACGTCAGTTATGATGTTATTGTCTATTTTACTAAGGTTAGGTTAGGTAATACCGGCGATGCTAGGTGAAATCACTTAGGCCTAAATGCCCATTGTCCTACAGTATTATTAAAAACCTAAAAGTTAAAACCATCTAGAACATTTAGCAAAGTTTATGCTGCTAAAGAGAAATCCTGAAGTTCGCTAAGATCCTTAAAAAAGAAAGCCCATAAAGTGTTAAGCAGGCGCATGTGCTGTCCGGCACATGCACGGTTCCGAACAGTAGTGAATTCCAACAACAAAATTTTTATTTATTCTTAATTAATTGAATTTCTGATAGACTATACAGATGTCTCGATCTGGACTCTTATATTATATAGAAATTTTTTCATTGTTTGAAATTAAAGTGTTTTGTTCAGGAAAATATATTAGTCAGATTTTAGTGTTGAGGGTTTATCTTTCATTAAAGCGATTTCTTGTCTGATGAAATCTATCAATTCTTAAATATCCAATACGTTCTTCTTGATACCTGTTATATTTAATTTGTTTAATTTTTTTTATTAAAAAATTTAAACTATTATTATGTTTGAAGCTCTATTCCCTATTCCAAAAAAACCCGGTTTTATGAGGTGCATATTGATATACAATGTGTCAAACAAATGTGTTTCAGTTCACATTTTGAAGCATTGCTTTTATTCTATAAATATTAATAATAATTATGTAGAATAAGAGAATAAAGAATTTAACTACTGATACTTATAATTATCGTTTTTTTAAGTAATTTTTTCATCAATCTAGTCAATTTCCTTGCTATCAAAGTGAGACTTGCGGGTTCCATCTAAGTGCCAACTTCGCTATGTCGTTCTGTGGTTTTTTTGGGTTCCCCTGTAGCATTCTGATGAAGTCTGCATGCACTCAATAAATCTAGCTGATAGATAATGCAATCTCTTCTTTGTGAAACTTAAGAATTCTATTTAGGTGTAATTTCCTTTTTATCGTTCTGAGGTTTTCTCAAGAAGAGGTCTAATCAATTTCATGTTTTTTTTGTAGCTTCCTCCTCAAAAACAAAGGGTCCGTTTTGTATAATAGTATTTCATTATCTTATTATATTTTATTAAAATTTGGATTCTTTCCATGTGAACTAAAATAAAAATAAATAAATATATAAAACACAACCCAATAAATAAATATGAAATAAACATGTTATGTTTATTTCATATTTATTTATTGGGTTGTGTTTTATATATTTATTTATATATATACCATATATATATATATATATATTTCGGGTCTTAGCTGTCTTAGGGTTTCTTAAGTTTTGAGGTTTTCAAGGTGAGATCTTATTAATTTCATATTTTTCTTTCGGTTACTGATTACTGAAGATAATTTACTATTCAAAGAACTTTCACACAAATGAGCTCATTATAAATTAATCAACTGATTTAACGCTAAAAATTTAGAGTGCAACCCTTAAAAATCGTGCATAAATTTTCCACAAGGGAAATTACCAGAATATTAAATATTTGTCACATATTTTATATGTAAAATTTAAATAAGCTATTTCACATACATATAGTAAGTCAGCTTATACTCGTACCAATGAAAACGGCCAAATCTAGATTACATTAATATATGTAGTTTTAACTGTAGTGGAAATATGATATTAGACTTATGTTATGTATCTATATATGATTATATGTTTAAAGAGCGGAATTTCAATATTACAAATCATATAATAAAATATTTTTTTTTGTCATATGGCAAAGTTAAGAGCATCAGTTTAATTGAATAAATCAAAAGATGAATCAAGAAGCCCTTTTAATTGAGCGCAGACCACCATGATGCTTGCCTCAACTGCTGAAATGTGGCAACAAAAGATCTATAATTTTGAGAAGTACCAGCAAAAGTCCGGTATGATTTATAAAACGGATTGACAAGCAGAGACAGCAACAGCAGCAGAAAAAAACAACAACTGCTCTAACTGTTGTTGCTGAAACAATATTAATGTTATACTGCCACTGATGTCTATAATGGTGATCGTAACGATCGTAGTGATCGTAAAGATCGTAAAGATCATGATGACATCGATGATGATTAAGTTTATGAAAATGCTGGCGCTGAAGATATGTATTCAATTCATATGACTTGGCAAAAGTTGCTCTTATTTCCTAACTGGTAAACGCTGACTGATGCAGCAGCGGTGTTCAGTTTTACCCTCTGGTAGGCCTTTCATAATTTAGCAACACGATTAGACCTCCTTCAGAAAAATTTTACAGATCGTCGTCATTGTTTTTATTGTACTTGTCGTTTCTATTGTCAACAGGCATAATTCAGCAATTTTGCTGCATTGCTGGGAAGTGCTTTTGCTAATACAAATACAAATGATTGCAGCTTAGGTTACTTACTTTTCCTCAGTTGCGACTAATTTTACAAATTTTCGTAATTTTTTTTAATTTATTATGATTTTATTATATTTTGTTGTTGTTGTTTTGGTTGTTGTGGCTGTTGTTGTTGCTTTCTTAATGCCTGTGCTGGACGTTTTATATTGTGGGTGAACGCGCACTCTCTAAAAACGTCAATCACTCAATTAAAGTCAATTATTATTATGTTGGCGATGATGGCAATGCATTGCTGGGACTTAAGCACAACGTGATTTTTTTCTCAGTCCGTTAGTTAAGCCCAGTACCCAGCTAAGATGGTAGAAATTTCGCAGAAAATGCGATCACTGCTATTTAAATGTTGATCGTGAGAAGCTTGGCAGCAAAATTTTGAATTCATAACAACAGAAACATAATCAACCTAAAAAAATAAAATAAAAAAAACAATAAATAAAAAAATCAAAGAAAAACAATGGAGAAAAAAACAGTTATGCAAAGTACTTTCAAGCACTGGCTGCTGTCATGTCATAAAATCTCGCCCACCCAAAACGTATCTCAAGTACTTTCACTTAGCTGCGCGCTTCCTCATCCACGGTTTAGTGCAATTGTAGTGCCATCCTCCCACGACCGATCGCAACATTTGCTCCCACACAATGTTTGCAGCAATGGCGACAGTTGTGACATTTTGCTCCACTCATGCAAAAACCGACTGGACACACTTGCGTGCATTCATGCTTGTATCTCATACACATTGTATGGGGTACCAGCGGTACCAGAAGGCATGCATTGTGGATTTTGAATTTCGGATTTTGTGCTATATATTGTGTGGGCCCGCACAATACCAATCAAAATTCTCATGGCTGCCATATTTGCAGGAGGCGGTGTTGTATGCAACATTCGTCTGTTTGCTTGTGCATTTGAGCTGAAAGTGTCCATTAGTTGCAGCAATTGTTGTTGGTTGCTTTGTTACCATTGCTATTGCTGCTGTTCCTGTCACGTAATTTGCTGCATTGGCACATACTGCAACTGTTGCTGCAACAATTGCTACATTTCATTGACTGTAATTGCTGTGATTTTACTGCATTCGAATTGAGTGTTGTGCACTACTTAAAATTATGCCTCAACCACATCCACACATCCACATAGACGTCCACGTATTTGTAATTGAGAAATCCTGCACTTAATAACAAATATCGCGTTTAAGGGTTATGCCCAGTGAACTGTAACTATTCCTCATAAACAAAGACAAAAGTAAACCATTAATTAGTACGTAATTAGTCCGCTCATATTACTTATTATTATAGTACTCATATTACGGGTACTACATACCATTTACTGGTTATGTATGATGTCGCTCTTCTTCTTCTTCTCCTTCTTCTATTTTTTGTTTAACCTCAGTTTAAGCGTAGATCTACTCTGTTTTGTGTTTTATTTCAGCAAACTTTTGAAGTTTCAAAGACACTAACGCTTCTAAGGTTTTCGGAGATTTATCTTGTCTCACTTCTAAAATAAAAATCGTGTACTTCATTAACCTTTTGTCTTCCCGCTAGTTTTTATTCTTATTACTATTTATTTTTAATACTTTTTGCATTAGAGGGTATTCACTTTTTTGTGGATGATCAAATTACAGTGAAGCGGTCATCTCTGTGATGTTTTTAAAAAGGTTTGCTAATTTTTTCTTTCTTCGATCAAAAGCACCGCATATATCCTGTCTCTGCTTAACTTTGAAATAAGGAAGCAGACGTCTTCATAGTCATGCGTTGATGATGTTGTCTTATCAAATGTCCTTTTACACAGCTAATGCCGCAATGACAAAACGATCACTTTGGGTTTTGGGGATTCAAAGGATTGAAGGTACTAATTCGCTGTCCTTATAATTTCATTAGGTTGATGATTTTAACATGTCATTCATTAAAGTTGAAAAATATTTTCGTTTTATATATTTATTTTTAGTTTTTTAGATTTTATAAGATTTTTGAATATTTAGATGTTTAGATAGTGTAGAATTAATTTAATGTATTGGAAAAGTATAATTTATTAGAGATAAGTCATAATTCATTTATTTCTAACATTTCGAAAGTTATCATAGTATAGAATAATTAGAGTAGACAATTCTTTGCCAATATTTTGAATAAACTAATAAAATAATAACTGTATCTATAAGAAATAACTTTTAAACCTATTATTAGTGATGAGATATTTTAAGTAAATTATTTGTTTTGGGTTTATCATCTTTTTTTTTTTTTAAGTGGGCTTGTTTTAAATAACAATGACTATATCTTCAAATGTTACGTCGCGCTTTTGTAATTCATCTCTAATAGTATTTTTCAAATCCTTCTTCTTTTTTCTTTTTCTTTTTTCACAATGAACCCAATTCTAGGTGACCACATCTTATTAATATAAGACGTGCTGGCACATGTTCCTTACTCCTTATCGTTTTAAGTGTGAAAATCAACAAATTTGCTTTATACATCCATATTATTTCTTTTTTATTTTTTTCTTTATTTTCCTCTCTCTCGCTCTTACTTTCTCTTTATTTTGCTCTCTCTGTCACACTATCTCACTCCCTTTTTCTCTTACAACATTTTTTTCCTCATTTTCCCCCTCACTACCTCGCTCCGGTAGTTTGCTCCCTTTTCTTCCATTATCTCTCTCTTCTTCCATTATTTCACTCTCTCACTCCTCCCTCTATTTGCCTCCATCCTTTTCCCTCTCTTTCTCATCCCTTCTTATTCTGTCTACTTCTCTTTCTTAGACATATGATCGTTTTATCTATTTCTTTTTTCACAGTTTTCTTATGTCTTTTCTGTAATTCCGTTTTCTAAATGTTTATCTTAAACTTTTTTTTTGCTTTTTAATTTTGTTTGTCAGTCATTATCTGTCTCTCATCTTCATTTCCTTCTTTTACGTGTGCTTATACACTCTTCCATTTTTTCTAACAACCCCTTCGTATGTATCGTTTTATTTCCTGTAATCTATTTTTAGTCATACATTTACAATCAGTATTAACTTCCTTCTTTGTAGTGCGCACTCTTTTTCTGTACCTCTCATCTAATCTAGTTATCTAGTTTTTGTTACTTTATTTACTTGATGTATTCGATAGAATTCACTCTTCTTGCCTTTAAAGTCAATGTCATTATCGTTTTTTCTAAAAATCTTTTAAAAGCTTTTTCTAAAATCGAGAAATATAAGTTCGAAGATTTTCTGAAAATCACTAGAAACTCAATTACTCCAGAAGACTTCAGCAATATTTTTTAGATTTTTTTTAATTCATTAATTTATTTCATGACATGACTTGCTTTCAGCGAGTGTCATCATGGAATCAATTAGCATGCCTCACAGACTTGCATTAACGGCAACAGGAACTAACTACGCGTAAATTTGTGCCGGATTCAATTCCGAGTGGTGCAACTAGCGACGCACTTAACGCGTCACCACGACTTCAATGAAATAAATAAAAAATGGCAGCAAATTAAAGAGCATTCCATGGATTGGAGCAGTGAAGGCTGTGATAAGGGCTAAGGGCACACAAAAGTACGAACAACAAGCCACGTTCGAAGGAACAACCTCAATAGGAAAAAATTGCATTCAAGGAAAAACTACGGAAAAAATTGCTTCATTGAAACTGTAATTATTTTTACGGCGCATTGCATTGAAACGTAACATTGCGTTGTGGGTCTCTCCAGATATTTTTCAATTTTTTCCTTGCCACATCTAAATTGCCTGCATTGCTTGCATGTGCAACGAGTACTGCACATATGAACGCCATATATATATCTGCTATATATACGTATATACGTAAATATGTTTAGGTATGAATTTATATAGTGTTCTGCATTTTACGGTATGAATTAATTATGTTGCACATGCATATGTCAACGCAGGTTGCGCTGAAGTTGCCTTCTGGCGCTCTATGCTCCGCTCCGCTAATGCTCGACTGCAATTTGCACGCGGTACTTACGCGCCGTAGAGCAAAATTGCCTGCAATCGCGTAATGTTGTGCTCATTACCGCTGTGTTTTGGTTGCTGCCATCGCTATAACTCATGCAAAAATTGCTCATAATTGGTTAAGAACATCAAGTGCCATCAAAATTTAAAACCTTTTAAGGTCAATAAGAATTCGATGCTGCTTATTTTCAGTAAAAATCTTCCAATTAAGCGATTTGCTGCAGTTTTACGCTTTCAAGCTGTTGTTGAACTTTTCTATTTCTTCGAAAACATCGAATAGTTGCTTGATTATTTTAAATTCCGTGCTCAAAAAATGAATATCTCATTAAAATTCAGAAATGTGAAGAATATGAGAAGTAGAACTACGAGCAGTAGTTCAAGTAGGAAAATAAAATTTTTGCGAAAATATTTTAAATATAAATTAAGAAATTCCATATGTACCAAGAAAATATAGCCCATATACCCCTGCTCCATTAGCTAGAAAGCCTTTTTGATACCAGATTTCCAGTAATTTTGTGAACTTGCAGAATTGCAAGTTTTATAACCAGATGAATGCATTGATCAAACCATGCACTTAGCTGATTTCTTTATATGGAGTGCTATAGACCGAGTTAGAGAATAGTTAAGAAATACAATAGGAATAGATTAGATAGCTATTTGTTTGTTCATTCCTGTATTATTAATAAATAGTTTTAAAACTAATCCACATTAGCTGTGTAGTCCAATCTCTTCTAGGAATCGACCTCAGTTTAAGAAAATAGGCAGTCGTTATTAATGAATTAGAAAGCATTTTTCATTCCACATTTCCAATAATTATATGGACAGGATTGAATTTTTCACAACCAGATGAAGGTATAGATGGAGATATAATTTCGCACAGAATTAGATAGCGTTCCACAAAATGGATGATGACTTTGACGTATTTCAAAGGTACAGTCATTATTTAAGCATTGTACATATGAGTCGTAATTTAGCCTTAATAGTTCTATTATTATTATTAATGATATAAATACTCTATGATAAGAGTATAAGAGTCAAACTGTAACATCCAGCTAACAGCTAGAAAATTTTACTAAAAAAAAGTGCGATTTAGTTTGAAAAAATTACTTTGCGATATTTTGTGTAACTTCTGATCGGTTGTAAGGTGTACGTATGGGCAGACCCGTAATGAGATGTATTGCATACTGATTTTTATACTATGTTTATGATAATTTGCAATTATTGAATCAAAAAAAAAAAAACAAACTATTTCTGCAGTAAAATTTCTTCTCAATTAAAGAACATGCAAATAAATAAATAACATATGTAAAAGTAAAAATTAGGAAAATTGATATCAATGATATTTATATCAACGAAAGGGATAAATAAAATCCTAGGAAATCTACCATATGATGTTACGAAACGAAATCCTAATACATCAAATATAGTGTGTGATACTAACAATTTCCTAGCTAAATATGTTATAGTGGAAAGCTAAAATGTCAATGAAATTTTACAACTGGTAGATCAAGATCGACACGCAACCTACCAGGATATAGAAGAGACCATACTACAGTGTACTACAATTATTTAAGCAAAAATTTATTTGATTGATGAGTTATTATTACTGAAACGTTGCTGGAATACAAAAAAATCATTATTGAAGATGAAAAATGGATGAAATACGAAAACTTTGAATGTAAGTGATCATTGTCAGAAGCCGGTGATCATCCATAAACGACGTTAAAACCTTGTTTTGACCGCAAACAAGCTTCTGTTGCGTGTTTTTTGGGATTATAAGAGAATTGGAGGGGAAGCATAGTTCCGTATTACGAACTGCTTCAGCCTAGTACAATGGTTAAGTCGACCCTTCACAAATCTACCCAGTGAACGGAACAGTCATGGAAAAGAGATTTAAATTGACTGGTAGAAAAAATGCCTACGAAAATATTTTAAATATAAATTAAGAAATTCTGTATGTATCAAGAAAATATACCCCATATAACCTTGCTCAATTAACTAGAAAGCCTTTTTGATTTTACATTTCCAGTAATTTTGTAAACTAGATTGGAAGTTCCAAAACCAGTTGAATTCATTGATTAAACCAAGCACTTGGCTGATTACTTGATAAGAGGTGCTATAGAGCGCGTTATTGAATATAGGAATACAACAGAAATAGATTAGATACATGATTTTAACGAGCCTGAAGATAACTCTTGGATAACTTTTAACAACTTGTCAAAACTTGGTTGGAAAGTTTTGATACATTCACCGTGTAGCCTGGACGGTGTATCGTATGACTGCAATTTGTTTCGGTGTTTGCAAAACTCTCTTATTGGTAGAAAATTGTAGGAGTTTTTTTCCATAATGACAATACTAGACCACACATATATTTGATGATATGCAAAAAATTAATTGAATTTAGTTGGGAAGTTTCAATGCATTTCCACCCAAAACTTGCATCATCCGACTACCACTCATTTCGGGCTCTGCAAAATTCTCTTAATGGTTGAAAATGGAGCAACCGAAGAGATGTTGAAAACCCTTTAGCCAAGTTTTTTGTGCATAAACCATAGAGATTCTAGACCGATGGGTTTATGGCAACTAGCTAAAAAATGACAAGAGTTCATAAATTATAATAATGGTCTATATATAATTGATTAAAATTCATTGTCAGTACAGAGAATTTTTGTTTAAGAATGTACCAAAAAACGGTAGATACTTTTTATACTACCTAATTTATGTATTCAAAAAGATATTGACAAAAATCATCTATGAATGTGTGAATTTTTTTATTCAAAAATATTTTCAAATAGATTTAATTTTTCTCGCGATTTTCCCTTATAATTTATGTGTATATATTTTTAATGTTTTTTGCTTATTTGTTATTGGAACAAAAGCCCATACTTGTGCCAGGTAAGTGTTGTTACAGTGGTGTGCGACCACTTAACGCGCCGCCTGTTTTTACTTATAAAGAAAAAGCCTCCGAAGCCATGCAACAGTAGAGCAGAAAAATACAAATCTAAAATAAAATAAAAAAAATAAAATAAAATGAAAAAGAATAAAAACTATAGACGTCGTCGACTCTGATCGGATTTTAGTGGCAGCGTCGTTGTTAGCCGTGGCGTGAAGAAATATGCATACAACATACATAAGTATATTATGTACACGTTCAGGCATAAATGTGTGTATGCGCAACCCAAAGTCTACACAATTACATGCACATAAGTGTTGATCGCACGGCGGCTAATTAGGCCACTTAGGGCGCACTTGCTGGGCGAAACAAACAAAATAAGAGCGCTGAAACTATGCATTGAGCAAAAGTGGAGGAAAACACAAACAAAAAAAAAAAAGTGTATGAAAATAAAAACAAAAACCAAAGCTTAAAAAAAAAACACTAAAAATGTAAAT
>NC_051846.1:150497612-150530112 GCF_002237135.1 Teleopsis dalmanni | reverse complement strand
AGTATATATGCTCGATGCCATGATTAGCACTTTTTATAAGCAAAAAGCGTAAAGGAAGTGCAGTACTCGAAATACATTCAACAAAAAGTAGCAGCAACACATCACAAGTGGCATTGCTCCGGAACTGGTGCTTGAAATTTTTTTGAGTTACGACGACTACTCCCCCTTTTTTTACTTTTCAAGAGCTGTTGCTTCTTAACAAATGTGTTTGTAGAAATTTCATATATTCCAGAACATACTCATATATATATATCTTTATACATATAAATATATATATTATAAACACAAATGTATTGAGTGTGTGGTATATTTGCTGTAAATTGTATAATGGCGGCTCAGACTAATGTGAGGACCTTTTCTTATGCTTTTTTTGTCCTCTTAGAAATGTGGAAATGCATGCGTGTAGACTTACAATTGCGCGGACTCGTATATATGAGAGGGTCTAACACGCCATAGAGTAGCTCTATTCAAATGCGCCTTATTTCCTGTTTAAGTTCGTGTCATAAGTAGCTGCCAAAGTTTCACCTGGAACCTTTATTTATTAAAGTTTCTTTCTTATTCCTATAAAAAACCAACTTTTTATTGACGATTTTATGTTGGTTTTGATTTATGAACCAATTTTTATTCCGAGTTTGTTTTTACAAATTTTAGCAATTGTACGTAAAAGTTATTGTTATAATAAAAAATACTGGCTTTCAGAAACATTTCACAATAATAAAGTAGTTTAGTATGTAAAATAATTCAAAATAATAGTTTTCCTTACTAATTGACAAGTACTTATGACTGAAAGTAAGTATTTTCACTAATACTTACTGTTCTGAGATGTTATTTAGAAGTATTAACTTAAAATAAATGGAAAGGTTTCGAACAGACTTGAAATGCAACAACAAAAATTTTTATTTATTTGGCTGTTTAGAGTATTCCCATACATACAAATCAAGGGGGTCAGTTGGCTAATGAGCACTTAATCTGAGCTTCAAATGTGGCAGGGTACCAAGCTCATCGCTTGGTACTTGCACGTTTAAACAAGGGACACCTATCCATGCTAGCCAAATTCAAACAATATGAAAACTTTGGGATGCTTTCAAATTATGTGATCCCAAAACTCATTGAGATGGAAAATTAACACCAGTACCACTATCAATGATAGTGTCTGGAGGTAGCTTCAGAACTAAGCTGAAATCGGGGTCAGGAACTTACAATCTCGAGAAGCGAATATCCTTTAGTCTGGGAAAAATGGTTTTGTATTTTAAACCGCAATCTATGCCATAAGTATCTGGGGTAGATATCTACTATTAGAAAGCCAAATACCTAAGAGATTAATCATTATGTCAGATAGTAAGCCATTAAAGTTTTCCCCTAAACATCTACAAATTGTGAATTGGTAAACATCAGAAATATCAGAGTGCCCGAAATATTTGTATCTCTGATTCACTGCATCTATGAGGGATTTATGTACTCACCAGTTCACAACGATAAGGTGTAGGATAAGGTGTCTTCATGTTATTTAGTGCTACTTCAAATCTGGAACTGGGCGTGGAATGTAGCTTGTGACAACATTCTGTCAAATCCACATATCATGACTAAAAAACTTGATAATAATGGAACCATAGTGACCTACATTTTATGTCATTTCTTTCTCTTTTTGAAACAAGTACGAACCTAATCATCCCAGATCAAATGTATTTTTTATCATTTTAACATTTTTAACGATTGTTAAACGATCCATTTTATAAAGTGGAAAACCTTAAATTAAACATAGTTACACCGGATCACACCCCTGTTTAACATATATCACTGAAACAGTGTTACAAATTAAAACCACAAAATGAAGAACATTGTATGTACAGTTTTTCAATTAAAAGCACTAATGGCTTTTTTACAGCACTATTGTTTTTAAGTTACTAGATTTTTATTATATAAAGGAGATCTGAATATGTGATGAAATGTTCAATAAGATTTAATACTTGTATAAATTTACTGGAATTTTTGAATACTACATAATTCTCCATTTTAGTGCTAGTCTTTGATGAGTGCAAAAAATAAAATTGAAGTATAATATAATATAGCATTAACCCATTCTTTGCTTACATATACATATTATGATATAACCTATTAATTATATTAATAATAGGTTAATAAAAGGTTATATTAATATAACGTATTTAAACATTCTTATGAAGAATATATGCTGGTTGATTTGTTATATCTCCTAGAATTGTTTTTAGTTCTAAGATACAAATTGAAGAACACTAATCTACAGAACAAACTAATGTAAATAAAGCTATTAAATTTAAATAGTGAATCATATTATTTTAAAAATCATATTAAAGTCGACCCCGGTTTTCATATTATGTCTAAAGTTATTGAACATATTAAAACCACTATTTTTTGATGATGTATATCCAGACGATACTGGTTTCTTACACTACTAATTATTTTGACTTATAAAATTGTAGTTTATTTATTTTATTTTATTTTGTAATAAATAATCGGTATTTTATAATAAATAAATAATTTAAGGATTTCTGACAACTGCCTAAATGTACACAGAAGAAAAATAGATCAATAGATCACTTACTTCAAATAATGTTTTATTATCAGGGTTTGTTTACATCGATTATAAATGTTTTCATTGTCTTCTATGTAAAACAAAAATCTTGCATCTGCATTACTCATGTAATGCAGACCTATATTGTAGGTTCATTATCCAAATCGGGATTATTTCTGCTTCGAGTTCCAATACTAATATCACATATTCCTATTCGTAGTATTGACATACTACAATTTATAGTATGCCACACGACTAAACATTGTATTGCAAATATAATACATTCTAAATAGATCAAATAGCACTAAGAAGGACTCAGAAAGGTTTTAGATGACCCTGGCGCACCCAGACATGATTTGGAAAAGAACAGAGCGACGTAAATTGAAGTATATGAATTATTTATAGAACGACATATTTTTGTATTCACATAATAAAGTTCGTATTAAATTGTTAACATTTGCTATATAATCCACCAAAGAAAAAGGATTAACTTTCTTACATACATGCAGCGAAGATTCACGATATGTGATACCCGTTTCTCACCTTTTTGTATGTGCAGTGGTTTATTTGTTGTGAATTAATATGATCAGATAACTTCATTACTATGTATTTCATATAATAACTTTTAATATAGGTCTTTGCATTTTCTAAACATTAAGGAACATTTACTTTAAGCCCCAATCTATGTCTGTCTTTCTTAAATAATAAGAAGCGCTCTCTTTAAGTCTCAACACTTTAAGTCTGCTTCTGTTTTCCTTTGTCTGACTGTCTGTCTTATTTGTCTTAGAGTATAAATTGAAGTAAAAAAGATTTACATAGGTCTAACATGAGTCTTTATGAGCATTTGTGCTTCTTAACGCATTAACTTAAAGTACATGTTAAGAAGTATATGTTAAGAAGATTTACTCAGTTTTAATATAGGTGTGGTACTTAAATATCAAAGAGTGTTTACTTGAAGTCCCAACGTTGTATCTTAGAGTATCAGTTAAAGTACAAAAAATACCTTCACTTATGTTATAGGTCTTTATATATAGGTATTTACGTTTTTTAAATATCAAGAAACGTATTTTAAGTCTCAACCTTAGCTTAGATATTGTATTCCATTTTAGGGTTAGATTAGGTAGTACCAGCGATCCAAAAAAAATCCAATTAGGCCTATTGACCCATTTTATTACCATATAGGGAAAAACGAAGGGATTTAAAACCACTTCGAACCTTTGGTAAAGCTTAAAATGCTATTACATGGGAGGTCTTGCAGTTGACCAAGATCCTCGAAAAATGGATGCCCCTAGAATAGTAAAGGGTATTTGCATATTTATCGAATACAGTACTATATATCCGCAATGAACTATACTTTTAAATATATTTTTTGTTTGGTCTCGTTTTAAATATATTTTTTATAATTTTGTTATTTATAATAATAAAGTATTATAATGATGTTATAATGATTTTGTTTTGGATATTTTTACTAGCATAGAATACATTGTCATTATTTTTTTTTTAACTTTCGTGCTAGGAATGCGTGCAAGTCACCGGGAGAAAATTTGTAGTTGCCCATCTGTTCAATGAACTGCGGTATGTTGGCAATTTTATGTCACAACCTCTACTTAAACTGTGACTTGTCTTCAATTATTGACACATTCGATTCCTTATAGGAAACTGAAGTACTGAGAAACTCTTTAGCCATGTCACACATATATTGACCGGGTATATATTGCGTGACAATTGTCAAATAAACAATATACGGTTGGTATAATGATTCTAAAGTGAAAATATCTCACTGAGTGGAAGGCATACCGTCGTGTATCTTTGGCACATTGCATGTATTCGTACATGAACGGCTTTGGCGGTAGTTGCATCATTGAAGCATGAAAAATTATTAACGTTGTAACCGAACACTAGAAAACAAATTGAAATAATTACGATGTGCTGGACATAATACGAGTATCGTTGCCCGCTTTTGCACTCCAACTTACCGGAGCAATTGTAGTGCTGTCGACCAAGTTACCAATTATGGCAAAAGTCACTTCAGCAATAATAACAATAACAAATATTCGAACGTTCCATTTACAAGTCCCACAATTGCACGGAAAACAGTTGAGTTTGTGGCGGTCGTCTGGCGGGGCTCTTGGAAATATTTGGTCCCGTGTAGCATGCAACAAGCTGTTGTGCTTCTTTCATTCGCTGCTGTTATTTTTTCATAACAATTGTTTTCTAATTTAATTGTTGCTTTTTAGTAACAAATATTTTTTTTTTATTTTTTTTGTATTATTAAACTGTCTTTTAAAGTCTTCAAAATGGCAGCGAAGCGCGGAGATAATTATGAGATGCGCGTTGAGCTGTTTGCATTTATTTTTACGGTCTCAATAAAAAAAATATATATATTTTTTTGTAATATTTTTGGTTGGTCACACTGAAGGTTCTGCTTGGTTACAGTGTTGCCATTGTGTAATGTATTTTCCTTTTCGAAATTCGTAAATGATTGCAAAGTGTCACTGACGTGTAAATTCAAATTTTACGCTCAGCAATCATTTTTCAGCGCCGTGATGCGATACGCTTTCGTTTGCGGTTCACGCAAAGCTTGACATGTAAAATTTGATAGGAAGAATTGGCATGTCAAAGCTGTGGAAATTTATACTAAACGAAATATCTTCCATTAAATTATTATCATTAAAAATGTAAAGAGAAACCTGAAAATTAGATTTTAACCAAGGTTATATAAAATATCACATAATTGGAACTGTTGGTGGCTCCCTTAATTATCCGAACTAACTTTTGATATACAAACGAACCTATTGTTGCTTTCAGGTGCTTATTAATATACAGTAGACAAGTATTAATTTGCATAACGAACTAAAATTTTAAAGAAATTAACAAAGTTTATACGCGAACTACACTTCACTTGTAAACACTGTGGGATGTGGTGGAAGGATTGCCATTTATGCTACATCATCGGTAGGTTCATCGACTAATTAGGAGTTCTACACCGACTAATGGCATACATGAACTGAAACACATATCTGAGGTTTCTGTTGGAATCCTAATAAAATTTGCTAATGAAACGCTCATCCTAAGTGATGCACACAATCGCTAAAATAAGACTCTGATCTGGTATCGCAATGAACCTTAATTGTCTACGCGTGGCCTTTTTGGTCTGCCAGCATAATCTAATCTAATCTAATGGCATACATATTTATGTCGGTAGAAGGATTGCTATATATATTTCGTAGTGAATAGTCATAATGTCATAAATATGTTATATTTGTCTACAGAAAGATTGCCCTTCCATACTACATCGTCGGTACATCGACCATTTTTGTTCTACACCGACTAATGGCATAAATATTTTTATCGGTGTATAGGCACAGCGTGAATACGGGTTCCTACGTCGACAAGTATCATAAATACGTTTGTCGGTGAAAGAATCGCCTCTCTATACTACTTCGTTGGTACATCGACCATTTTGGAGTTCTCCACCAACTAATGGCATTAGGAGTTCCCACACCGAATACTTTGATAGCTATTAGTTAGGTGAAGAAAGAGAATATGTAACACGTTTGTTCTGTCACTTATCGGTGCTCAATAGAAAGTGCTTTGCACTCTGGCGTCTCCATTTCTTAAATATTTCTCCGACTTAGCGATTTTTTCTAAAGTAGGTGTACCTATTTTTGGTATAGCCCTTAAAAACATTGACATTACAATAGATTCATTTTAAGGGGATGGTACAACTAGCACCATATTATCATTTATAAAATATTCTTTTTATCAAGTTTTTCGGAAGTTGGCAAGTGTCTTCAGTGTATCAAGTATATTGACAGTATTCCATATATCACATTTATATATAAAACGAAGTTAAAAATTTTGTTTTGATATTTCTTTATTTTATATATAATAAGGAATAAAGGTACTGTGGAATAAATAAACTAGATTGTTGCTACCATCTAGAATATCATTGATATAAATAAATTGGTTTTCCTAAACGTTAGAAAGCGGAAAGCAAAATATTCTTTTTTTTACTAAGTTAGTATTAAGTGAAATAGTATAGTAATGTTTTTTTTTTCCGCAATGGGGCTGTCACTTCTCTTATCTTAATAGATTATCTCAATATATGTACGAAGAAAGCGAATTCGTTTATCTACCAAAACTTTTCTTAAATTGCAGAATTAATATTTTTTATGTATGGATTTTTGGTATACCATTGAAAAACTGAGTTAAAATAAGAGAAAAGGAATGGGTTTGAACATGTTAGCTCCTCGGCTCCTAAACAAGGTCGCGACTAAAAGTCCAAGAAAACGGTGTCTGATTCAATTTATTGGAATGAAATATGAATTTTGTTGATAGATTACTTATTAATTGGTAAAAAAATAGACTCAATTTGTTATTATAACATTCTCGACTAAAGTGAATGTGAAAAATTTGGAGAAAAGAAAGAAGTTCTATGGAAGGTATGTTTTTATAAAGACCATATACCTGCTTACAAAGCTTAAAATGTTAAAATTATTTAATTAAAGTGGGATTTCTTTTTCTAATTAATAACATTTAATTTTTAATCATATTAGTTAGTTTATTAGTATTTTTTGCGTTAGGTAGAAAATATTGATAGGCCTGAATCGGACATTTACCCACTACAACCAACTCTTAGGTATAAATATATATTGTGTTAATTAAAAGTATCTATAGTTTTTATGTATAATATCTAACTAAAGAACAAATATTTAAATTATAAGATTTAATAAATATGAAACATGGCATAAGACATTGGAATAAATACCTCTTCCTAATATATAACTACCTCTGACTTTTGAACATCTGAACCTTCTTTTGATAGCCCAAAAAATTCTTCTGCGGAAAATTATTAGAGGCTATAGCTATTGGAAAAGAATATTCTCACAACTAGAAGTCCTTATTTTAGTTACCGTTTCGCAAACTCATTGAGCCTCTAATATTTTCTTATAAGAGAATGTGGGTGGCTGCCGATCTTTTGAATTTTTTTAATAATAATTTAATATATATAACATTTATATGAAAATAGTCTACACATATTCTCAGGTGTTTACCGGAGAATATATAATTGAAAAATAAAACGCGTCTCCCATCGAGACCGCGTTTTTTTTTTAATTTTTTGTGACTATCTTCTATTGTATTAGTACTCAAATTAATTTATTGCATTTTCTAAAAATGCAGTCTTTTACAAAAAATGAGTTTATGGCGTGGAAATTATTTCAAAAATTCCTGCAAAATATTTGTTTAATTATGCATATAATTCAAATCTAATTCAGATCTTTGAGTTAAACAATTTTATTTATAAACAATTGCGTATTGAAATTCCAACTTATTGCTTTTATTTCATGTTTTTGTAAAAAATCATTAAAGGCAAGATTTTCGCTCTCTAGAACCACAAAATTCACGCAACATTTGCAGTTCGAGATATAAAAATGTGAAAAATTACCAAAGGCAGCGATGGCAATGGCAGTTTTTCCTCAAGAAGTGCACAGCTGTACACTTTATGATTGTTACTTGAATTATTTTCGTTGTTTTGCAAATTTCTTAATTCATTTGAGATACATTTGGAGGAATTGCACATGCAACATGCAACATGCCACATGCCTGTGAATTTGGGCATTTGGGCAACTCCTGCACGTCACAATTAATTACGCGATTTTGGGCGTTGCATTCGCAGTAAAACCAGAAAAAGACATGAAATTATGCGAATTTTTGCTAAATGGTCCGATTTCTCGCTTCCAATTAAGTTGAAGGAAGTGGGCGCCATGCCCGATTCGCCAAATCGAGAGATTGTGTAAAAGTTGCCTTAAGGTTGAAATATGTAAACAATTTACAAGTATTTACTTTGAAAAACAATCAGTCTTCACCTACGAAAGAATTAAATGAGATAATTAAATTAAAAAATTTAAGTGAATGGATGATAATTATAGTACTCTTCAATTTATATGGGTTTCATAAGAAAAAATTTGTATATATATGTTATAATATCTATTAGGGCTTCGAATCGAGACTAATTCACATAGCACTTACAAGAAAATATAGATCGGCATGCTATATATCAGGACTTGGAATCGATACTAACTTATACATAGATTTTACACAAAAAAAAAATAAAATATATATTTTATACATCAAAGCTTCTAACCGAAACTGAACTGTGAACCGAAAATTGCATAAAACTGATATATCAGTTGGAACCTGAGTGACATGTTGTTTATTAATTGAACTGGAATAAATACTAAAACGGAAAAAATTTTCGATTTGAAGCCCATTTTATTTTGTTACAATAAAATAAGCTCAGGAGAGAACTTCCCACTGATCTTCTCTAAGGTCTTTCCCATAGGCTTCTTCAATCCCTTGCTCTCTATATTTACGAAGTGTATCACACCCCACACATAATTTTTTTGTTCATACGCGGACAAAGAGTAAACTCTTAAAGAATTTTAACCTTTTGTAAATACCTATTATTACCCGTAATTAACGTGTATTATGTGCTCACTCCTCGCTTAAATTAATTTAGAAATTTACATATTAAGCTTCATATATTTCACTTCCTGATTACTGGAACACAATTTCAGCCGGAAGCCTTTCACAATCTGTTGGCTAACATCATCTCAACTAGTTCTTAATAGGTGGTTTCAGTGGATTCAAGTCTGAGGCTTTCGATGCTTTCGATCTACCGTACAAAGACTCTGAAGAGCTAATTTCTAGTTTCTCAACAGTTTAAAAAGCTTTTACTTCCCAAAAGTACCACATTTAATCACAAAAATCATCTGTATAATAAGTTAGGCTAGAGTGACGATCTTGTAAACCGCAGTCCACTTTAGCACAAAGAAATGTAACCCTCTTGTGATACCATGAAAAAAGCTATATAATACTGCGGTTTTATTATTATTTATTTCCTTCTACAGTTTCAGAAAATAATTCTAAAAAGTTATACCTTGAGATTGAAAATAAAAATAATAAAATAATAAAGTTTTTAAATTGGTTATTATTTTTCGATTTAATCTCTTCTTAACTCGAAACATATTTTCCGACGATGTTCCAACTTATACTCAAGTTTTCCTTTTAATTCGAAACAATATTCGATATTAAACGATATTAATTTTTTCAAACGATATTAAAACAATGTTTTAGACAAAGAACCTTTTACTTCCGAATAGGCCTATAGCCAAAAAGGCATTTGGGGTGCTGTTAAGAAAATTTCTGCATCGATTTTATTTTTGTTTACCATTTACTCTTCCTATAATGCAATTATAATGAAAAGATATATATATATACTTATAGTCCTTCAAAACTTCTTATTTGAAGAAAATTTTTAAAACTTCTTCTTTTTACTTAAAGTACTTTTTCCAAAGTTATTTTAAATTCTTAACTCCACTTTAATAGTACATTGGGTTAAAATCTCCAAAGAACCTATTTACGATGAATAACATATTTTAGTTTGAAGGGTGATATCCTTTAAAGGAGAGAATGTGCTTTCTGTAGCTTCCTTCAGCCACCTCGCCTCGACGCTTACGGTTTCCGGAACGACTATGTTTCTCTTCCGAATTCACTCGTCAATTTTCTCGATCCAGTGTCGTTCACTTCTTAAAAGAGATTATAAGTTTCCTTGGGCTACAGCAACAACAACATTATTGAATTGCTGTTATTAGTTGTTGGTACCCAGTACGTTCATATCAGTAGTTCTCTGGTGTTTCCATCAATTATTTGGATGCCCTACCTGTATTTCTCATTAACGGTATTGCTTTACTCATAAAAAATATCATATATGAAAAATAAACGTTTTAATAAAATAGTTCATTAAAAATTAATAATGATATTTGAAAAATTTGACCGGAAATGCTAAATATTTTTATTTAAAAATAAAAAATTTATTCATAAGGATTTTCAAATGGATTTTATTTTGCATGAATTATTTTACTTTTACGATTTAAAGTTGCCAGATGTTCATTAAAAAGTTTAAAATAATTTTTTTTCTTAAATGCTTTAATTTGTTCTATTTTTATATTTAATAAAATTTTTCAATTAAATTTATTTATATATTAATTAATTTTTTTTTTCATCGCTCTTGTTCTTAAAAAAATCTGTATAAAAATTTTTTAAATTTTTCGGTGCGTAAAAAACAAAAACAATTTAAAATATTTAAATTTAAAAATATTTAAAAATTTTTATTAGTCACAAAATTTCTACAGAAAAAACATTTTCCACCAAAAATATGTAAAAAATATTAAATAATTTTGTTTTATGTAGGAAAAATATGTTTTCACAAAAAGACGCCAGACATTCTACCGCGAAGAAATATTTAAAAAATAATTAAAAAAAAAGACATTCATTCCAAAAATTTTTAAAAGTAAATTTAAGCATAAATAAATTAATTTAAAACGTTGTCAGATGTAAGATATAGAACAGTGGCCCCGCGAACATAAATGATATACGGGAACTACAACTTTTAGGTGACCTTTAATATATACTTTCAATATATCTTTAATTAACATAAATAAATATTAATTAGATATATAATAGGTATACTTTTGGCATTCTTCTGCGTGAGGCTCCAAATGCATGATGGATCTTATTATCTCACGTTCTCTACAATACTTATAGCCTCTCATTTCAAATGCCTCTTCTGTATAAATATATATATATACATATTGATATTGAGAATCTGAAAGTCCGCATACAATAATTCGAAGGACTGGTGAGGTTCTATTACAGTGACAACCTTGTGCCCAAAGTTCACTTGAGCTCAAATAATGTCCCGTTGTGATATCAATTATGACCCATTAGCGTTGTTCATACCCAAATCAAAAACGTTTCTGAAAGGTCCAATCTGTTCAATTTATTAACAATACTGTAAGACTCGATTCCTGTAATCAAGTGAAATTAAATCCACCTGACAAGTGTATAAATTGGGTTAAGTCCCTAACTTTGTAGGATAACAGTTCTATCAAATCAGTAAGAGACACCGAAAATTTTAATTTTCCCTGACGATTGCTGAGGATTGACACATGAGTTGAAGTACCGGTTCTTCCTCATATACAGAAACAACAAAAGTCATATAGAGGACATCTTATCTTATAGCACATCTTCCTAGTAAGCAGAGATGTGTCAGTACCGACACCAGAGTAGTAAGTATATTACGCTTTAATTGAAGTAGTTGATTGGTATTGCAACAGGTCAATTTTGGAATCTGACAGAAGAGTTCATGTATCAATTTTCATTTTGTTCGTTTTGTTAAGTTATAGTCCTATATTTTTGTTTAGTTGACAAGTAAGATACCAATATCCGCCTAGTGAATGTCAGAGAGCAGAGTGCCTAATTTGGTCTTATCTACTGTTATATAGCTGTCCGATAAGTGAGCTAAACACTGACACACCTAGTTAGTTAGTCAAGGGCAACCCAACATTGTCAGATATTTAAGGATGTTATTGTAGTGGTTATTAGATATTTGATAGCAACATGGCTGTCAGAGAAGATTGCAATATTTACAATGGGAATCTTGTTGCATAGGACCCAATCTGCTGCGTAGGGAATCTCTATTATTTCTGCCTGAAATACAGTGTCTTAGTGTGTTTTAGTGCATTTTAAATGATTCTTAAATGAAAATGTAGTGCTAAGACCAAGTTTATGCGAAAATATATCCGAACCGACTCTTTCAATCGAAGTACTTTACTTATATATTCCTTCATTTATTATTATTGACTGTTTAAGAAGCTAAAAAATAAATTAAAATTTTTGTTACACACTAAAATAAAATAATTTCCCTCACGAAATAAATTTCTAGCTACGGGTCTGTCACATACCATATCTCAAAATATGTTTCCATTTCATTTCCTAAGAGGAGTCGCCAGAAATTCTACCGAAATGTTATGCTATTTGCAATTTCTTCAATAATTAAATTTTTTAAAATTCAACTTTTTGAAGAAAATGGAAAAAAACAAAACAAAAATTAAATTATTTTAAAAAATAAGAGAAAGTATTTATAAATTATGTTAAAACATTTATGCGGAATTCATTTAAATTCTTCAAAGCAAGTCGCCAGAAATTCTACAAAGTACTTTTCTTAAAAGATTTTAATTTTCATTCAAAAATGCTTTCATTTGAAAAGAAAAAAAATATTTTTATTTATATAGTATTATTTCAAACAAAAAATATTTTATTATATCAATTTTATTTATAAACACTTTTAACTTTTAGTAAAAAAAAAAAAAACAATTAAAGAAAAAGTAAATAAATAAATATTTAATAATTTTCTGTCTTCATAATTTCACAACATAAATTGCATTAACAAAAACTGTATTGTGCTCTCTTCTCACCTTCTCAATTCTCACTTATCATTTGTCGTGTGAATGCACACAACAAATCTCCAATGCAGTGTAAATAAATTTACGAAGCTCCGCCTTTCTTAACTGATCGTGTTTTGCGTTGAATTGTTGTTGCCTTCTGCCACATGGTCTGTCTGTGTGTTGGTGATTTATGTGTGGTAAGAGTTTTCTTAAATGGTTAAAATAGTTTTTCACCACACTTAATTGCACTCTTATGAATTTCACTCATTTTTATAATTGAGTGTGCAGATAAAATCATTGATTCACTCAAGTATGTTTCTTCTCCTTCGCAGTTATATTGTTTTGCTTCAATGCTTGTTGTTATTTTGATTATGCGCAGTGGGAAAAGAGAAAACTATATTGTGTGCTGCACAGTGGCAATATTTCCCCTTTAAGCAAAATGGTCGTTTGTTATGGAGAAGGCGTTGCTTTATTTAAACCTGTAGAACTGCTCTTCTCTGTTTTATTTCATTATGAATTTGTCATTTGGAGGCACAAAATATACGCCGTATTTTCAGTTGAAAGAAATTTTCATATAAAATTTTACGTGAAATTTTTAAGATTTGATTAAATTTAATGCGACTAAAGAAATAATTTAATTTGTGTGTAAATAAGTAGAAAAAAATAATACTTGAGTTTTTATTTTGTTGTAAATATAATTAAAATTATGCTTTTTCAATAATTTAGCAAACTTTTTGTCATATCTGATCTTCGCTATTTAACGATTAAATTTAGTTGAATTTTGAATAAAAAATTAAATATTTGTGATTTTCATTACTTAAATCTTTAACTTGAATTACAATAGAATGTTAAAAAAATTATAATTAAAAATCATTTACTTTTATTGACGTTTTTTCATTTTTGAATTTTTTCATAAATTCAAATCCTTAATTCTGATTTTCTTATTGAGCAGAAATGATATTTAACCCTTTTGTGGAAGAAAAATTTTGTATAATTAATTTTTTTTTCAGTTTTGATTTTTTTTATTAATGTTTAACCCTTTTGCGGGCGACAGATGTTGAGTATTTAATTTTTTTTTCAAATTTAGAAATTTGTATAAATTCTAAAGCCATCTTTTATCCTTTTTGGAACGGCAGATTTTTCTGACTTTTTTTTTTCTTTTATGAATGCAAGGCTTTAAGTTAGATTTTAGTAAAAATCATAAAGCCTTCTTTAAGCCTTTTTGCGGGCGATAGTTTTAGCTGATTTAAGTAATTCAATTCTGGTTTTCATGTAAATCGGAAAGTCATGTTGAATTGAACGGAAGAATATATATTTTACATACTGCTTTTGATATCTGCTGCACTGTGATGAAGATATATTAGTCAAAAAAAATATGATATTATGATTTAATGCAGTATTCAATTCATATATAATATATTAATAAACAATAGGAATGAATGTAGACGGTCTATTATTAGAAAATTTAAAAAAAAAATTTAAAAGAATTTTTTTTAATAATTTTATTTTCGTTGTTTTCTTTTTTTAATCTCTTTTTTTTACATAATATATAAAAATAAATAATAAATAAATAATAAAATTAAATAAATAAATAAACGTATATCTTTCTATATTAAATAAATAGTATTTTTTAAATATGTTAAATAGAATATAAATTCTATATTCTATATTAAATACTTTCTATATTAAATTCTATATTAAATATATTAAATAATTAAAAATTGCTTATTAACTTTAATTTTTTATTTTTATATTTTTGTATGGGTTAATTGGTGGTCAGTGGTTTAAATAACTTTAAATTGTTATTAAGAAATATATTCAATTGTCATCAATATTTTGATTATAGTATATAGTTATCTTTAGGGTACTGATATAATGCCAATATGTATATATAATATAGCAATAATTCAATGCATAATTCTCCATTTTTTTAATAATTATCATTTTTTGCTAAATAGTTTGTGTTAAATAAATACTAGGAAGTTAAAAGTTCATAAATTTAAATTAAGATTTATAAATAATAAATAGTTGTTGGAGCATAGAAAGTTATATATGACCATATTAGAATATTAGTTGTTATATAGTTATATAAATAGTTAAATATATAATTATTAAATTTAGTATTGAATAATTTTAACCGAAATTCATCATTATTTATTAAATAATATTAATAAGTTTTAATAAAAATTAATTAATTTGGAATTTTTTAATTAACATTGATTAATATTGATTTACGGGTCGTAGAAGAAGGTCCTGAAAGAAGGATAAGCTTTAGTACATATGCCCTTTCCCTTTAATTTTACATACCATATAATCTATTACAAGACTAGTGTTTTATAAATAGTAAGAGCTAGTACAGTTTATATAATACTAATTTAAGACAAAAAATCTCTAAAACTTATAATTCTAGGTTTTTATTGTAAAGTTTTTCGTAGAATTTAAGAACCATAAAGTTTTTTTTTTGTCTTGTTTATCATTTTTATTTTAATTTCATTTTTTATGTA
Source organism: Teleopsis dalmanni (assembly GCF_002237135.1). Classification (NCBI taxonomy): domain Eukaryota; kingdom Metazoa; phylum Arthropoda; class Insecta; order Diptera; family Diopsidae; genus Teleopsis; species Teleopsis dalmanni. The sequence goes on along the minus strand of NC_051846.1, from coordinate 150,514,765 downwards.
ACATTTCTTTATATACCATATAGGTTAGATGAGGTTGGAGTGGCAGCGTTGTAAACTAAAGCTCATTTAAGATCAAACAGTAGTTTGTTCTGATACCACGGATCACATATCATAAGCCTTCACAACTTTGCTTTTGTTTTAAAAGTCTATAATATGTGTATCTGAGGAAAACTAAAACCCTGCTTACAATACCTGGCCTTATTAAAATGATTAATAAATCTACAAATGACCTTTAGACTTATCTTTAAGTTTAAACACTTAATTGAAGACATCAGACTTAATTCGATATGATGAAAGAATATTCTATTGATTAAGACTTTAGAATTATATAAATCTGATGAAATAATGTCACGATCCTTGAACTGAATGATTTTTTTTGAAGCATCTGTTTAATTGTTTAAAAGTGCTTCAGTCATCAACTAGAGTAGCCATCCTCAATTTACTCAATTTTCATCAGATGACTTTGATCCTTGATCAATACGTCTATTGGATATAGCTGGTTTCCCGGCCACGTCAGAGTTTCTCTCAATAAAAAAGCAGAAAAATCTGAGAAGAAAAACGCGGTCTTGTTGCTTCAGTCTGTAATAAAAGAATAGCATTTAATTTAAAACTCTAGACTATATATGATCTGATGAAAAGTACTAGATTTGTAAACTAACAATCGTACCCCACGTGCATTCAAGCAGTCTGCAGCTGATTGCAAGTATTTAAATTTTACTCTGATACAAGTAAATCTGATATTTAATTATTGACAAACTCTTATAAGTACTAGAATATAACTTATTTTTTGTTTAATTGTGGTACGTATATATTTACTACTTAATACATAAATTATAAGTATTTATAAAAATAAATGACAATAATGTATAGATCAATATCTTAAATCCGGAATTTTTGCATCCTAAATATTTAAAGTTCTTTTGTATTTTTCCTTCAATTTCATTGATAAAATAAATTTCTTGTATTCTTCAACTCAAGAGGAGAGCCATTGTTTAACATAAACCCTTAACAAAATATATCAGTTAAAACAACAACAAGAAAACATCTGCTGCAATGTAAGGATAACAGGAATATCCTTATGGGAATATAAAAATTCAACTTATAAAGGAGCAAGTCCCCATGTGGTGATGGTGAATAATAAAAATAAGTGAAAGCACTCAAAATTAAAAAAAATACTCATAAATTCAACTCGTACTGCATCGAAATACAACATAATTTCGTGTTGAATTAAATATGTGGTTAAAAAACTGCAATGCGAAAGTATAACATACACAACATAATTTCATGGTGAATTAAATTCGTGGTTGAAAAAACGTTTGTTTGTGGCAGCCATTACTGAGCAAAGCTGCAACAGTTTTGTGCAGAAAATAAATGTTTAATGTAAATGTTGCTGCTGTGTTGGTGTGGAGCAACAGTTTCAACGCAAGCAGCATTACTTTTTATTAGTATTGGTGGGTGTGTGCATTTTTTTTCTTTTGTTGTGTTTGTTTGTATTTTTCTTTTTCTTGCACTCGTAGTAGTAATAGTTGTTGTTGTTGTTACACCTACTGCAACAGCCAAGTGTAGCGCAGCAGCAGCGCAAAAACAGCAGAATACATTGATTTGCTGCGATTGAGTTTTTACTCGCGAACTTAAAATTTTGTATGATAGTTCGTTGTTGTGTCTGTGAGATGCGCCTATGATAAGTATGTGTGTATGTGTTCTTTGGTAATCGAGTTCGAAATGGAGCAAAAAGATGTTGCAAGCGTTTGGCTTCGGTTGAACAGCATTCTCAGTGTTGTTTTGTTGTAGCTTTTAACTGTCGCTGTTATTGTTTTTGTTGCTTTGTGTGTGTGTATGTGTGTGTGTGTTTTTAGTTTTGTTTTTTAGTTTACTTAAAAGATTTTACTGTAGGCACAACAGATTTCGTTTGCATTGATTCTTGCGCTAAAAATTCTACTTCTTCTTCTTCTTCTTCTTCACTGTTATTTGCTTAAAGTGTGCAGCGCATCTTGATTTTTTTTTTGTTTTTGGTTCGTTTTGGTTTAGTTTGTATCAACATCGATGCTATGCGATGCGATGTGATGCGACTCTGGCTGTCGTTATCGCTGCTCTGTCTTGTTCTGTGGTCTGCTGTACATGGTTAACGTTTGCCTACCGATTTACCGATTTACCGATTTTTACCGCCGTTGCTTTAGTATCAGTGTCGTGTATCTGCAACGTGTTTCGCTCGGATTTTGCAAATGATAGCCGTAACGCGCCGCGCCGCGTATTGTTCTCGATGAGCGCAGCAAATCGCACGTTGTAAACACCACGTAAAGACAGCGCAAGGCGTGCAAAATAAACGCCGCACCGTGCCGTGCCGTGCCGTGGCGTGACGTGTCGCGCTGTTCGTAAATGAACTGAGAACGGTGGCATAAACAACAGTAACAGCAACAGCAACAGCAATCGTACAACATCAACATCAACAGCGGCAGCAATAACAGCAACAGCAACGGCAGCAAGAACAACAACAACAACAACAGCAGTTGCACAAAAAAGCAAAATTTCATATTGAGGGAAGAAAAAACGTACGAATTCCACGGCAGACAGTGTCAAAGTGCTTGTCTTTTGTGACTTCGCCGTTTGGGTTTTTTGTTCGCGTTGTGTCGTTGTTGACCCCACATGGGAGGCGCGCTTTACCGCCGCGTTTGCAAATAATTCAAATTCAGAAATCAGTGAGGAAAACTATAACGAAAAAAGTTCTTGAAAAAAAAAAATAAAAAATTTTCTATATAAAAAATAAATAAACTATTTATTATTAATATAAAAAAAAATTAATATAAAAAATTCTTTGATAAAAAAAAAATAAATATATAAAGTTTATTTCTTAAACTAACAATTCAAATTAATATCTATTATAAACAAATATATATAATATATATATATATATATATCTTTCAGCAAGAAACCGATTTTTATTCACATTAAAAATATATAATTGTGTAAAAAAAAAACTAAACTATTTAATATAATTAAAAACACATTTTTTAAAATATAAAATTAACAATTAAAAATAAAATAATATTCTTTGTCAGTGCAAAAATTTAAATAATAGTATAAATTAATATAAAATAATGTATATCTTCGATTTTTGAAAAAAGTATAAATCCGTAAAAACAAACTATTTATTATAAATAAAAACAAACTTCTTTTAAGAATAAAATAATATTATTTGTCAGTGCAAAAATATAAAAATATTATAATATAATACAAAATAAGGTATTTATTTCTTCGAATTAGAAAATTTTGAAGACTATAGCCTTAACGCAAAAAAAAATTCTTATAAAAAAGAATAAATCCAGAAAATCAAACTATATGTTATTAATAAAAAATATTTTCAACAAGAAAAAACTTTAAAAAAATAATAAAAACAAACTATTTGTTATTGAAAAAATATTTATTTTCATTTAAAATTAACATTAACAATTAAATGATTCTCATTTAAACACAATTCAGTGAAAATATATAAAGAAAAAAAGTTATTATAAAAAAAAAATAAATAAAAACATAAAAAACTAATTATTATTATAAACAAAAAAATTGTTTCATAAATTTATTTTAACAATTTAAATTTAATAACTATAAATAAAATTATACTCGTATTTTCGTGTAATTATAATACAGCGAAAAACTGTAAAGAAAAAAAATTCTTACAAAACAAAAAATATAATAAAAAACCAATTATTATTATTAAAAAAATTATTTTTTAAATTTAAAATTAACATTTTTAATTAAAACTTATTATATACAATTGAATATCAAATATAAACTGTAAGAAAACAGTATATATCTTCTGCAAAGAAAAATTTAAAAAAAATTTTAACTAACATTTAATATATACAATCGTGGAAAAAATAATTATATATATAAATATTAAAATTTAAGCAACTTAAAAAGTGCAAAATTAAATATATATAAAATAAAAAATTTATTTAAAAAAAGTGTAAAATTAAACATTAATTATAAGTGTGTTTTAGTGAACAAAACTTAAATAATTTAATCAAAATTTATTTATAAAAAAAATAAAAACCATTCAATTTCAAGTGATTTTTTCTCAATATAAATGTTAACGCAATAAAAATGTAAATTATAAATATTTTTTTTTAATATCTTAAATATTAAATATTTTCTGTTTATTGCTAATTAATTCCCAAATAATATTTTTAATAAAGAAAACAGGTTTATTCATTAATAATATTTCTTTTTGAAAACAATATCAACAACACTTAATAAACAAAACATCATTATTTAACAATATTAAGCGTGATTCCCATAAATAATATTTAAATTTATATATATTTATATATATGTATATATTTATAAATGTTAATATATTAACATATAAATCCAAATATTTATGTATTAACATGTACATAAAATTATTTATATATATTTACGTGTATGTACAAATATAAAAATATTGACATATACATATATATATATATATACATATATTTAAAATTATCATATGTTGAAAAAATATTTTATAAAATTATATTCATTTATCTTATAAGTGTTTTGTCATGTCATTTATTTGATATTAATTAAGTGACTTCAAAAAAAAAAATCATTTGACAGAATTCATTTTGTTTTTTTAAAAAAAAAATTAAGCTTTTTTACTTATTTTATTTTTAATCTTTTAAAATTAAACATTTTACGATCATCAACGCTATATGTAGATTGTTGTTTGATATATGATTAATGATAATCTCTTTAAACTATAAATAATTTGAAAATCATTATTAATTGTTGTTGATAATTTATTGCTTCAAAACACCCATTCACACGACAGTCAATTTATGGTAAGTAAGTTGAATCCTTACGCTACCAACGGGTTAATGCGTCCCACAGTATATAAAATCAAATTCGGTGGAATAGTGTTTCCAATGTTTTGCAATCAATTGCAATCAGTACTCCATTTGAACTGTATTCTAATCCATTAGAGTGATAGTATCGGTTATATGCGGTGATATAAAATAAGTAGTTCAATGGACTTTTTTTTAGTTGCATTTTTTTCAATATATTTTTGTGTCAGTCTAAAACTGTATCCAGTTTTGAGCTAAAAATATTTGCTAATATAAGAGTAAATGTAAGGATTATAATAACTGTAATATAAGGGTTTCAATGTATAGAAAGAGACATTGAAAAAAGTAGTACTTTGGCTTTAATTATTTAACCGAATACATAAATATTCTAATTATCATAATCGATATGATAGTATGAGTTGTATTCGATGATTAAAAATTAGTGGTTTAATGGACTTTTTTTATAGAAGTATTTATTTTGTTTAACATATAATTTCTTACTAATTTATAGAAGTTAGTGCCGAGAAGTCGGGAAGTTTATTTCTTTCGAAGTTAGGGTTCCTTCTTTATATCTACCTGGTTATTTTAGGATTACTCTGATGTCACTATTATATTATTATATATGTTTTCTACTATTGCTCTTATATGATTTTATAAGTCAGTCTATTTGTATTTATTGTTTGAAATTGGGTATATTTTTTGTACTAAATATATTTTATTATAATATAAGAATATAGTTCATTTAATTAAGAAATGCACAATTAAAAACGTAATAAATAGCTAATACCAGTTTAATTATGCATTTTGTTGTTGTGTCACTGTTCTTTCTTTATAAAATTCAATACATATACTATATATTATAATAAACTCTCTTTATGGAGACCACTGATGAACAGACAATCTTTGTAGAATTAACCTTTCTGTCAGTAACAAGAAAATAATATTATAATAAATGTATATTAATATAAAAAATCAATCAAGTAAATCTATTTTGTATTTCTCTTTAGTAAACGATTACCAGAGATCCTGAATACCACTTATATACATATTGTTAAAAACTTTTCCCTAGCTTAGTTTAATTTCTTTATGACTAGCAGATTAGCTGACTATTATCAATATATTACTATGATATTACTATGATATATTTAATAGTAAAATATATAATGTGTACATTAAAATATTATATATATATAAATTTTAAATTTATATAATAAGATATAATGTATTATATATAAATATATAATATATTTAAACCATGTTATAACATATTATATACATTCTACTATTATATATTACTTTGATTATATAGTATTTTAGTAATCTTTATATATTCTCCTATTAAAATATACTATATATTAAGATAATACACATAATATATGAAAAAAGCAATATTATTACTTTTAATTTATATATTGTTACAATATATTATGTACTATATAGTATGTTATAGTAATATATATAATATATTAAAAAAGCAGCATAAATTACTACGAATATTACATCTGGTGGTTACACTTAGTAACCTGTTTTTCGACGTATTGTCATTTATAATTCTTAACTTCAGTTTTCGCTCAAGCCCTATATATCTTCAACCACGGTTGCCACTTGAAAATTTTTTCCTGTACCAAAATTGGTTTAAAAAGGTACCATTTCTGTAAAAAAAGGTCCAAAATTTTTTTGGACCTTTTTATTTTTTCGTTCTGTGTTTTTCATAGTGTTATAAATAAACAAAATATAAAATAGTGCAAAGTTGCATTTATAAAAAAAATTAATTGGAAATATCCACAATAAAGTTGGGTCGTCAAAAATGTACCATTTTTTGAACATGAGTACCAAACGAAAAAAAAAGTACCAATTTTGGTACTAAAGTACCATAAGTGGCAACCGTGTCTTCAACTGCATAATAATAATCGAGAATAATAACTCTGCTTATCAAGCAGATAATATATATATATATATATATAGACTTCTCCTGGAGAATTTTTTTATGAACACCGACATAAAGATATATTATTTATTTAGTTAGAATTTTCTTTAGGCTACTCTGGTCTTATTATTAGGATGCAAATAAAATTCAATTTATTTCATTTTTCACCCGACGTTTCGTTGGTTATTTTCCAACATCTTCAGGGGTATCTAAAATATTTTTTATTTAATAATTATGATTTCAAAACACAATGCGAAAATATATATATGATATAATTTGTGATATTGTATAAACAGAGAAACATGTACACAAAATGACTAACAACAACAATAATAGCAAAACAATCAAAAGTAATAATTATCCATTCAGGATTTTAGAATTATTTAATAATAATAATTACCAATAGTTAGAATTGAAATTAAGTTAAATCACTTTTTGTAAATAAAAAATTAGAAGTTAGGAATAAACATTAAAAGTTTTATAAAATTATAGAATTATAGTCAACTGCTTCAAGTTACCGCCACTTTCGATTTTGTTTATATTAGAGCAGCAATGTAATTAGAGCTTATATTCTCCGTATCTTCTTTGATGTTCATAGTTAAGTTAATTTTCTCTTGAATTCTTAAGCTTTCGAGAGTGTACCGTTTTTTCCAAGATTTCTCTTTGTCCAATATTATTACATTGTCGAAGTCCGGTTTATGTTGTCTCTCGGTGCAATGCTGAGATAGAGCTGTATTGTTTTTGTTCTTGTTGATGTCCGACATATGCTCAGCTATTCTGGTGTTGAGTGATCTCTTTGTTGTACCAATATATATCTCTTTGCAACTCCCTTCTTTATTTCCGTTGCAATTTATTTGATATACCACATTATTTTGTTGCAGCTTATTAATTTTGTTTTTGTTGTTCGAGAAAATTTTACGGATAGTTTGATTGGGTTTATAAGCACAAAAAATGTTGTCTTGTTTAAGATTTGTGGTCAAATTTCTATTATTAGATAATTTCGGTACATAGGGTAACGAAAAATATTGTTTTGGAATTTGGTTATTGCTATTTTGAATATTTTTATTGTAACTTATGTTCTGTTGTTTGATTAAATTGTTAATTAGTCTGTATGGATAATTATTATTCAATAGAGTCTTGTAAATTTTGTCACTATTTTGTTGTTTAAACATTTGGTCACTACTATCTAATACCTTTTTGATGAAATTCTTCACAGTACCTAGTTTTTGGCTCATAGGTTGTGAAGAGTGAAAATTGATAAGTCGTCCTGAAGATATATCTTTACTGTACCAATTGAAAATTAAATTATTATCTCGTTTAATAATTTCAATGTCGAGATATGGGAGTTTATGGTCCAGTTCCTCAGACCAATAGCGGACTCCACAATGGTTCCTTGTTATAAACTGTCAAAATATGTTGGAAAAGAAATTCTAAAACCACTTATATCGTCAGATTACAATATAAAAAATTCCAGTGAATTACTTGAGAAATTAAAACACATTAAATTGGAAGACAACGAAATATTAATTTCATTTGACGTAATTTCATTGTTTACAAATATACCTACAAACCTGGCTACAAAAATCATCTTAGAAAAATGGGATATTATTAAGAATACAACAAACATCTCCAAGGCCAAATTTTCGAGAATTCTTGACTTTTGTCTTAAAGACAATAATTACCTCATTTTTGACGATCAGATATACCAACAGGTGTTTGGTATGCCTATGAGAAATCCATTATCTCCTACTATCGCGGATATAGTACTTGATAAGCTACTTGACGAAGCCATAGCTGAACTCAAGACTATGGGCATAATTTTTAAATTTATTACCAAATATGTTGATGACATATTTGCGGTTATCAAAAAATCTGACAAGGAAATTATTCTGACAACATTAAATAATTTTCACCCAAAAATCAAGTTTACATATGAAGAGGAACTGGACCATAAACTCCCATATCTCGACATTGAAATTATTAAACGAGATAATAATTTAATTTTCAATTGGTACAGTAAAGATATATCTTCAGGACGACTTATCAATTTTCACTCTTCACAACCTATGAGCCAAAAACTAGGTACTGTGAAGAATTTCATCAAAAAGGTATTAGATAGTAGTGACCAAATGTTTAAACAACAAAATATTGACAAAATTTACAAGACTCTATTGAATAATAATTATCCATACAGACTAATTAACAATTTAATCAAACAACAGAACATAAGTTACAATAAAAATATTCAAAATAGCAATAACCAAATTCCAAAACAATATTTTTCGTTACCCTATGTACCGAAATTATCTAATAATAGAAATTTGACCACAAATCTTAAACAAGACAACATTTTTTGTGCTTATAAACCCAATCAAACTATCCGTAAAATTTTCTCGAACAACAAAAACAAAATTAATAAGCTGCAACAAAATAATGTGGTATATCAAATAAATTGCAACGGAAATAAAGAAGGGAGTTGCAAAGAGATATATATTGGTACAACAAAGAGATCACTCAACACCAGAATAGCTGAGCATATGTCGGACATCAACAAGAACAAAAACAATACAGCTCTATCTCAGCATTGCACCGAGAGACAACATAAACCGGACTTCGACAAAGTAATAATATTGGACAAAGAGAAATCTTGGAAAAAACGGTACACTCTCGAAAGCTTAAGAATTCAAGAGAAAATTAACTTAACTATGAACATCAAAGAAGATACGGAGAATATAAGCTCTAATTACATTGCTGCTCTAATATAAACAAAATCGAAAGTGGCGGTAACTTGAAGCAGTTGACTATAATTCTATAATTTTATAAAACTTTTAATGTTTATTCCTAACTTTTAATTTTTTATTTACAAAAAGTGATTTAACTTAATTTCAATTCTAACTATTGGTAATTATTATTATTAAATAATTCTAAAATCCTGAATGGATAATTATTACTTTTGATTGTTTTGCTATTATTGTTGTTGTTAGTCATTTTGTGTACATGTTTCTCTGTTTATACAATATCACAAATTATATCATATATATATTTTCGCATTGTGTTTTGAAATCATAATTATTAAATAAAAAATATTTTAGATACCCCTGAAGATGTTGGAAAATAACCAACGAAACGTCGGGTGAAAAATGAAATAAATTGAATTTTATTTGCATCCTAATAATAAGACCAGAGTAGCCTAAAGAAAATTCTAACTAAAACAATAAAACGGACTGGTCAAAAATTCCATTATTTATATTATTTATTGTTTCATAAATTTAATAATTTAATTAAATTTAATTTTATGAGAAGATGCTTATAAAAGGGTTTCTATTTTATTTTTCATTTATAAAATTTTATTGAATAGAGTAGAACTCGAATTTATTGAATGATAACTTTTGGACTTCTTTATTAGAAGAGTAACTAATTTTTGTTTAATATTTATTATTTTTATTTTAACATATAAAAATCAATTAAGTATTTTGTATTTTCTTTAAAGCTTTAAATATAATAAGCTTATTATAGAAACAGTGGCGTAGCCAGAATTGTTCTATATGGAGGATATAATTTATCTTTTTCACGTGATATGTTACTTGAAGTTTCCATGTCTAGTAATCAATGAGGTCAGCTAGCTTATGGTGCTCCGCGGATAGCTAAGCACTTTTATCGCTTCTTGGCCAACGATTTCGGCAGTATTGCTATTATAAGTAATTTTTCGAAAAAATAGATATATATTTTTTATTTTGAACCGGAACGGAAAAAATTTCGGTTTGAAGTCCTAATTAAAAGTATTCAAATTAAATACTAATGTTACATACTTTCTATTGAATAACAAGTATTCTCATTTTAGAAGGTCAGTTTTAATAAACCTTTAAATATTTATATTCAACCTTAGAGCGTCAAATTAAATTTAACATATATCACTTTAATGTCAAATTGTCACTTAGGTGTAATTATTTACTTTTCTCATAAATCGAACATGTTAAATGTTGCGGGAACAGATTCATACTAAAAATATTACATTATTGCGATTTTTGTATATCCCTCCTAGTTAATCAACTGAGAATTGTAAATTAAAGCTTCACTTTCTTACAACTGATATATCTTATTATAAGGTCTTTTTTTATATTTAGATGAAATGGAAATTTTAGTCAAAAAATGGCTCAAATAATAATACAATAAAGGCAACATTATATAAAAACTCTAATTTTTGTTATGAGGTGTATATGTATTCTTAATATATGCGTCTTCTAGTTAACCAAATGAGAATTGCAAATATAAACTTTGCATTATCTTAACTTAAATGTGTTATTACCAAAATTGTTAACATTTACCAACAAGGAACAATTGTAAAGGATGTTATATATATTAATAAATTTACAATTACATTAACTTTTTAATTTCAACTTAATCCTGCAGATGTAGTATTTATATTTGGGTCTCCTAACTAACCTAATGAGAATTATAATTGTTAATTGTATGTAATTTTTTTTCAAAGTTCATGTGACTGTATACCTGATAAAAATAAAATACGACTATTGTTTTATGCATTGCATTAATATATCATATCATTAATGTTATTATGAATTAGTGATATATACAATTTTTATATAAATTTCTAACGCCGTGATGGACGTGACTTCGAAGACCAAACATTCTTGAGTTTTTAGTAGAATTTAGTAAAAAATAAAATTTTTACTAATTAGTTGTAATTTTTTACTATTTGATTTTTGTGTGAACATTCAAAGCATTATTCAATCATACATTAAATTATTATGGAAAAAAATAGAGTTAAATAGAAATTCTGCTGAAGCTATTAGCAACTGAATTAAGTCGGAAACTTCTGATTATATATATTTAAAAATAATTTGCATGATAAAAAGGTGAAAATTGAGAATTCACGATCAAATGCAATTACTTTTGTTGCTATAAATTTTCAGAGGAAAAAATAACACATAACATTTGTTGACATGATGATAGATAAATTATTTACGCTACTGAAAAAAAAAAAAAAATAATTCGTGATAATAACAGCAATGGCAACTGCAGTAATAGCAATTGTTGCTAAAACGGCTGCTGTTACGATTTTCACTGCAGTTAACTGCAATTGCAATTGCAGCCAGCAATCGCTGCAATGGGAGTTGTAATTGCACATCAATTGTCAGGTCAGATATTGTTTTCATGCAATGATTTTTAACACTACGACTCCGGCACGAAATCCATTTAATTTCATTGAAAAATTGCTATTACAATAATAATAATAACAACAACAACAGCAATAATAGCAACAACAACACTTAATCTGATAATAGATTTTCACATCCATATTTCGGAAGTGAATCGCACTTTCTGCGCTGACGACGTAATGATATTATTAGAAATATATAGATTAGTAGTTATCATTTACTAGAGATTTAATGCATAATTATAATAGATTATATGTATATAAAAAATATTATCTAAATAATAATACCCATTGAATCTATCAAAACCTTTACTCCCATCTATTCCACTAACTTTAACGAATTCTAAGTCAAATCATAAACGTTTCTTTTTTTTGGGTGTTGATTTCACTTTAGCTTGTATATTAAATTTGTAATTGATTCCTGATTCCGCAATTCTGCAAATGGGATTAAAACACGTCTCATTCCACCCGATACGAAGGGAGCGCATACGCTGCAACTTTTGTTGGTATATCGGCTTTGTGTGGCATGTCGCCTTCACTTTGACTCAGAAAACAATCAAACCATCGAAAACAATTTCCCTTAAAAGTATTTCATAGATACTCCATACAAAAGCATCGAAGTAACAATCGACAACATAAAACTCAATTCCACCCTCTTGAGTATGGTGTATAAAGCATCTCCATCACTTTACCTTTTCCTCCCACCGCCTGGCGATGTGTGTGCGTGTTCCTGAATTTCAATGCCAAATAATTTTGTGGCAGCCTTAAATGCTTCACTTTAATAAAAACTGACATACCGTAAACAGGACTGATAATACCAAATATGGTATAGTTTATCAAGAACAAACATTTTCATATATTTTTTATACATTAAATTCATACCATATAACAGGGGCCTAGTGCGAAATATAATTTGAGGGGTCTTTCGGTCAATTTTAGTAATTTCAAAAAAAAATTATTTTATTGAGCGGTTATAATACATTAATAATGGATATAAATATTGTACTACAAATCATTTTGGAGGAATAGCAATATCAATCCCACAATCCAACTTCTGATTACATGCCTGACCTATGTAGGTATATTAAAATCAAAAATATTATTAATAGATTAATATATATTGTAATAATTATTTATAATAAATCAAAATCCATTCAAAAGAATAATGCTAAGGAACTTTGTGGGCATAGTTAGTTCGTTAGTTGAAAAGGAGGGAGGAACGAATCCTGCTCAATCAGCTAAGAATCCATAATTTCTTGTAATAGTGGATAGAAAAAAGTCGAACTACAACCAGCCAGAAGCATTTATAATGGCGAGAGTCTGACCAATGCTAATACTGGAGATATTGTTAAGTGTGTTAATTAAAGGGGTCCACAAAAACGTAAGCAGGAGATACAACAAGGTAGATCCTGTCAGATATATTATCAAACTCCCTCCAGCTATGTCGATTTTATGTTATTCTTTTTATTCCTGCTAAGAGCCTCTATCACAACATTCTGCTCTTACCGATCGTATTCAGGTTATAATTAAACGAATGTTTTTCCGCGAACCTTATGGGTTCCTTCCTTGTACCGTTTTCGCTATGTCGTTGCTTGGTTTTCTCAGAGTGTGTCCAATCTAGTTTCATTTTCTTTATTTCAATTCTTCTTCAATAGTTTTCGAGTTTGTAATTTGTAGCAAATCGGAGTTAGAAATCACATTTGGCCAGAAGAGCTTGGATATCTGTCTTTGACACTTATTTACACTTGTATTTATAAGCTACCACTATAGCTTATTGGATTATCAATTAATATCTACATATTTAAATTGTATAATGAGAAAAAGAAGAAGTAGAAAGCTACCTATTCATCCTGGTTTTTCTGTTTTCATTATATACATTATATTTAAAATAAAATTCAGAAAAAGATATCAAAAAAAAAATCATAGATACATCAATATCTATATATAAATAATATAAGAAGAAGGAAAGAATAATAGAGAAACTAGCTATTATTCTTTGGTTCTCCTTTTACTTATATAGATTATGTTTAAAACAAAATCCAGAAAAGTGAAAACAAGGCAAAGAAAGTAAACAATTTATTAAAATTTATTTTATCATTTTAAAATCGATCGAATTCAATTTAATACAAATATAGCAGCACTTGACTAAATCCAATAGAGACAATTCATAGGCTGATTTAGATATGACCAACTTTTTTAGAAAATTCTTTTAAAACGTGTTCTTCGAAGTAATAATTCTAGTTTTAGAAATGAAAAAACATGATGAATTCGTTTACCTGGATAATACCTATTTAATAACAAAGTTTAGTAGATTCAGCTAATCTAAAATACTTATACACTAACGCAATCGAAATTAAACTAAAGTTATACTAAACCCGGTTTTGGAAATACCGGTCATACTTTTAAGAAGTCTTCATCGAAGTGCTAATTCTTTTAGATGGTTAATAACCATTTGATAACGGATTGGATTAGCCAATCTAAAAAATTTTATATATACTAAAGCCCATTTAGAAAATATCGGGCTTTAAAATTGGAGATCTTTATATAGAGTCCACTAATAGTTTCTGTTATCAATAGTTACTCCTTGTGTACTCAATGTAAAAATTGGATGTACTAGATAGCGCCAGATGTCAAGTACACTTTTCTTTAGATTAATCACTTTAATCACAAAATTTATATATTATATATGTTATATACATATTTGAGTATCTGCATATATGTATATATCGACATATAGTGCAGCGAAAAAATTATTCAGAATATTGAATGTTCACGTGAATATATTATAAAATCGACGTGCCCGGAGAATTGGAAACGCACCAAAAAGTTAGATGGGGCTATATCGGACAAGTATATGATCGAACATTGATAATATTCAATACTTTTGCATAACGATGGTTATAGCCATCATTTGGCATCCGTTCGACAATCATTTTGCTTATAGAGTTCTAACATTATTATTAAGAAGTGTTATACTATATGTATTATTATTGATATAGGTTGATTTCATATATTTGCCATTATTATTATTATTATTTTTTGGTTTATTATATGTTTAAAATTGTATCTTTCTTACTAAATATTATTTGTTTATATATCCAATGGTTTTTGAAAAAATAAATTGACATAAAATAAAACTTTACTTTCTTTGATGAAGATCCATCTCCTTATTTTCTTAAAATTTGGAGAGGTATTTTGTGGCTACATTTTAACTAATGAATGTTAAATTAAGTGCGGAGTATTATTATATACACTTCCTTATACAGAAATGTATAAGAAACATGTTCATATATATTAACATATTATTAATATAATATGTAAATAATAATATCATACAAATTCATATAATATTCATATAATTAGAAATTTCCGACTTAATTCTGTAGCTAGTAGTTCCAGTAGAACTTCTTAATAACCCTATTTTTTTTATTATATAAAACCGAATTATAATAAATAATAGATAAACCGAATTATAATAAATAATAAACCGAATTATACAAAAACCGAAAAAATAAAGTATATATAATTTATTATATACACTTATTCCTAATAATGTCAAAAAATATAAACTATTAATGTAATAAATAAATTAATAGGCGTCTTTTATTTTTTCGGGCACACTAACAAATGAATATGAAAAAAAATTACACCAAATATATCAATTACGTACACTTTACAATTCTCATTAGGTTAAATATATTAATTATACACATTTTACATTTATAATTCTCATTAGGTTAAATATATTAATTATACACATTTTACATTTACAATACTCATTGGGTTAGCTAGGATATACCAATATAAACGATAAGTACGCAAACTGTAATTACAATTGAAAAGTTAATAAAATTCCGAATTCTGAAATACTGCATGCTTTCATCTCATGTGGAAATTGAAAAAAGCAGTTGTTTATTGTAAATTTAAATAATTATTGTAGTATCACATTTTTGTCCTAACTTTGGAAGTAGGGTGATATATATTCGAATTCAGTGACGCTTAAGCTGAATATCAAAACTATAAAAACAAAATACAGATAGTATGCGTATGATATATAGGTATTTTTTAAGAAGTGTTGCTTATCTAGAGCCTTTTAACTGAGAATATTTGCTAAAAAGCAGAGTCAATCTGTTTGACAGAAGTAATAGAACCAAAAAACCAGCGGTTTAAGAAGAGTAAAGCAGAAATACTCATTCTGTTGAATTTTAATATGAAATCAAAGCTAGTTATGTGGGATAAGGGATGATCTTATTAAGAGATACTTACAAAAATATGCTATTTTCTACATTATTATTCCATTATTCTATATAATTTCTTAATTTCTAACTTTTATTTTCTGTCCAATAGCTTCTGAGCTACTTGGATAGTAGAGTTAGTACAAATGCCTGTGAATCTGACCAATTGTTGATTCTACTGCTCTTCAATCTTTATATACATGTACTGGTTTTATATATGGACTTAGTAAAAAATTTTGATTAGTGTTAATTTAAAATTACGTGCTATTACAACAATCCATTTCATGTGCTCAAGCGAGCTGTGGTGCATAAGGTTGTCACTCCACCCAATCTAACCTTTATACCTTTGTATTTATTGTTAACATTTTAAAGATTCAAAAATCGTTAAAACTGTTTTCTGGATCATGTATTACATATTTAAGATAAACTGGTTTTCTTTGTTTCATTCTGATAACAAATGTCTACCTCAGTTCAAACTTCTGTGGGTCTCTTCATTGAATATCGCTTTACATATGATATCTTTCAAAATTGGTGTCGGTCTACATTTTGAAGACATCTTCTGTGTTCATTGAGTGTCACTTTCAAATGCTAATGTTTATTATATATTATATATTTTAAAAATTATTTTTAATTACTAAACATTTGTTTTTTGTACTTTCCTTCACTCTTCAACTTAAACATTATGTTTCCAATAGACCTCCCCTTCTCTAATTAGCTGTGATCTAGAGATTTATGTGGGATGGTTGCTGAAGATTTCATTTCAATGTGATGTAAGCGATGTTTTTTTGCGATACTTTTTACTGTGTGACGTATATAGCTCAAATTTCGTTTATGAGCGATGTTTTCTTGTGGTCTTGTATGACCTGTAAGATCTCTTTCTTTATAGCTTTGACTATTTTTAACTTCGTACCGACAATGTTCACTTGCCTTCTTTTTTATTTAAATTCTGCAGTTGATGTGAAAAGATTTGATTACATTTACTTGATTCT
>NC_051846.1:150487303-150497512 GCF_002237135.1 Teleopsis dalmanni | reverse complement strand
CTTCAATCGAAAAGAAAGTTCAAGATAAGCTTTGTCCAACTCTAATCTCTTAGTACCGTTACTGTTGTGCTTCTATGTGATCTCGTGCAGTGCGAAGTCGTGTGTTAGTTCGGCTGTGACGTTGCGTATTAATATTTCATTCGTGTGTGTTTTTACTATAAAAAAATTTTTCTGTTTTATTTCTTTTTATATTAATTTGTGAGTTATTTAATAATCAAGTGGTAATTAATTAAAACATATTACAATGCTGTTAACTATAAATTCTACATACAAATGTTCTTCAATTTCATTTATAAAAAATATTCACCTCCCCCTTCGCAACGTAACTGTTTTTTCTGCCGCTTTAATGTTGCGATCCGTTGACAGCCGCATAATTTCAATGGTAAGTCAGAAATAATAATTTTCTATTGAAATATAATATTTTTATTTTTTATATTAAATTTATTTTGAAATATATTTCGATATTAATACACATTAATATGTTTGTTCTAATATGTATGTTTCAACAAGGCGTTGAAATAAATAAAAAGTGTAGAGTTTGTGTTTTGGTGGGAAAATGACGTTTCAAGTATTTTTGTCTACCGTTGAAGCGAAAACTCATATGAGCTGAAAACGTTTCCCGCTAAAAGGGTTTTCTATATTGTAAGACTAAAAGAGAAACGAAAAATCTGTGTTGCCAAGGTACTATAATTTCAAAATGTTATATTAATATATATTAATAAAGTTAATATAACACAAATATTTTAATGATTAGAGATATTGATATAGTGATGGAATAAAATTAATTTTAACTGCAATATTTTGGATAAAAATTCTGAAAACCGTTAATGTTAATATAATTTATATTTTAATAATATATAAATTTTAAAATATTTTTTATTTATATTAAAGAATAATATTCTTTGATGTAATTTAAGATATTGATATAGTCATGGATTAATATAAATTTTAATTGCAATATTTTGAACAAAAGTCAATTTTAGTAGCTAATTAAATTTATAAAATGTCATATTAATATATTTTATTAAAGTTAATATAATTTATATTTTATTAATAAATAAATTTTAAAATATTTTTTGTTTATATTATAAAATAATAATCTTTGATGGTAATTTGAGATATTAGTAGTCAATATCATTATATATTAGTCATGTACTAATATTAATTTTAATTTTGCAATATTTTGAACAAAAGTCAATTTTAGTAGCTAATTAAATTTATAAAATGTCATATTAATATATTATAATATAATTAATATAATTTACACATTTTAAAATTGATACAATAATTTTAGTAACATATAAATTTTCAAATATTTTATGTTTATATTAAAAACTAATATATCTTGATGGTTATTTAGAAATTAATATAGTGATGGAATAAAATTAATTTTAATTGCAATATTTTGGATAAAAATTCTGAAAACCACATAAAACTCAATTTTAGTAGTTGATTAAAATTATAAAATGTTATATTAATATTTTTTAATATAATTAATATAATTTACATTTTAATATTAATATAATTATTTTAACAACCTATTAATTTTAAAATATTTTATGTTTACATTATAAACTGATATATTGAGGCATATTTCAGAAATTAATATAGTGCTGGATTAAAATTAATTTTAATTACAGTATTTTAAACAAAAAAACTGTTATCCACAAAAAACTCACTCCTTCCCCTCCGATTTATTAAAATAAGTTTCTTAATTTTATGTGATGTAGAGTAATACCACTGGTTTGATATTTAATTGATTTCTTACTTCGATAATCTGTACAAAATTGAACTGTAAATTATAATTTAATAAGCGTACTTTTAAAATAAGTACTTTTAATGATTGTCACCTTTGAAATTTTTTTACGAAAATTTACTTTAATCAAACTGCGAGAATAACTTTAGAATACGTACTATCTGCTATGATTTTTCAATATATTATCCATATAAATTTTATGAAACATATTATGATGTTACCTATCGTTGGAGTGGGTATTAATAGATATTTCCAGTTCTAATAAATTATCATACAATTTATATTTACTTTAACTTTTAAAAACGCTGATTTTAATTACTAAACTCAGTTCGAATTCTACATGTCTCTAACATATTCAAAAGTAGAGATTTCAAAGATTTTTAATTAATTGTCTAATAAGCTCATGTAACCTAAAGGGACTGTAAAATTGAAAAGAATTAAGAATATAATTTTTCCCAGACCAATATCGTCAGAAATTTGATTTTAGCTATTTATAGCTATAAATAGGATTTTGTTCAGACAACATATTCTGCTATTATAACAACTGAAAAAGTTCTTTGAGGGTTTAACCATTTGTTGACTACTACTACATCAGAACTGTTAATCAAATAATTATGCAAGTCATTCAATTAAAGTTCTGCAAACCCCTAGAAACGGTGAAGAAATCGAAACTGTTAAAAAATAAAAGATATTAATTGGAAGGTTAAGGTCATAGGAATCCAAAATTGTAAACTAAACTGTAAATTGATAGTGATTTAAAGCGTTATTTTGAAGATACATTGTTTACATCTTGTTAGGGTTTTAGATGGGTACTCTTAACTACTTATTGCCAAATGAGAGCAATTTTAAATAAAAAAATTAACAAAATATGAATTAAACATAATTTACATTAAATTAAAGATAGCATGTACCTTAACCTCGATAAAAGCTTCCAAAAACTAAAAAAAAAGATTTTTTTAGATTGACCTGATTTTTATATGTTCCCCAATACAGCAGGACTATCCAAAGCACAACCCACGGGTTTTAGGCGGACCGCGGATAACATATGTGCGGCCTGTTACATGTTTGTAATCTACGACGATTACACAAAATTACATTATTTTATTTTCATAGTATTCCAAAATAATGAATTCAAGTGAATAAGTTAATAAAACTAAATTTAACATTATCAAACATTCTAACCATATTTTTATTTTCTCCAAAAAAACCATCGGTGTATGTACTAGTTTCTACTGCCCCCAATCTGCACAGTGACTTGTATTGGCTAGTGATAATATTGGTCTGGTCTAAACCGTATCAGGAATAAAACTACTGATATTTTGCTATATTGCTATTTTCATTTTAATTTTAATTAGAATTAAAGGAAGAACTAACAGAAATAGTAAATAGAAAAACTTATTTACACAGTAAAATTTTTCTCAATTCATCCAAAAGGATCTATACCGCGTTATAGATCATATATTCAAAAAGTAATTGCAATTGTCGCAGAAAATTAGCATATAATGTTACAAATTATATTAAAAATAATATAGTCATCACTGTGGTATTATATAGAAATGTTACTTTTATAGAAAACATTTAGTGTTGAACTTCAGATTTATAGTGATAATAAGAACTTAAGTGCTCTTCGAAAGCATTTTTTAAAATATAACGATTTTAACACTTTTACCAGTCAAGTATTTCGTAACCATAACAAGGGGGTATTACAATCTATTTTATTTGTGTTGATAGAATCAGTGGGTAGGAATGGGGGCGATTATATATTTAACGTAGGATATGAACTATAAAGTAATTAATAATTTCGAATCATCGCCGCTTAAAGAATAGTTTGTGATTTTAAGGATAAGAGTAAGATATTTATCACATTGTTAACAGTAAACCTACTACTGATTCTTTGAAGAAAAACTTTCGAATGAATAAATTTGAAAAATACCAGATATATACTTTTTACAAGAAATCTGTGATTACGCAAAGATATATTTTCGAATTAGTTTAGTTAAGAAATACTAAAAATATAGATCTTTTTGTATTAATACTATCGGAATAGTTTTGGAAACTTCAACTTTTCCTTAATTTATTTATATAGTTTCATAGAAACTAATATTGGGTCATTTGTACTATGAATTATTCATACTTGAGTCGTGAATATTAATTTATTAATTATATTTATTGTTGTGTTACAATTACACAATTATAAGGTATTGTGTAATACTATAAAATATCCCCACTTATTTACTTATTTGGCCATAAAAACCTGTTACCGGGTTTTGGGCTATCGCAGCGCATTCTCCAGCCTCGTACATCAAGTACGAGTAAAGAGGGGTTTTGAAAATACCTACAGTTAAGAAACATAAGAATTACTTATTTTTTTATATGAGGTTACAGACAATTGGCTCTCTGCCTTTCTGCCTGAATAAGCCATGTATTAAGCTTATAATAAATTTTGGTTTTCATGTATTCAGTTTAAATAAGAACTGAATTGGTATTATTTGATTATTTTAACGGAAACATAAAAACTTCATAATGCACTGTAAAATAAAATATGTTAATATAAAAACATCTCCGTTTTTATTTAATATATTACAAGACAACCAAATGTTTCCAAAAATTGGTATCTTAAACTATAACTTAAATAAGTAGTACAGTGAGAGATAAATTATGTGTAATATAAGGACAATCATCTTTATTAAATATTATTCTGAAATTTTAAGACTCTATCAATAATCCTTTTATATATAAATTTCGAGTTTCTTTTTAAAATGCATAGTGTTAGAGTAGCACTATAGTGCTTATTGCAGCGTTTTCTGCAATTTATGTATTGTATGTTTGTGAGTTTCAGACATTTTGTAAAAATTGAAATGTAAGTTAATAAGAGATGAAAGAACTATTAAAATTTAAAGAAACTACAAACTCTTTAATTAAATTAAATTAAATTTAATTTAATTGAAACTCTTTAATTACAATAATTGTCTCATATAGTCATATGCAGTATTGTTTTGTTTGGGACAATGTCTTTTTCTCTTTTTCCTTTATTATTTTATTAGGCTATCTTGGACCCACTAATTTCATTAAGTTTCTACCGTTTTATTAGACGATTGATTTCCTAGCCAAAAATTGATTTTTTGCAGCCAAAAATTGATTTTTTTACAATATCTGCTTTCAAACGATTCAGTACTGCCGTGTAGTAGTTACTATTGATGGTTTTTCCCTTTTCGAGATAGTCAATAAAGATTATACCATGTGCATCCCAAAATACTAAAGCCATAACCTTTCCAGCTGACTGTTGTGCCTTTGGACGCTTCGGACGTGGTTCACCGGCTGCGGTTCACTCAGATGATGATCTTTTTGATTTCGAAGTGATATGATGGATCCATGTTTCATCCATTGTCACATATCGACGCAAAAAATTTGATTTATTACGTGTAAACATGGCCAAACACTGCTCTGAATCATCAACACGTTGTTATTTTTGATCGATTGTTATTGAACGCGGCATCTACTTTGAAAAGCGCTTTCTAATGGTCAAATGTTCATGCATAATTGTAAACATATTGCCTTCTGATATCTTTACGGGCTTAGCTATCTCACGTAATTTTAATTTACGATCAGATATAACCAATTTATGGACTTTTTTGATGTTTTCTGGAGCAACCACCTCAATTGGAAGTGGTTAGGGCATCAAAAAATTTATTGAAAATAAATTAAGAAATTAATAGTATCTTCTGCTCAAAAATTACCGGATTTTGTTGTTTGTTAACTACTCCTTAAGTAATAGACCTTTTTCAAAACACCCTTTCTTGATATATAGTACAAATTTGAGCCCCATCTGTCAATTACTTTGTTTACAGCAGCTGTTAATGTGAGACTAACTCAAGTGCATTTAGCGATTTTTACTATGGAAAATTCTTGTTGTTCGCGATTTTTTGACCAAACACGGCACCACTGTCATCGCTCAGGCACCATATTAGCCAGATCTGGATCCATGCGACTTTTTCCTGTTCCCAAAACTCAAATTGCCCCTTCGTGGTAAGTGTTTTGAGTCGACTGAATCGGTAAAACAGAATTCGCTGAAGGAACTAAAAGCCATACCTTCACGGGCCTACGAAAAGTGTATGGAAGATTGGGTTAAGCGTTGGCATATGTGTATCGATTTAGAAGGAGCATATTTTGAAGGAGATAAAATAAATTTGGAATAAAATTTAAATTTGTGTTTTATTTACAAAATCCGAGTACTTTTTGAGCAGAAGGTAGGCTATTCAGATAATCATGTAGGCTAGCTTAGGTTGTACTGGCGATCCTAAGAGATCCACTTATGCCTATTGCCCCATTGTGTTACTGTTTAAGTGAGAAAAATTAAGAGGTTTTAAATCACTTCAAACCTTTGGAATAGCTTAAAATTCTATTAAATGGAAGGTTTTCAGATAATCATATGTATATTGTTATAATTGTCTTGATGGATATAGCTTATATTTTTCTTTATGTTCACATTTAAAATTGTCTTGAATTGATTTATTCTAAACCATACACAAAAATCAAATTAATTTGCTTTAAAAAATTTCTCACATCAATAAAAATCTTGAAGATGTTGTGTTTTGTGCAATATTTTTTGTCAAGTAAAGTTTTCAAAATACAAAATGACATCCAAATCCAAAGAGGATTTCTTCTTTATTTTGCTTAATTGAGCGTAGTTACGAAACGCGCTCATGTCGCATCAGATCAGATCACTGATCAAAACGGCTGCAAATGAAATTGTTGTTTCAGCCCATGAAGTTTTGGTGGCAACTGAAAGCAGTGCACCGAAAGCGTCGAGGATCGTTGCCGATCAGCGTAAATCTTAACGTTGCAGATTTTTTTCCCGCACTCATACGTTTTTTTCTTGGTTTGATCAAACGCACAGATATTCGATGCTGTATGCTGTGTGCAGTGTGCAACAATGACGATTAGTGACATGTTTTCAGTTTGTAGTTCCCCTAATCAATGCGGCTGGAGCGAGAGAAGCCATGCCGCTGCCAATTTGCTGACGACAGTTGATGTTTTCAAGCCGAATTTCGTTGACTGCGGCGCCTTTAATTGGCATTGAAAAGGTGTATATCTATTCCAGATACAAGCAATGTATGTTTGCTTGTATCTGTTCGATACTTAACCTGTGCATGTGCAAGTGTCTTACTCCGCTCTGCTGCTGGTTTAACCCTTTGTGTACACTGATGGGCTCATGTGCTTACATGCTGTCCATTTTTATCAAAGTTGTCGATCGCGGCCGTAACGCATCAGTTTTTCTTATCGTTGATGTTAGCCGTAATTTTTGGATAATCGCATCATTATTGAGTTTCTTGTTCACATGTGCAAGCGCCAATGCAGCAGTTTAGCATATCATTTGTTCGGGAAAGGGTCACGCTGTGTGTCCGTCCATCAATTTTAATGACTGCACACAGGCCTGTGTGTGTATTCGAGTGGGTTTCGATATGAATTCGTAGGCTATATCAAATGGTTTCAATCGCTGCTAATTAATTTTTAAGGCATTTAAGCTAATTTAAATAAGCCGCCTTCACAGTCAGTGGTGCTCGAAAACGAACACGGAGTCTATTGAGCTCATAAAACGCCACAAGCGTAGAAATGAGTACGTACATTTGAAATTATTTAATTTAAAATTTTATTTTGAAAAACAAATAAAAATTAAGGCGAGCAATTTAGCAATTTTATGAGTTTTAAATAAGCACCAATCCGTACGTACGCGTTTATGCATATGCGTATTTCCGCGCCATTAAACACAAACGTCAACAATTTCTGTAATCGAAAACAGCGTCCAAGTCAGACGAAGAGGGTTGTCATCTTTGTGATGAAAACTATTTTTCCAAAATAGAATAGAAAAAAAAAGAAATCTATTTAAATAAATGGAAAACAGCAATAAAAATAGGAGCAAAAATCGCACACAACGCACTCTGTCGCTTTGTCTCTTTGTCACTCGTCACAGTATCACAACAACTCACCACTTTAACTATTCATCACTATTCCAGGGTTTCCATTACCAGTAAATGCGAAAAGTTTTTGCTAGAACGATAAAAAGTTAATGAGTAAATTGCTTTGGTTAGCAGTGAAGAGGGTGTAGCAGATAACGTGCGCCGGGCACAACGTCAACAGCAAGGACAATGGACTAGCAACTTATTTTAGAGTGTCAGCCGAGTCATCACTATCATCGTCCTTTGCGCCTTTTTATCACCACAAAATAAAACCATAAATAAAGCCAATTTATTTTGTGTTGAAAACATTTTTCAGGCTCAAATATATTCATGAGTAGTAATTGTCACCAGCGTTCTCACTGGTCTATTAGCTATGCTAGCTGTACGCTAAAAGCTAAGCAAATGCGGTCCGTTTGGCAAAACGACCGAAATGACAACGTTAATGCGGAAGCTAGCGCGTCCGGAAGCAACGGGCTGCATTGGCGGCACATTGACACGTGATCGGAAGTACAACTTGCGAATTGAAACTTCCGCCAGTGGATGATACATTTGTGCTTTGGGAAGTGCTTTCAAATGTGTAGATGGATTATTAAATTTTTAAAATAAATAACGTTTCAAAAATCTTATCAACTTGATAAAAAATAATTTAAATTTGCGTGTATCTATCCATTATTTTTGTTTATTTCTTTTCAAATAACACTGTAGGTTTAAAGTTTATTTAAATAGACCACACATAATCTGTTTCTAGCCGTTAGATTATATCTGCATTTATTTATAAATAAATTCTCAATTAATATTAATTGAGACAATTAATTCTTGGTCGGAATGAATCTATTTCTTAATAACTGCATTATTGAAAGAAATGAAAGAATTAGTCAAAAGGACCGATCAACTGTGAGATATAAATTGAAATATGATGACTTATTAGTTAGTTTTAGAAATACTTTTTGATTAATTTTAGTATTCATTTTCACTATGGAAATGTTGATTACATAGAGATAAAAGATATTAACACATTATTATATATACGTATAAAAACATCATTTATGGCTCCATATAAGGTAAACAATTCTCCTTATAATTCAATTTTACCATAAAAATGTTTATTAAATAGAGATAAAAGATATGAATTACGTAAAGAAATATTGTCTATTATTCCATCTAGGGAATGAAATTGTTCTTAGTATTAAAATTTATCATCAGAAATTTTCTTATTTAAAAAGTTTACCAAGACAAAACAACTATATTTCAAGTGTTCAGATACAATACTTGAAACTCTTTCATAGTTACAGAGTATTTATGTAAATACTTTTCTATATACTTTATATTTATGAGTTCGATTCCTGGTATTTGCAGTTTAAAAAAATAATTTACGAATAATTAAATACAAGAATTATTTCCAAGACCACTGATGATGGGTATTTGGCACAGCTGTATAGTCAGCCAAAAATTCAATTAATTAAAATAATATAAAATTAATTTCTGTTGTTGTAGTTCATTACTGTTCGAAAAAACTTTTTTATGATATATACTTTTATTTAAGAAACTTGCAGAGAAAGCAACTATATTTGTAATGTTTAGATAAAATACCTGGAAGTATAGATAGGTTCATAGTTTCATAGTGTTTACGTATATAGTTTTCTATATACTTTATATTTATTTGCAGTAGATATATATTCAACTCCTAAGTTGTTATATGTCATAATGTTTTTTTTTTTGGTTGTGTATGTGGAAAACATCAAAAGCCACCCATTAAAACCACCTTTTAGGAATGAATAGAGAATATTGCAGTAAAGTAGAAGTTCCAGTAATCAAAGTAGAGAGGTTAGAATAAGAGGTTTAATACCTAGATGCATCTAAGTAAGAAAGCAAGGGCGTAAAGCAGGGAAATTGGATGATGATGAAGGGGGTAGGGTTGTCGTGGAAGCGCGAGGGTGCTAGTGATACACTCTGTGACCGGGGTCACGAAAGCCGCGGTTGATAGAGAGATCGGAGCCCCACTCATTAAAGTAAAGTGAAAGGTATTGTAGGGGTTTATGGAGTAAGGCCTGAACAATGTTCGAAGGGAATGTGCTGGGGGCTGAGATATCAGGTGGGAGGTTGTTTAACCAGGGTATCATAATGATATGTTTTAAGTAGAAAAGTGAGAAAAAAGGATGTCGATTTGACATCCATAATTTCTTTAAATGGTGTCACAGTTTCTTCAAAATTTAAAGAAGAGTTGCATTTGTTTAGCCACATTTTTGTGCTATCTTCCATAACTGATTGATTTTCCAGATAAAGTTAAAATAATATTACATTTCTTGTAAACCTGATGAGAAGTAGTAATAATCTTATAACGGTATTTTTGTGCTTTCCGATATGTCTTTCTGCATTTTCTTTACCAGATCGATGAGAAAAATGTCTTCTAGGTATTAAAATTGATTCGTATAAAGTTTTGTTCAATGTGCTTTGGCAGAATGTTTTGATGAAGACTATATCCTTAATAAACTTGTT
>NC_051846.1:150477113-150487203 GCF_002237135.1 Teleopsis dalmanni | reverse complement strand
GTTTTAGCTGAATAAAATGTTCGAGTTGCCATATGTTGGCAGACTCCTGGGATATGTTAGTTAAAACTGCAAACATTTCATATTGAAAATGCTCGTTGTTAAAGTAGTATTGTTATCGCTTTGTTGTTGTATTGAAACTGTTTAAAACTTCTCCAAAGCTCGTCGTAGCTTCTTACAATAAAATGGACATTAAGACTCACGTTCTTTTTTCACCTTAACCTCTTCACCCAATATTGTTGTGATTTCACCTTGCATAAATGCCCATGGTATGGTGGAATTTGCTAAGGGACAACGATCACCACTTGGGCAATACACCTCATTACCGAGACCCTGTAGTATAAAGATAAGATCCATAATTAAACATAATCCATACATCGTGTTAAGAATTTAAAACTTACATTTTGTCTCTTAATACTCTCCCGACTGCAGGGAAAGCAGAATTTATGATGATTAACCGAGGGGCACTGCACAAAGTGTGTATCCTCTAAACGTTCCTGACATAATGTGCACTTCAATGTGGCATTTTGTGCTGAAGTAGGTGCAGCAGCGCCTGGAGCTGTTGCTGTTGAATTCATGCCAGGAGCTGACTGTCCTGTGCCATTGCTACCGCTGGGTCCAGTACCGGCATCTGGTCCGCCGTTAGCACCGGGTGGCAATGGTCCTGCACCCCCACCACTGCTTACATTAACTGAGCCACCAGGGCCAACTTGTGGAGCATTTGGCTGATTTGATTGCACTTCCGAACTGGTAACAGTTGTGCTAGAAACATGACGAGAACCAGAAGAACGACGACCGGATGATGAGCCTGCTGTAATGACAAAAAAAAAAAAAAATTAAATTTAAAAATAAATTTTAAAATATAAATTTTGAAAGAATATTAAAATTGTATTGTATGTTAGTTTGCTTAATTAATGCAAACTCACCCGAACTATTCGGTGAATGTTGGCTACCGCGAGAAGCTGTACGCGGTGGTGGAGGTCCTGGTGGGCTGGGTCCATTGCGTGGACTACCTGGCGGCAATGTCTCTGTAATTGACATTAAATTAGCCATCGGACTTTGTGCTAATTGTGTAACTGAACAGGCTGTTGTTGATAATTGTGGTAGAGGTGGTGGTGCTATTGACTGTGGTAGAGGTTGTGGTTGTGACGTTGGTAAGGCTGGAGGCGTCGAATTGCCCAGCGAAACGGCCGGATGTGGCGTTGAGAAAACTATAAATCATATAAAATTTTTTCCCGAGAAATGGAAAAAATATATGTATTTTCAATAAGTATTTATTTGCACCGTAACATACATTATACACAAATAAAAATAAAACATTAAGTACAAAAAAGAAAATATTTCATTTAAAATAAAAGTATGTGGAAATAAAAATTAGAAAAAAAAAAAGAATTTAAAAGAATTATATGAAATTATTTGGTTTCGATAAAGAAATAAATACTTAAGAAAAAAACTTGTGATTTCACAAGTTTGACGTTTTTTGGTGTGTGGCACTGATCAGTGAATTTCTTTTAAAATATTAAGAGTTAATAGGTAATTACAACTCAAGAACCAACAACAGACCTTAAAGAACTACTGTACAAGAACTCATCTTGTACAACCTAAACTAATACACAACTCAAA
The DNA here is from genome assembly GCF_002237135.1 of Teleopsis dalmanni. Taxonomy (NCBI): domain Eukaryota; kingdom Metazoa; phylum Arthropoda; class Insecta; order Diptera; family Diopsidae; genus Teleopsis; species Teleopsis dalmanni. The sequence goes on along the minus strand of NC_051846.1, from coordinate 150,485,583 downwards.
CCACTTTATATACTTAAATAGAAATAATAGTTAAGTACAACAAAAGGACCACCAACAGACCTTAGTAGAGTACTAGGATCGTCTTAATAATCTTAACTAGTACGCTACTAGTATCACTAAAAGTGGAACTTTTGTAAATGCACGCATATGTGTGTATATTCTAAACTAAAAAATATTTCTCAGAAAATCCTAACACTTTGTAACAGAAACTTTTCCAGATCTTTTCTGGAAATCACTTCTTTTACAAGTTTTAATTTTTATGTTATATTAATAATGTTACTTGAATTGGAGAATAGCGTCTTCTCAGATAGGCATCGTTCATTCACTAGATGTTTGGGACCTCCACCTTTTTTTTAAGTGGTTCTACGAGTCTGAATGTCTAAACCATGGTAATATAACGCGCCATTATTTATGCCTAAATGAGTTTAAGTACATAAGGCTGTCACTCTACGTAAAGAAAAAATAACATATTGATATCGATAATCAGTTATCGAATTTAAAATAATAATAAGTTATGTAACAGAATGCTAGCATCTGTGAAATCAACTTTTTTAAAAGTGTTATTTCATAGAAAATCCAAGCAAAATAAAATTTTATGTTATTTTATGATAACATAATAGAATAACAACGATATCGATTATTAGTTATCGAATTTGTAATCATAATATATCTAAGAAGTTGTGGAATAGTTTGCTAAGGATATGTACAATTTTAAAATATTATCTGAAATAAGAAATATCTTGCACTTTTTATGAAATAGATATAATATATATTAATAATTTTATCTAAAATTTAGTACAGATAAACTTGAAGAAAAAATCTCAAAATAGAATTTCAGAGTATTTATCACAGAATTTCTTTGTATATAACATGAAGCCATTGTTAAGTACAAAAATATATTTATATACAAATACTTTAATTGTTTTTTTGTAAATCCCCATAAATTCAGAATCAGTGATCACCGTACAAATAACGCTAAACGCACGACTCCTCTATTCAAGTGAAAGTAAACCAATCTGACAAATCCAATCATCTTTGCCAAGTTTCTGATTTTATAGAATAAAAAGTATGTTTGATTGGTAAGAAAAAGAGTCCCTGAAAAATTGATGGACGCTGACACGACATACCCCCGATAAATGTCATTATAGAAAATGTCATAAGAAAAGATGCTCTGAAGAATTTGAATCTTCTCCTAGCCAACGATAAACATAGACAGATCAGATGAAGTTTCACAATCCCAGATGAAGTGTGTTATCTGCAATAACCCTGCTGCAACGATGATATATGGAGATACACAGTATAAAAAAAATGTAGTCCATTGCATAATAACAATAAAAACAAACGTTTGAACTTCGTGCTCTCGACAGTCTCTTTACGAAATAACAAATCGGTGATCCCGAGGGAGTTAACCGTCTGACAACGGGATACTTTTAGTTGGTTGAAGTCTCACACTGACTTAGACTTTCGTTTGCTTTACAATTCGAACGCTATACCGCGACCTATTAAAACTCTTGCACTATAAGATGGGATTATTATCAGGATGACATATAAGAATTTTTATGTTATACGATATAACAATGCTAAACCACGACCTATTAGAATTCTTGCGCTATAAGATGAAGACAATGATACGCCTGGACCTATTACAACTTATCCGTTATAAAATGGAAAAATGCTACATCGCAATCTATTAGAACTCTTGCGCGATAGGGTGGGATAATGATACACCGCGGCCTATAAGCACTCTTGTGCTATAAGAATGTATGTGTCTATACATACATATGTATGGTAAATTATAATTTTTGGAATATCTAATTAGACATTTAAATTGTATAATTTCGATTTAAAATTAAATGACTATAGATCAACTCTACATAATCCTAGCAAGTATGTATGTTGATCCTTTTTTCGTGTCAGCGCAACTGGGCACTTTTAATCTTTGATAGCTGGGGGTAGATACTACAGGGACCCACCCATTTCATTGACTAATTTATGTATTCCTTATAAGCTTCATGATTATTCAGTGATTGATCTAAGATCTGTTATCTGTTATCGATAACAAGAAATCGATTAATATTTTAATTTTAAATTATTATACATTTGTTGAGATCCCATAAACATACGTGCGTATATATAAATAGATATATGTATATAAGTGTTAATAAATTTAATAAAATTTCTCAAAATGAAATCGAGAAATATATTTTGTGGGGTGTTGGTGGGTGAGGTAAACACTAAATTCCCTCTATTAATACGACGGTAAAAATAGAATCTGATACATGCTAACATAACAATGATAGAATGAATATATATACTATATATACACTATATATACATGGAATTATAGTGCTGGAATATTTGAAAATTAAAATTTTGTTCCACAACGAATGGAGAATGGAGAAAATTATTTTTATCAACAAAACATTTTTCATTCGATTTCGTGCCTAATGAGAAGATAAATAAACTTTTCTGTTGTTATATATAAATTCTGAGATACATACGCTGGCTGCATGCACTGTGTTTTTAATAAAACAAAAACAAAAAAAAAACAAAAAACAAAAATAAAAATAAAAGCAAAAACACAGCATGCTACATGGCAACACAACAAAAAACAATAACAAAAATGAAAATGAGAAACGAAAGAAAAAAAAAATATTTTCACAAAATTAAGAATTAAGGCAATTTTATTGAATTGAAATCCAAACAAACAACAAAAACGTCAGCAGCAAAAACCGAAAAAAAAAACACCAAAATTTATAAATAAAAAGCAAAAAATACTAATAATAATAATAATAGAGAAAAAACATCTGCTACTCGCATGCTCTCAGTGGAGCCGCACAAAGAAAATATTTACAACAAAAGCAACAACGTGTATGCCATAAAATGTATTACGATCCGGTGCAGTGAGGTAAAACGTAAGGTGAAGTGTAATTGAGTTTGTATGCCTTTTTTTTCATTTTTTTTTTTTTTGTATCATGATGTGTAAATACGAGAATGCCTTGTACAAGTCATTGTTGCAGAACCAGTAGCCCAGACCTGAATAAGGGGTGATGTGGATTTCTTGAATCAATTATGAATGCATACGTCATTTTTGTAACAGTAGTGGTGAAATGTGTGCTGTTCATTGTGTATATGCTATACGTACGCTTGAACTATTTGGTTTGTATGTTGGACGACGTTGACGACGTCGACGACGAGTTGTACGCTGCGTTTTAATTTCGTGACGATTGAGGCAAAGCATGATTTTTTTTTTTAATACGAATTTTTTTTTGTTGTTTTATTGTTTTAAGAAAACCAGCTAAACAAGAAATTCACAAAGCGGGATATTTTTTTTTTGTTTGTGTTTTTTTTTTTGTTTTTTGCAATAATTCTTTTCTACTACATTTTAAACTTGTAACTGGTTTTACATTTTGGTCATAAGCAAAACTAGCTTAAACGATAAGTGCGCGATGTCAAGCGACTCCAAGCACAAAACGTTGTTGTCCAGTTTCGCCACTTAAAAGACTCGTCTCGTTAGAGAAACGTTCAGGAGATACAAGTTTTAGAAATTCACTAGATTCTTATTATTGATTTAACAGTCCACTCCAGTCCAGTCCAGTCCAGCAATCAGCAATAAGAATGCAAACAAATGTGCTGATGTGCTGTTGCATATATTAAAAAGGCATTGGAATCACATGGAGAACGAACCAGTTTAGTATTTAGTAAGAAAATAGCAACTTAAATTCCACAAACGGTCGTTCCGAATAAAGATTCATTCCTACAACAATTCTTAATATGTTCCACAAAACAAAAACATAGTCACATGGAGAACAAGTTTTTTTTTGCTTTTTTGTTTTTATAACAAAACTTCTGGTTTTCTTTTAGAATTGTTAGTTTTTATTATTTGTTGCTGTGTTTATTTATTTTTTTATTTTCATTTCTAATTTTTTTTATACTCGTTTAGGGCAAGTTATTCTATAAACGATATTTATAGAAATCATTTGTTTATAATACTAATTTGTGTATTATGTTATGTGTGTGGTGAATAAACTCATCCAGTCGCAGCAAGCGCTAAATATCTCGCTCTAGTGTGTATGTGTGTGTGTGTGTGCCGCCCATGTTAGTGATTGAAAGCGGCGATAAATGTGTATTTATCATTATGGACTCTAGTCACGACGTATGGATCGACAACGTACTTTGCATATTTCAGATGGATGTGTATATGTAAATAAAGTTTCGTTTATTAATGCAATAATTCGCAAAAAAAAAAAAACAAGAAAAAAGCTGTTACGATTTGTAGCCCTGAATTGATAACGTTGTTTTGGTGGCCTTAGTTCAGTATAAAAATAAATGATTAAATAAAAAATGCATAATACATTATAAAACAAATAAATATGTATATACATATATGTATATGTACAAACATATGTATATATAATATTAAACATGGAATAATATTGAGTAATTATATGCATACATATATGAGTAACTTAATGTTGATAATGCGAATAAAATGCAGCTTTTAGAAGATAAAAATTCATTTTATTCTAAGATTTTTTATAAGGGAAAATTTATTAAAATGTCTTGTGTTGATTACAGTAAACCATTATAGAAGTCATGGTGTGAAGAGTCCATTAAAAATGTTGTGGGGTAAACAGTCATTAGAAATATTTCTAAAAAAAATTTAGAAAAACATAGTATCAGAGAAACTCGAAAATAATACTTCAGTTTAAGATCATCACAATGGAGAATAGATGTTTCCAACTGACGCCCTCTCAACCTACCAAGACGAATTGATCCTCGAAAATAATACTTCAGTTTAAGATTATCGCAATGGAGAATAGATGTCTCCAACTGAAAGTACTGACAGTTATATTAGTACACGCCCTCTCAACCTACGAAGACCTAGAATTGATCCTCAAAAAAAAAAAACAGACATTGTTGAAGGCAAACTCTGCTCAACTTAGGTCAACTTTGTAGGAAAGAGGTTAGAACATTTCTGAGATTATGCTTGTCTATCTTCAAATGAAAGTACTGACAGTTATATTAGTACACGCCCTCTCAACCTACTAGAACCTAGAATTGATCCCCAAAAAAAAAAAACAGATATTTTTGAAAGCATAGTCTACTCTTCAGGTCAACTTTGCACGAAAGATGTTAGAATATTTCTAAGGTTATGCTTGTCTATCTTCAAATGAAAGTACTGACAGTTATTTTAGAATTGATCCTAAAATAAATAGACATTTTTGAAGCCAAACTCTGCTCTTCAGGTCAACTTTGCAGGAAAGAGGTTTAGAACATTTCTGAGGTTATGCTTGTCTATCTTCAAATGAAAGTACTGGCAGTTATATTAGTACACGCCCTCTCAACCTACCAGAACCTAGAATTGATCCCCAAAACAAAAACAGATATTTTTGAAAGCATAGTCTGCTCTTCAGGTCAGTTTTGCAGAAAAGAGGTCAGAATATTTCTGACGTTAGACATATCTATCTCTAAACGAAAGTGCTGAGAGTTATATTAGCGCACGCCCTATTAACTTAGCCTAACCAATGACATGATCCTTTAACAACAGAAGCTTTAACTAATAACTGGTATTAAAAAAATTTGTTTAGGAAACAGCTGATCTTGCGTAGATTTTTCGTTTAGGAAACAGCTGTTCATATGTAAGTTTTTTAATTAGTTAAAATTGATTTATTGATTAATTAATTTAAATATAATAAAACTGAAATATCTCAAAAATTTATGAAAAATTACAGCTAAACGCATGAGTTCTTTTATTAACATCTACTTTCGTACAGCTCTTTTAATTATTGCAATTAATTAATTAAGTTTATTAAGTTGAGAATAAACACTATAATGATTTACAAAGATAACAACTAAACACTGAGGTCTCTCATGCGACTATCATCACAAGAGCGATAAAATATAAGATAATGAACAATATAAAAATGAAGTTACTACATAATCAGAGTTTATCTAATTATCTAACTAATAACTAAGTAACTAATCATAATTAGCAACTATGTAGTTATTACTACATAATTACTCAGGGAACTTATAATTATTGTACAAAGCAAGGGTTTTAAAGTATTCATTGATCGTTGATCAGTTAATTGACAATCTGTAGAGAAGATAGAATTTCTTATGACACTATCATCACTACATCAATAACTTGCAGACAAGATAGAAACTCAAGCCACTATCATTACTAGAAATCAAAAAAATTCAAGATAATGAGCAATGAGCAATGGTAGTTTATATATTTATCAGAGAGTTTAGTTTATATACTTAACTGAGAGTTTATAATAATAATAGTTACTAGATAATGAAAGAGATTTCAAGTATTGATCGGTCGTCTCAAATCATTGTCAAACATATGATAATCTGTACAAAAGACAGGAACTCATGACACTATAAGGGCAATAAAATTAAAGATTATTAACAATATATTATAAACAAGCCATAAAAATTGACAACAGACATGATTGTGTTTACATGTTGAACGTAATAGTCATAGGCGATCGATTGTCGACCACATTTCTTAAAGAAATTTGATCGCTTGCAATAACCACGCAGGCTAACAGGAGAGCTATTGGGATTTTGTTGGCATATCCTTCAAAGGAATGTCAACTGTGAAAAAATTTGTTGTGCTGTACAGTTATTTAAAATCAAAATTATTTTTCATATTATAATTAAAACTCACTCAGACTTTAAGTTATAATTTAATTTAATACTTATAGTGTTGCTATATTGTGAATATAAGCATAAGATATGGAGCTTATAATCTATCTACTCTGAATCATACTTTTCACGGACAAAGAACTTTTCTATATATAAAGTGTATCCACAAATATAACTAATGGCACATGACTATTAAAATGCAAGATTTATGGATTGCGCATGTTGAAGTATTTAACTTAATAAATACAATACATACTAAGTTAAGCTAAATCAGTTGATTAAGTTTTTAATATATTTTTAGTATAAGTACGTCATTTATGGACATATGTCAACATATGTAAGTTTTTTATATAAAAAATCCAATTGGACCGTCATTTGATAACAATTGTGTTCAACATATAATATATAATAAATCCAAGTAGCTAAGCACATTTAAATACTAAATTGATAAGAATACTTATATTTGGTCTGTAAATTATAGAGTGAGTTTGTTCAGATTTGAATTTATTAGATTTTCTGTAGTGATGTATAATCTAATTAATTGCACTTCATCAACCTATTCTGGTTAAACCATAAATATTTTTTTCAAGCCTATATATCAATAGATGTCTACCATAGCCTATTCGTTATCTTTTCGGGTAATACAAAAACTGTATTAAATCCGTTAAATTGAAGAATTCGTGAAATCGAATAAATACGTTTAATCAAATAAATACGTTAAACGAAGTTATCTAGTTTTTAATAGTTCAATTATTATTTATTTTTAAAATTACTTTTTATTTTAATTAATTTTTTAATTTTTTTTAAGTTTATTTTGTTTTGGAATTATTTCTTTTTTTCTAAAAATTCTTTTTTTTTTTTGCAAAATCTTTTTTTTTTTCAAAATCTTTTTTTTTGAATATCTTTTTTTTTTTAACAAATTCCTTTGTTCCTTGATATTCTCTATTGATTGTTATATGCTTTCAATTGTAAGTCTTGTAAAATATCTTTTTTGGTTTAAGGGTTAACGTTTTCTTCAGCTCAATATATACCAGCCTTAAGTGTTCTATGGTATTTTTATATGGCATTTCAGTTGTCACTTTAACGATAGGGGTCCTTTCAGATTCATTTCTTTTTTCCTGCAGTATTCGTTAAATCATTCGATATTGTACGCGACGAAATCATAATTCGGCAAAGCATTTGTTATATTGGGTATTTATTATATTAGACGTTTATTGTATAAGCTACATTTATTCGAGTTTCTATGTCACTAATCTATGACGACTTTTGGTCAGTATTCCGTTAAGATTTTATCGTTCACAAGGATTGTGATTCACAACAGCGGATAACAGCAGCGAGAGCATATATATATAAGGTCATATAATATATAAATGTATAAAGTGTTAGAAATCTCTACGAGAACAACAGTTAAGTATTCCCTTGAGTATTTTTTCATTCACAAGCGCTGTTAATCGATACGGGCTATAAGAATGAGAAGATATAATAAAATTCTCTAGCGCTCAGTACTTCCTATAAAGTTTTACCTTTCACAAGGACAGTGTATCGCTGCAGTTTACACTAATAAGACCACATAATTTATAGGCTCTTAGAAATCTCTACGACGACTACCGTTCTGTACTTTCTTTAGAATTTTACATTTACAAGGACTGTGAATCCACACGGGTTACAACAATGTGAACACATAATGTATACAATCTCAAAAATATCTTTCACTATGTAATCAATATCTTTATATATTAAATTTATTCTTTCTAAACTGGAAGGTAACATCTATAATACTTTTTGCAGTATTAATTCCAAACTATTCTCT
>NC_051846.1:150464915-150477013 GCF_002237135.1 Teleopsis dalmanni | reverse complement strand
ATAAGATTAGATATGATAATTGACGCGCTTATCACATAATAAAAATACTCTTACTGATAAGGCAAATACTCGGCAATGACAAAAAAAATCCACCTTTTCCTTCCTTTCCTTGCCTTACCTTTTTTTTTCCAAAGCAACAATTTTTTATCTTCATTGAGCACAACAACAAATTTTTGTGCAATCTCATGTACCAGCGCGTAGAAAAGAAGAAGAAGCACGAAAAACGTACTCACACAGGTGTACATACACAATTCAGCTGTGTATAATAAGGGGTCCAAATAGATATTTCCTACCCTTACCCATACCATTACCATTAACATTTGTCTTGTTAGATTTCTTCTTCCTGCTTAACACCAAACAAGACAACAGCAACAACAACAACCACACACCAACAAAGCTGGCAAAACAAGGAAAAGGAACGAGTAGAGTTGCTGGCATGTACACACATTTTTCAAAAGAAGAAGATTAGGCGCCCTTATTTTACAACTATTTTTGCCATACGCTATTGTTGTTGTTACTGTTATTGTCGTTGTTGTTTTTGTAGTTGTAGTTGCTAAAAATTGTCATGCGCAATACCGCAACACTAACAAAAATGAACGTGCAAAAATCGTTCATGGCTTTCACAAGTTCGTTTGCTTAGTGTGTATTTACTTTTTTTTTTCATTTTTTTTTGTTTTTGTTTAATGTTTTTTTTTGGCTTACATTTTTTTTATTTCTGTTAGTCGTCATTAAACTTGTTTTTATTTTAATCATACGACGGCAACGACAACGACGACGACGACGATGAATTTGAAATACGTAGTAGGTGCCATAACACGACGTACATATACGTTGCCTATACAAAATTGGCAAGCACGTATATAGTATACAAGAGTATTTATACAATGTGTATCTATAAAGAGATATGTTTGTAAAAATTTCTGTACTTGTTTTTGCTTATACAAAACTACATGAAAACAGAGAAACATTCTCAGCATAGTAAACCGTAACTAAAAACACAGGCATTCATTCTACATATTGGAACTTTTAATATCTGCTTATTGGTGTGTGCATGTGTGTGCCTATCACAGAATGTGTGTGTATAATGTATAATGAATGTGCAAGACCACCAACACAACAATCCACAAATAAATAACTCTTAAAGTGTGGAACGTGTTTCAGTTGTGGATAACAAGACATGAGTTGGAAATTCAAATGTATGGTATAGCCCTAAGCCATACATAATTTTTTTTTGTTTTTTATCGTCTTTATATGAGTACATAAATAATGCTTAAATAGCATTAATTTTTATCGTTCAAGCAATCACGAGGGGCAGGCACGGAATGTTGTGTGTTGTCTGTACATGGCAAACTTAAAAAATTTAATTATATTTTTTTTTTAAACAAACGTTACTGCATTTTAAGCTCGTAAGCTCAGTCAAAACAAATTCACATTTGTTTTTATGCATTGATATGCAGATCACACGACCGAACAAGCTCATCACACTTTAAGTAGATTTCATTTGTATGTGTGTGTGTGGATGTGTGTAATTCACAATTACACGTTGAATAACTTAAAGTAAAATATTCATTCCAACGCTTTGATATGCTTCGTTACAAAATAATTATCAGATTCAATTGCTGCTAAAGCTGCTATGTACGCCGCTTCCCTTGCATGTTTATTGTTATTTATTTTAGCGTACATATGTTGTATATAAAGTGTTTAAATATGTACATAGCGTGCATAAACAAGCACGCCAAGTCAGTCGCTTGTATGAATTTATAAGAAAACTAAAATAAAACAATGCTGCGCTTGCATGTCTGTCTCCCCACCGCATTCGTATTTTCGTATTAGACATCGTGACATCACATTCTAAAACAAAACCCAACAAAAGCCAACAAATCCAAAACAAACTCAACCCATGCACATGATTCTTATGTGCCGTGTATGTAGTGAATAAGAAACTTTTATTTATTTATAACTGCCTATTGAGCGGTTACCAATACAGCCAAACAAAGTGCCGGCTAATAAGTTGAGGTGCTGCAATGTCTGAATGTGCTGTGCCGTGTCGTGCCGTGAGGAGGAAAATATTTTAGCAGATGAAACAGTGCCATGGTATTTTTTTTTCTGTTGCTATGATTACTACTGGCGTCTTAGTCAAAAACCGGAAAGATGTGAGAAGTGAAGTGGTAGTACTTGAAGTAGTGGTTCGACGTGGTTTAATGTAGGTTGAACGGGGCACTACACTCGAAGCCAAGCAATCACGTGCGTTAATACAAATATAAAACGCCAATGTCTGACTTTCTCAAATTAATCATTTATATTAGCAACAATTAATATTAATATATAATGTTTAATATTTACATATAAAAAAAAAACTTGATTTCATTATAATAATAAATAAGTAATGGAAGCCAAAGAGTTCAATCAAAGATATTTAGATCTTAAACAGATCTAGTATCTAAATGAGAAGTAACTTTACTACTTTTACGAAAAACAGTAGTAGAGAGGAGTAATTTACAATAGGAACTCGAGCTAGTATCTAAGTAGAAAATAGCCATACCATTTCTTTTATGAAAAATAGGGGGAAAGACGAGTTATTAGTAAAAAGATTTTATTGTTAACAGATCTAATACTTAAACAAAGAATAGCCATATTACTACTTCTAATTTGAATAATAAAAGTAGGGTTGAGTAATAAGCAAAAAGAACTATATCTTTAACAGATCTGGTCATAAAGAATACTCATATTACTACTTTCAAAAATAACAAGAGTAAAGACGCTTAATTCGCCAAAGGGTCTGCTTAACAAATCTAGAACCTGAACGAAAAGTAATCATACTACTTTTTTCATCGAGAATAGCAGTAGGGAAAGGCATTACTAAAGACACCTTGAATTTTAACAAACCTAATTTCTAACAGATACACCACATAAACGAAAAATAGTCGTACTATTACCTTCAGGGAGAGATAAGCAATTAGCAAAAGCATCTCGATCTTTAGCAAACGAATATCGGTCTTTAAGAATTCCGAAGAGTAGCATATTACCATGAATAAAAGGAGTACGGACGAGTAATTAGTAAAAGAAACTCTATCTTTAGCAAAAGAATCTCGATTTTTAATAAATCCGGTAACTAAGCGAAGAGTAGCGTTTTATAAATATCAGAATGTCGAGAATATTTAATTCGAGGTTTGTCTTTGCTGATCTTTAATACCAAAAGTTTGTCCAAAAACAGGGAACGGATGTTCTGTTCTGCTTTAAGTAATAGAAAAGAACTTGTAGATAAATCTCTGATTTGTAGTGGATTTAAAAGATCCTGTTACAGTACATTCATACAAATTTTCAATTCAACAAAAGATAAAATTTTATCATTAATAATTCGAGATAAAAAATTATGGTTAGATGATTTAATGAATAATATTGTAATATTGTAGAAAAAGTATATAGCAACTGAAACCCCCCACATATGTATATATTGTGAAACACTTAAAATTTCAATACAGTGGACTAAAGAAATTTATATACATTATACCAAAAACGTAATTCTCTAAGGCTTGAAAATAATCAATGGAGAGCATCAAAAAATATTTAGTATTTTGAAAATATAATATATCAAAAGTTGTATCTAAGCTACTATAAGATATATTTCTTCGTTAAACTTAATCGTTAGATTTAACGAAATTTTTAATTTAACGAATATGCGATCCAAACAAGCGTTCGTTTATTTGAACGACAACTGTACTTTCAATAGTGAATGATAAGAGACTTCTGTTACTTTCAATATCTTACTTTCAATATCAATATCTTAGCCTCATTCCTATATGAGGCTTACCAATTTCTTAGACTGGCCTGTAAAGTATTTACGTATAACTTGTAATTTTTCAAAGCGTTATATATTTGCCCTTACTTAGAGTATTCAAGCTATCGAAAGGACTAACTCCGAATTCAATTAATTTTATGCAGCTTTGTATATGATAGATATTTAATGCATAGCACTACTGTGTCTCTGAAGTCTGCACTTATATGTAAATTGGAACAGATATTTAATAGATGTTAATTCTAGACTTAAGTCATATCAATTCAAATTGTTGCGATACTGTTACTGTATTACTGTACTGTATTAGATATAATATAATTTTGTTGACATATTTTCTTTAATAATGAATAATCTCTTATCTAATGTTGATCGAGTATCAGATATATTCTCTATTATTTCCTACTTAACTGTTAGTCTCTATTAAGTAAAATAGAATAAAATAGATTACTTAATAAAATGAATATTGCTTCATCTACTGTATTGATTAAGTTATTGAGTTATATCGATTATATCAGCTGAATTTGATTCAATGCTCTATAACTTCCTACTTATATGTTAGTCTTTATTAGTAAAAATCTATTTTAGTGTCTATCGCAATAAATAATAATAATAAAACTTTAATCAAATCAAGCATTCGAAGTAAAGATAACGTTATGAATCCCCGAAAAGAATTTCAATATAATTTTTATTTCGAACAACAGTCAATCATGTGTTAAGCTGATGCATTGAAATTTGATGACTGATTAGAACAGTGATTCTCCTTATCAGTTCCTAATATAGAATAATAAAAAAGTATATAAAAAACTGTTGAATTAATAAAACATATTCATGCAATTGCCGATAAGGATAATGTCTGATGTTCTTGTAGCCAGCAATTGTTTTGCTCACATGAAAAGCACTGATAAGCAAAAGTAAACATCACTGCCCGATAAGGTACGCCTATCTTCCAGAGCAGACGCTCAACAAAAAAGCTAAAGCGTACGCCCAATCAATAGGCAAAGTAAACCAATACGCGATATAATTTTATCTGTAACTGAACAGAGTACAACTTTACAGATATTTTCGAAATATTTATTGTGCACAAAATGTGGTATGTGGTATATGGTATGTGAATATGGATGTGGATGTAGATACTACATGTCGATGGTTCCAATTGGGATTTGCCTACGATCACTCATAACTTTGTAAGCGCACGCATGCTTATCTTATCGCAGCGGAAAGTTTGACTGATAACGGTTATCGCTTGACTTGATAACGCTGAAGTGAAATTATCACTTCAGTAATGTAAAGTTTGTTTATTTTCACTATTTGCGTTGTTGGCAATTAAGTTTTTATTTTGTCATGCAATCATTTTCAGAAGAAAAATATATTAAATTAAATCTTATCTCACATGTATGTAGCTGTATGTAGCTAATGTTCTGATAACGACTGACTCTCATTTTATGAGCTTTTAGACACACAGATTTCATTAGGTGGGCAAATAATGTTATCACCATTAATTTTGTGGAAAGATAACGTACCTAACAAAGCATTTGAGGTATTCACTGATTAGCACGCATCTAAACTCGTACGGCACGAACTGCTCTGCTCTAAGAACTGCTTCGAGAAGTGAGAAGTTCGAAAATTCATCTAAGCTTCGTTAAAATTATTTCAGGCATGTGTGATAATTGAACATGTGAAGAATTGATGGGGGAAAAACTATTAACTTTTATGTCACGTTGCAATTTATTGAAAATTCTAAAAAAAAAAATTAATAAAAAAAAGAAAAAAAAAATAAACAGAAAAAAAACTGAACATACACGCCAGCGTTTGCCTTTGGAATTTTAAGCAATTTTAATAAACATGAACAGCTTTGTATGCCAACCGCGTACTAGAAATAAATTAGCGAATTCCGAATTCCTGCCCCGGTCTCTCCTACGCATAAAAATGACGCGTCTACTCTCTATACTATTTAATACGCGAACAAAGTTTTGTTTTATTTAAAACACAAATTAAAATAAAAATTTAGCACAACTGATAAAAAACCGGTTAAACCGGTTCTGCTAAACTCTTAATCGCCATGAATTGCTTATGAGCTTATGCTTGCTATAGTCGGTCGTCATTGCCGTATATTTAATCTGCGAATGCACAATAGTTCACCGTGGGGTTATCATTATCAAATGTTTAGAATAGATTTTGCACATCTAAAAATATAGTCTTGAGGTTTGTATTATCTTTATGCTACCAGTTTCTGGTAGCATTGGATTTTTCTGGGTTTTTAGTAGGACGCCTTGAGTAAATCACATAAAATATGACGAAATAAAAATGATATTTGTTTTAAAAGATAATCAGAAGAATTATTATGTCAAGGAGTTTGGTTAGTGAAGAGAATAGTTTGGAATTAATACTGCAAAAAGTATTATAGATGTTACCTTCCAGTTTAGAAAGAATAAATTTAATATATAAAGATATTGATTACATAGTGAAAGATATTTTTGAGATTGTATACATTATGTGTTCACATTGTTGTAACCCGTGTGGATTCACAGTCCTTGTAAATGTAAAATTCTAAAGAAAGTACAGAACGGTAGTCGTCGTAGAGATTTCTAAGAGCCTATAAATTATGTGGTCTTATTAGTGTAAACTGCAGCGATACACTGTCCTTGTGAAAGGTAAAACTTTATAGGAAGTACTGAGCGCTAGAGAATTTTATTATATCTTCTCATTCTTATAGCCCGTATCGATTAACAGCGCTTGTGAATGAAAAAATACTCAAGGGAATACTTAACTGTTGTTCTCGTAGAGATTTCTAACACTTTATACATTTATATATTATATGACCTTATATATATATGCTCTCGCTGCTGTTATCCGCTGTTGTGAATCACAATCCTTGTGAACGATAAAATCTTAACGGAATACTGACCAAAAGTCGTCATAGATTAGTGACATAGAAACTCGAATAAATGTAGCTTATACAATAAACGTCTAATATAATAAATACCCAATATAACAAATGCTTTGCCGAATTATGATTTCGTCGCGTACAATATCGAATGATTTAACGAATACTGCAGGAAAAAAGAAATGAATCTGAAAGGACCCCTATCGTTAAAGTGACAACTGAAATGCCATATAAAAATACCATAGAACACTTAAGGCTGGTATATATTGAGCTGAAGAAAACGTTAACCCTTAAACCAAAAAAGATATTTTACAAGACTTACAATTGAAAGCATATAACAATCAATAGAGAATATCAAGGAACAAAGGAATTTGTTAAAAAAAAAAAGATATTCAAAAAAAAAGATTTTGAAAAAAAAAAAGATTTTGCAAAAAAAAAAAAGAATTTTTAGAAAAAAAGAAATAATTCCAAAACAAAATAAACTTAAAAAAAATTAAAAAATTAATTAAAATAAAAAGTAATTTTAAAAATAAATAATAATTGAACTATTAAAAACTAGATAACTTCGTTTAACGTATTTATTTGATTAAACGTATTTATTCGATTTCACGAATTCTTCAATTTAACGGATTTAATACAGTTTTTGTATTACCCGAAAAGATAACGAATAGGCTATGGTAGACATCTATTGATATATAGGCTTGAAAAAAATATTTATGGTTTAACCAGAATAGGTTGATGAAGTGCAATTAATTAGATTATACATCACTACAGAAAATCTAATAAATTCAAATCTGAACAAACTCACTCTATAATTTACAGACCAAATATAAGTATTCTTATCAATTTAGTATTTAAATGTGCTTAGCTACTTGGATTTATTATATATTATATGTTGAACACAATTGTTATCAAATGACGGTCCAATTGGATTTTTTATATAAAAAACTTACATATGTTGACATATGTCCATAAATGACGTACTTATACTAAAAATATATTAAAAACTTAATCAACTGATTTAGCTTAACTTAGTATGTATTGTATTTATTAAGTTAAATACTTCAACATGCGCAATCCATAAATCTTGCATTTTAATAGTCATGTGCCATTAGTTATATTTGTGGATACACTTTATATATAGAAAAGTTCTTTGTCCGTGAAAAGTATGATTCAGAGTAGATAGATTATAAGCTCCATATCTTATGCTTATATTCACAATATAGCAACACTATAAGTATTAAATTAAATTATAACTTAAAGTCTGAGTGAGTTTTAATTATAATATGAAAAATAATTTTGATTTTAAATAACTGTACAGCACAACAAATTTTTTCACAGTTGACATTCCTTTGAAGGATATGCCAACAAAATCCCAATAGCTCTCCTGTTAGCCTGCGTGGTTATTGCAAGCGATCAAATTTCTTTAAGAAATGTGGTCGACAATCGATCGCCTATGACTATTACGTTCAACATGTAAACACAATCATGTCTGTTGTCAATTTTTATGGCTTGTTTATAATATATTGTTAATAATCTTTAATTTTATTGCCCTTATAGTGTCATGAGTTCCTGTCTTTTGTACAGATTATCATATGTTTGACAATGATTTGAGACGACCGATCAATACTTGAAATCTCTTTCATTATCTAGTAACTATTATTATTATAAACTCTCAGTTAAGTATATAAACTAAACTCTCTGATAAATATATAAACTACCATTGCTCATTGCTCATTATCTTGAATTTTTTTGATTTCTAGTAATGATAGTGGCTTGAGTTTCTATCTTGTCTGCAAGTTATTGATGTAGTGATGATAGTGTCATAAGAAATTCTATCTTCTCTACAGATTGTCAATTAACTGATCAACGATCAATGAATACTTTAAAACCCTTGCTTTGTACAATAATTATAAGTTCCCTGAGTAATTATGTAGTAATAACTACATAGTTGCTAATTATGATTAGTTACTTAGTTATTAGTTAGATAATTAGATAAACTCTGATTATGTAGTAACTTCATTTTTATATTGTTCATTATCTTATATTTTATCGCTCTTGTGATGATAGTCGCATGAGAGACCTCAGTGTTTAGTTGTTATCTTTGTAAATCATTATAGTGTTTATTCTCAACTTAATAAACTTAATTAATTAATTGCAATAATTAAAAGAGCTGTACGAAAGTAGATGTTAATAAAAGAACTCATGCGTTTAGCTGTAATTTTTCATAAATTTTTGAGATATTTCAGTTTTATTATATTTAAATTAATTAATCAATAAATCAATTTTAACTAATTAAAAAACTTACATATGAACAGCTGTTTCCTAAACGAAAAATCTACGCAAGATCAGCTGTTTCCTAAACAAATTTTTTTAATACCAGTTATTAGTTAAAGCTTCTGTTGTTAAAGGATCATGTCATTGGTTAGGCTAAGTTAATAGGGCGTGCGCTAATATAACTCTCAGCACTTTCGTTTAGAGATAGATATGTCTAACGTCAGAAATATTCTGACCTCTTTTCTGCAAAACTGACCTGAAGAGCAGACTATGCTTTCAAAAATATCTGTTTTTGTTTTGGGGATCAATTCTAGGTTCTGGTAGGTTGAGAGGGCGTGTACTAATATAACTGCCAGTACTTTCATTTGAAGATAGACAAGCATAACCTCAGAAATGTTCTAAACCTCTTTCCTGCAAAGTTGACCTGAAGAGCAGAGTTTGGCTTCAAAAATGTCTATTTATTTTAGGATCAATTCTAGATCTTGGTAGGTTGAGAGGGCGTGTACTAATATAACTGTCAGTACTTTCATTTGAAGATAGACAAGCATAACCTCAGAAATGTTCTAACCTCTTTCCTGCAAAGTTGACCTGAAGAGCAGAGTTTGCCTTCAAAAATATCTGTTTTTTTTTTTTGAGGATCAATTCTAGGTCTTAGTAGGTTGAGAGGGCGTGTACTAATATAACTGTCAGTACTTTCAGTTGGAAGACATCTATTCTTCATTACGATAATCTTAAACTGAAGTATTATTTTCGAGTTTCTCTGATACTATGTTTTTCTAAATTTTTTTAGAAATATTTCTAATGACTGTTTACCCCACAACATTTTTAATGGACTCTTCACACCATGACTTCTATAATGGTTTACTGTAATCAACACAAGACATTTTAATAAATTTTCCCTTATAAAAAATCTTAGAATAAAATGAATTTTTATCTTCTAAAAGCTGCATTTTATTCACATTATCAACATTAAGTTACTCATATATGTATGCATATAATTACTCAATATTATTCCATGTTTAATATTATATATACATATGTTTGTACATATACATATATGTATATACATATTTATTTGTTTTATAATGTATTATGCATTTTTTATTTAATCATTTATTTTTATACTGAACTAAGGCCACCAAAACAACGTTATCAATTCAGGGCTACAAATCGTAACAGCTTTTTTCTTGTTTTTTTTTTTTTGCGAATTATTGCATTAATAAACGAAACTTTATTTACATATACACATCCATCTGAAATATGCAAAGTACGTTGTCGATCCATACGTCGTGACTAGAGTCCATAATGATAAATACACATTTATCGCCGCTTTCAATCACTAACATGGGCGGCACACACACACACACATACATACATACACACTAGAGCGAGATATTTAGCGCTTGCTGCGACTGGATGAGTTTATTCACCACACACATAACATAATACACAAATTAGTATTATAAACAAATGATTTCTATAAATATCGTTTATAGAATAACTTGCCCTAAACGAGTATAAAAAAAAATTAGAAATGAAAATAAAAAAAATAAATAAACACAGCAACAAATAATAAAAACTTACAATTCTAAAAGAAAACCAGAAGTTTTGTTATAAAAACAAAAAAGCAAAAAAAAAACTTGTTCTCCATGTGACTATGTTTTTGTTTTGTGGAACATATTACGAATTGTTGTAGGAATGAATCTTTATTCGGAACGACCGTTTGTGGAATTTAAGTTGCTATTTTCTTACTAAATACTAAACTGGTTCGTTCTCCATGTGATTCCAATGCCTTTTTAATATATGCAACAGCACATCAGCACATTTGTTTGCATTCTTATTGCTGATTGCTGGACTGGACTGGACTGGAGTGGACTGTTAAATCAATAATAAGAATCTAGTGAATTTCTAAAACTTGTATCTCCTGAACGTTTCTCTAACGAGACGAGTCTTTTAAGTGGCGAAACTGGACAACAACGTTTTGTGCTTGGAGTCGCTTGACATCGCGCACTTATCGTTTAAGCTAGTTTTGCTTATGACCAAAATGTAAAACCAGTTACAAGTTTAAAATGTAGTAGAAAAGAATTATTGCAAAAAACAAAAAAAAAAACACAAACAAAAAAAAAATATCCCGCTTTGTGAATTTCTTGTTTAGCTGGTTTTCTTAAAACAATAAAACAACAAAAAAAAATTCGTATTAAAAAAAAAAATCATGCTTTGCCTCAATCGTCACGAAATTAAAACGCAGCGTACAACTCGTCGTCGACGTCGTCAACGTCGTCCAACATACAAACCAAATAGTTCAAGCGTACGTATAGCATATACACAATGAACAGCACACATTTCACCACTACTGTTACAAAAATGACGTATGCATTCATAATTGATTCAAGAAATCCACATCACCCCTTATTCAGGTCTGGGCTACTGGTTCTGCAACAATGACTTGTACAAGGCATTCTCGTATTTACACATCATGATACAAAAAAAAAAAAAATGAAAAAAAAGGCATACAAACTCAATTACACTTCACCTTACGTTTTACCTCACTGCACCGGATCGTAATACATTTTATGGCATACACGTTGTTGCTTTTGTTGTAAATATTTTCTTTGTGCGGCTCCACTGAGAGCATGCGAGTAGCAGATGTTTTTTCTCTATTATTATTATTATTAGTATTTTTTGCTTTTTATTTATAAATTTTGGTGTTTTTTTTTTCGGTTTTTGCTGCTGACGTTTTTGTTGTTTGTTTGGATTTCAATTCAATAAAATTGCCTTAATTCTTAATTTTGTGAAAATATTTTTTTTTCTTTCGTTTCTCATTTTCATTTTTGTTATTGTTTTTTGTTGTGTTGCCATGTAGCATGCTGTGTTTTTGCTTTTATTTTTATTTTTGTTTTTTGTTTTTTTTTTTGTTTTTGTTTTATTAAAAACACAGTGCATGCAGCCAGCGTATGTATCTCAGAATTTATATATAACAACAGAAAAGTTTATTTATCTTCTCATTAGGCAAGAAATCGAATGAAAAATGTTTTGTTGATAAAAATAATTTTCTCCATTCTCCATTCGTTGTGGAACAAAATTTTAATTTTCAAATATTCCAGCACTATAATTCCATGTATATATAGTGTATATATAGTA
>NC_051846.1:150415950-150464815 GCF_002237135.1 Teleopsis dalmanni | reverse complement strand
GAATTACAACACTCAAAGTGATCTGAATCACATTAAATATAAATATCCGCAGATCTGACAGTAGTGATAGAAGGTGTCTTTAACAAAGACAGAGTATTGATCTAATGTGTACCGATCCTGTTGAAATGATATATATAAATTGCTAAGCTCTCGTTAAGGAAATCTCCATGTAACACAATAAAGTTTCAACATACTTTTAAGATCCTTAGCATTTGAAATTGGTATGACTAAACAAATATTAGTATATTAATTTATTATGGCATCAAAGCGTGCAAATTTAGTTGACCGAATGCAATATACGGTTAGCTCGATTAAAGTTGAACGACAATAAAAACACCAGACACTAATTTGTCATTTGTTGATGTTAACATTTAAGATTTCACTTAATACATTTAAATTTTATAGAAATCAAATATATCTAAGTTTTTAATTTGTTTTTAACTGATTACATGTTAAACAATAACAATTAATATTCTTATCTTAATTAGTAATTGCTTTAGGTTAGTTAGTACATATATCTAATGCGTACACTGTTTTTACATATATGAATCACATATCATATCATATAATCATATATAATTGTTTATATTATATTGCGACAACAGCATAAGAATTGGTTACACTACAGTCAGGATTATCGCAAATGTTTTGTGATTTGGAAACTGTGTATTACGAGTAAAAAGCGTTTTCAAAAAATACATATGTCTTTTTTCCTTAATTTTTTAGTATAGTTACTTGAGCAAGAGTTAGTTCAGGCATAAAAATTGAGTATATATATATATAAATCTTAAGCTTAATATATATTTTCTATATAAAGGGGGGATTTAATACAAACTTATGCGTTACATTTAAAAAAAAAACTGAAGTGTTAGTACTACAATTATTATTCAAGCTGTTGAAAGCTTAAAGCATTTCAATGTGCAAGTTCGAATACAATGTGTTTTTCGTTCGAATACAACGAGCTGCTCGAAAATGTTCGAATATCACATTATGTGTCCGAGCATTTTCTATTATATTTATTTCTTTAAAACAAAACAAAAATAAAATGAATCTAAAGCAATTCTGCTATTTAGGCAGCTCTTACATTTTTAAATATTTCGAAAATTTCTGAACATTTAGAGTTTTTGATTCAAATATTCGTATTCGAGTATGCTTGAATTATCGAATATCATAATGCTTGAAATCTTTGAAGCACTAACCAGTATTAATAACTTTTTTATAAAGGCATAATAATATTTAAAAAAACAATCCTTACTGAATTAATAACTAATTAATCTATGTATTTAGTTTAATTATAAATACTGTTAATGAACTAATATATAAATTATTACTCAATATTTTACAATATTTTCAAACTTAATAGATTATAAAATATCATAAAACTATTTACAATAATGCAATGTTTGCATCGACATGGGCTAAACTATTCGATGGCACTATAAAGTGTTATAAAAATACATATTTAATAAGATTTTAATATTTGTATATATAAATATGTGTATATAAGTAGTGTGTATATAACATGTATTAGTCTAATTGCTTTACGATTTTATTACATTGCTATAATTATTATTGTTTTATATTTTTATAATTTATATGTATATTAGTTGCTTATTATTTTTGTTTTTTATTGTGTCGAAATGTATAAGTAGTTTAAAGTGAGGTACAATAGTAGTTTTAAGAAATATATATACGTCACTTTCCGTATTACCCTGTACATGATTTATATGTATCTATTTAAATATTAATCAGTTTGTTAAAAATTCCTAAAATGTTTTTGTTTTTAATATTGCATTAATTTAGGCACTTTTTAACTTAAATCGAAATTTCTTAAATTCTCAGCAGTTTCAGCACTGCTGTCGCTTCGCTTCGCATCGTATCGAACTTATATTTCGTTTGAAAACTGAATCAATACCTAGAATAGATTTGCGATCGATTGGCTGCTGCTCGTTTTCGTCGCTCAGTCTGTATTTGTTGATCGGCATTTGTAGACGTATTCGTAACTGGTGCAATTGAAAAGGGCTTTGAGTCAGCAATCTTATTAGTGGATTCCATTTTTTTCTTTTGATCGGACATTTTTGCATTTAGGCGATGAACTTTTTCGGGACTTAATATAGTTAAGCGATTCGAGTTGACTTTAGGGGTTGTAGAGCCAATACTAGTATTTGCGAGAACTTGTCGACTAGTGGTTCGTGTATATATTGGTGCTATTAATTTAAAAAAAAAAAAGATAAATAGAAATACAAAAAATTTGATTTCAATTGAACTGACCTGTGAGGTTATCCTGTTTAGCTGTAAATCTATTTATATCTGTACTTTTAGTCGGGCTCAATGTGCGTCGTGTATTTGTCTTATTATCAACAACATCTTTTGTAGGTGAAGTACAGGAGGGCTTTACATTTTTTCTAAATCCTAAGAGGCGATTACTAACTTTACTTCTATCTTGCGTCCTATCACTTGCAATATCCTTAGCATACGTTAATTTGTTTTTCTTCGCTTGTATTTCGGTAGACTTTATCTCAGGTTCATCAAGCTCTTTCAAATAACTTTTAAATGTTCTTTCGGCTGGCTGTTTAACACGCTTCACAGTTGTTTTCTCTTTCACAACTTCATCATTTGACTTAATGGTCATGGCAGCTAAATTTTCTAGAGATTCTGAATGTGGTGTATAGAGCTCCACAGCTTTTGGAAATTGCTTTCTACCAAAAATCGGTGTTTGATTAACACGTAGCGTTTGCATTGACGAACTTTTGCCCGCATTGACCTCCGCTGCTTCCATGCGTTGAAACATTTTTAAAGCTTGAGGTGGTGTTCTATACACAGCATCTGTAGGACTTACCTTAAAGTATGTTTTCATAGAAGTTTGAGAATTCGTATAATTTTTACGATTAGCTTCATCAATGGTTTCGAATTTGTTTTTACATAGATTTAATTTTGTTCTAATATCATCCAATGCATTTTTATATGATTTCTGCGCAATATTTTTTTGTACTTCATTCATAGCGTTTATAGATTTTGCATCTTCTTCGACGGAATTTATAAAAGTCTGACGGTTCTTTAAACTTTTATTAGCTGGAGATTCAACAATTGTATCATCTTCCTCTAATACAGTTTTAACAACTGTTGCCAACGGCTCTATCGGTTTAACATGCTCCACAGCGTTGACTTCATGGTAATTGAGACTTGTATCGCAACTTGAGTCGAAGTCAGAACAATTATTTAAGTCTTTAACATTACTAAGCCTCAGATCACCATCGCGGTGAATATCTAAGAGAAAACCCTTATCACCATAAGGCCGGTTCTTTTTACTAACGCCATTCTGTAAGCTATGTTTTACTGCTTCTAATACACGTTCGGTACAATTATTTTCAGGTGTCAAACCACGCTTTTGATTTTCAATTAAACGCTGTCTTCTTCTTGCACGCATGCTATCACGTATTCGTTCCCCAGTGGGTGAGAAATCTTTACCTAAGTGTGGCGATTTAGGTATAGCTAATGGCAAATTTTGAGTATTTTCCTTTTCTTCTAATTTAATTGTTTCAACTATCTTGATTTCATTTTCATTGGACGGAATGTTTAGGGGTTTTGGTATATTTTTACCAAGTTCATCTAAATCGTCTCGACTTAGATTTGATTTTGGCGTTAGAAATCCTTCTGGTGTAGAACTTATACTAATACCTGGAAAGTTCTCAATATCATAAAGTAATTCGAGTGGCAAAGACTGATTTAAAGTTGCATGTGTCAATAAACTCTCCAACCATATATCTAATACTTCAAATGACGGCCTGTGAAAAGAGATTATTATTATTAAAAATACTGCATATAGTGGTCAAGAAAATTGTTATACACACCTTTTATCTGGATTTAAATCACAACATAAGAATGCAATTTTATAAAAGGACTCGGGACACTGAAAACAAAACTTATCCCGAAAAACGTTTTGATTTAAACCAAAGTCCGACGTGCGCGGTAAAAAGTCAGGATCAGCCTGAACACGTCCAATTATCTAGAAATTTAAGTATAATTAATAATTATTAATGTTGTTAACACTGTATTTAACTTTTATTATTAGACAAAACATTGTTGTTGTTACCATAACAATTGGAGATCTATGGTATATAGTAGATAACAGGAAAGGAATTACAAATACATATACATGATTCAGAATATGGTTAAGTAAAGAAAGTGTGAAACGAAAAAGGGATCGTTTGGATCGACAGAACAAGAAAGGATTTGGAAAAGACAGATTTTTAATTAAAGCAGAGTCAATGAGGGGTAGAACTGCAGTTAGGGCATATATTGGGTATAGATGCAGGAGAAGTTACTGTTTAACATAGTAATAACGTGGCTATATCATGATTTTCATGGGGCTAGAACAGTTCCCGGAGCGGGTTTTCTTCGCGGAATCATTCGTCAATTGCAACATACAAGTGTCGCTCACCATTCCCTAAAGGGCGTAATATCAGCAGACAAAACATTGATACGCAGTGCCATATAAGATTAATTATGCTAACCATTCTCTTAGGATTAGAAGAGATTCTGTTAAACTAACCTTAATAAATTATAGTTATTGATTAACCAAACAATATATTTTAGTTTAATATCCTAGGCCTTATTCGGTTTAATGATAGTTGTGTGGAGTTAGTTAGTGGACCCGCTCTATTTTTGTAATTAAGCAAATAAAATTACAGAATGTACTATTAGAATTTGACATAATAAAATAAGTACATACTCATTACTATTAGTGCCTATTTATACACATAAACCGCAATAAATGTCTCATTTTGATAATAATTTCATACGTCACAATAAAGTACCATGACGAAATCTGTATAAACCAAAGAAATAGGCTATATAAATCAGTACCTTACAACTCATTGAACTCATTTTTTTACAAATGTAATTATAGTCAGTAATATATTATACATAATTCCAAACAATGCTCTCCCCTTTTCACACTTCATTTACCTAAACCTAACCTAAGCCATGTAAACGTAGTTCTTTTCATATTATCTATCGCATAGATACTCACGGGTTACAACAACAACTTATATTTAAAAGATTTCATTAGTCTTTGTAAATTCATTCCTTAATACGTACCTCACAAAGCACAATTCCAAACGAGAAAACATCAACTTTTTCATCGTATTTTAAGCCTTTCATCATTTCAGGTGCCATCCAATATGGATTACCCACGACTGTGTAACGTTGACGTCTTTGTCGACTTTTACTTCGACCAAAAGTGCCAGTATTCGAATTTGTTCCATTACCACCGCTTGTTGTAGAACTACTATATAGAGGTGACGTTATAATTCTTGCCAAACCGAAGTCTGCTACAATCACGCTTTTATCATCACGCACTAAACAATTTAACGAATTCAAATCCCGATGTATTATATTCATGGAATGTAAATAACTCATGCCACAAGCAATGTCTTTTGCAAATGAAACACGTTGTGGCCATGTTAATGGCAGGCCCGAATCGTGTATTAACTCCTTCAAAGAACCACCTGGTATATATTCCGTAACTAAATGTAACTTTTTGTCTTTGTACAAAACGCCAATAAAACGAAGCACATTCTTATGATGCAGTGAACGCAAAACTGCGACTTCTTTTAAAAAATTACGCTGCGCTTCTTCATCGACGCGATATAGTTCCTTAAGTACCATGACTTCCTTCGTAAGGCGATGTGTTACTTTATAGACTTGTCCAAAAAATCCTTTTCCAAGTAGTTCACCTAGTACTAAGTCAGACGCACGAAATATGCGCTGTGGCTTAGGTTCAACACGGAATGACTTGGTGCGCGATAAATCATACATATCCTGCGGTTGAGCATGTTGCTCATCCAACAATTTTGACATACTGGAACAGCGTTCTTTTTCTTTAAATGGTAGATTTGTTGTTGTTGTATTTGTGGTGTGCGGCATTTGATTCACATCATGTGTTATCATATTTAAATTTTTATTTTTGCGCAATTGTCGTGTCTTTGTGCCACTGATATAACCTTCATCTTTACGTTTGAAAAGTCGTTCCTTATCGTTTTTTGTGTTTAGATTGTTTTCGTTACGGCCATACACTTCTATACTTGACGCTGATGTTGCCAATGGCGGTGCTTCAATCGTGGCTTTCTGTATATCGGCCTGGCTGCAGCTACGACAAACTTGTACTGGATCGTGCTCAACGGTTAGTTGTAGTATTTTCTCTGTACTGCGTATCAGTTTATCAATATGTTCGATCGACGTGTCACTGACTGGTGTGCCATTCACTTCTAAAATACGATCGCCAATGTGCAAGTTTGCTAAATTTACATCGATTCTAAAAATAATTTTCATTATTATTTATATCTTTCGTGTTTGCAGATATGAATGAGTTAATGTGATTATGTTTAGAAAGCATTACCTATATGCACCACAACATTGATCGATCACTGATGTTATAAAGGAGAATACGTATTTTCCCACTCTGCCATATATTCTACAAATGAATCTTCAAGGAAGTGGAAAAGTTAAATGAAATTAGTAATGCAGCGGTAACTACGTGTGCTGTTTAATGTGCTAAATTAATTGCGATTTGTGTTAGTTGCGAAAATATTTATTCTGGACATAGGTTCAATAAATAACTTCGAAATTAGTATTATTAATTGATGACTAAATTAAATTCCACAATAAATTCTTTAAACAATTGTTTTTAAAATAAAGATTGTGTCATTATGGTGAGCTTAAATACATTGATAAGTTGATAAGATGCCTTGTCTTGCTTTCTTGACAGCTGAACGATAAAATTTAATAAGATAATAAAAGTTGATAAGAAATAAAAATGCAAGTGCTACACTTTATTTGTATTCTTACAAATGAACTAATTATTAAAATTAAATGTAGTTAAAGTTTAAACGGCTATGTCCAGTGTACAAATATATTTGCACAATTGTTAAACTAAAGCGCATATTTTAGAAATTATTTTTGTGTTTATGGAAATCTTACTCTGAAATTCTCACAGCTGGACAAATATCGCCTGCCCCACCGCTACCATCTAAACGCACGGTAGGCGCAATGAAACCATGTACTGGAGAGCTACCATCTATGAAATGACGCTGTACGCTAACATTATCTACGGATAGCCTTAAGCCCGGTGTGGCATCCTTCGGAATTTCCACTAAACGTATCGAATGCAAAGGTTTAGCATTACCTCCGCCGTCCGTTTCACTTGTGGGGCTAGTTTGTTTTTTGTAACACGTTCCACAATACAATTTAGATCGTTCGACCAAAGCATAGGATTCACCATCGCCAATAAAAGTTGCGCAAGCACTGCAACAGAAACATTCCGGATGAAATTTATGATCACCAGCAACCATAACAGGCCCTGTTATCACGGCACTGCATTGTTGACAAGCTTCACCGAAACGCTGATAATAATCCTCGCGACAAAATAGCAATCCCTCCTTCTCAAAATACCAATTGTGCAAATGTACATCACAAACCGAGCAACGGAAACACTCGCTGTGCCACTCTTGTCCCAAAGCAATAACAAACTCCTCGCGACTCAAGTGCAGAGCATTCAAACAACCCGCACATGACGTGTGCTGACCTTGCAAGTGCGCGGATTGGGGTCGCGTACGCTGTTCGTTTGTTGGCGGCTTGGATACTGTGGGAATGTGCATGAAATCTGCAATTGCAAAATATTAAAAATAATTCAGCGATAAAACTCAGCTCATAAAATTGTGTCATTTTCGAAAACGTTACAGTGTGAGATGTTTTACAATCTATTTCACTCGCTTAACCGTGACCCTGAGACCGCTGCGCTAGAGGATGATTCATTTCTCGTACATTATGTACGACGAGTACGTGATTTTTAATGGCGGCAGTAAACAAGCCATTCTGTCATCGAATTGCAATACCCCCGCGTCATTACTTGAATGTAACGAATGCAACCACTGAATTTATTGCAACATTTCGATTTCTTAATCACAAAGTGCAATTAAACCACTTTCTTACTAAAATAAAAATTTTCCAAACTCCATTTCTCACTCAACCCACGCATTTTACACTTGTTACTTTTCGCACGAAATTTTTGCTTTTCCACTCAAATTATTAAATAATTTCATAAATTTTCATTCTTTATTCACATTTTAAACGTTTTTTGTTTATTTAACGTACCATAATTTAATTTTTTATCCATATTTCGAAGCTACATTATTTTGCTGTATACTCTATGCCCCTTTTTCGTTTTCTTACTGCATCTAAAGAAAAAAAAACGAAGCAAAACAAAAACGTCAACACGAAAAAAAGCAAAAAGCAAAAAAAGCATTGCCAGCATGCATTTATTTTTTATTCGAAAATTATAAAATTTTGGGAGATTTTTTGGGATATTTTGCACTGCACATATTTAACCATTTATCAGCACGTATCGACACATCACTACATTATCGACACAACTTAGAATTTCCCTCATTTAGAACGCAACTTAGGCTAACTCGCACACGTCCTAAATTGAAATTTCCTAGGGATTTGTTGCACTGCACTTATGTAAATATTTATTTATTTATTTATTGCAACTATTTATTATTTTTGGTTAAAAGTTTCCAAATTTATTTATTTACTAGCTGACCTGGCGAACTTCGTCTCACTTACTCCTTTCTAATGATCGAGCAAGTGCAGTGTTAACTCGATCTCTTTCTTGCCTAGTTTTTCTCTACTCACTTGTTTCTGTAGCTCGTTCTTCTCTTCTCCTTTTTGCTTGATTTGTAGTTCGACAAATAGCACTTCGCTTTGGTGGCATAATTGTTGTGTTAAATAAAATGTATTTCCCTCTGATTTTAATAAATTAAATTAAATTAATTATTCTATTTCACTTAATATATTTACTCAAAACTAAACTGAAACACATACAGTACGAATATAAAAACCACACTGACTTCTCACAATCTAACAATATAGGATAGCTAGATTGTTTTAAATCATATTAGAAATTATATTACAGAATACACTTTTACCAAAATATTACTAATTATACCTAATAATTTCCTAAATTTTCATGGTGATTGGATGTATGGTTTTTGAATCCATTGAGTACAGACATACACACAGACAACATTAATTTTTATATACATATATAGATTTAAGATTTATTAAACATCTTACAAAATTTTCACAATGGGTAAATTCTAATAAATACCAACATTTGTTGCCCTACCAACATAATTTACTATATTCCTGAATTTACAATCAATTTACTCAAACTCGTACACAGCTATGATATATAATAGGTCTGTTCTACGAGCTACTCTTAGTAAAACTCAAGTAAAACACAAGTTAAGTACAAACCGAGAGCGTAACACAAATAAAGTGTTAAATTACGCTCTTTATACAGATTTTCATGGAATATGCCGAAAGAGGGCCTAGCTTTATATCTTAATAATCTGCTTAGCTCATATTATAATAAAATCTATACACAAGAATGTTTTTCCGTTGAATCTCTAGATTGAAGTCAGTGTATGTGTTTCAGATCAATTACACACTTTTTGAGATAAATCTATAAATTAGCTAAGTACGATATTTGAAACAGACTACTATATATGGAGATGTAAGTAGAGATGAGAGTTTTGGGAAGGTATAGTTAGAAATACCATCAGTACCTGCAGACTTTGTTTTTATTATATATATATATAAGATTTTGAAGAGATCAAAAGAAATAAGAAGCTAATTGAGATCATCATAATTAATTCTGTGGTATTAGCCCAATGTCGGGGACTACAAAAATGAAAATAATTTTGATATATTTTATCGATATATTTTCTTATGAAGTGTAGAATTTTGTGACGAACTCTTGCACATTTTTTAAATTGTGCTATATTAAAATCGTGGCTAAACTACAAAGACTTATCGAGATAAGTCTGAAAATGTTTAAGTAGTATTGTCTGAACATATTATTATAGTTTAAAAATTGCCAATGTACTTAATAGTTCACAGGATCTCATAGACATAGTCAAAGGTGGCATATAAATAGAATGCCTCTCTACACTTTTATTGGAATCTTTTATAGTCTTCGGTTTTTCTTGAAGAAATATAATGTTAATGTTATAGATAATTCAATATATAGTGTCATATAATGTTGTTTATAATGTATTTAAAATAATTTACAAAAAAAAACTTCAATTACAAAAACGTTTCCCTGAGGCTGCAAATACCCAGCTTTCAGACAACACAGTGGATTCATAATTTACTTATTCCTTATTGTACTATATCTAATCTTCTTTTAATAAAATAATTGCAATTCTCGGCAAAGGCCAATACATAAAAAAAGTGCTGTTATACATAATATTGATGAATTTTTATTGCATTTTATTATAAAACGAGTATAAAAAGATTTGTTTCATGCATAGTATGTTGTAATCTGATTTTTGGTCTACTTATATTAATATATTTATTCAGTCTAATTTTATAATGCCACGGTAAAACTTTAAACCACCATCGTATTTAGTTTACATACTAATGCTATTTAATCATAAATTATAAGTGCGCATCGCATCCGTATAATATAACTGAATCTCCTATGACATAACAGGCAAACGTCGACAAAATAATACAAGTATTCTAGTATAGTAAGTTACTCTTCAGCTATTCAATGAACTAAGTAAAAAAGAAGGAGAGAGAGAATATATATATTTCCTCCCTTCATTTCGAATTCAACTAAAACAAGTTTGTAGTTTTTCAGTGTCTATAAAATGAAAAGTCAGAAGCAATTTACTCTGTTAGAGAAACTATGTCAGTGACCTCCTCTTGGCCCAGATCAAGGCTGGAAGTCACAGAGAATGTGACTGGAAGTAAACCCAGTGACCTCCTCCTGGCCCAGATCAAGTCTGGATAGTTACAGAGAATTTGACTGGAAGTCTCGTTTGGTTCTAAGCAGAAGCGACAACCTATCTCTTCGGACCGACCCGTTTAATATTCCACCAAAAATCTCAACTCAACTTACCATAACTGTAGGGATGAACCCGCTATTTAGCCTGACGGTTACCTGGAATGTCACGCCGGTAACTTGGACTGCGGTTCACAGATTTGAATAGCAGATCCTGATCTCGCAAGATTGTTCCCAGATTCGTTACCATTGATTCCTGTATGGTCAGGAACAGATAAGGTTTAGGTAAAGATATAACTTCAATTGAAATCGGCAGATTTTTTTTCAATTGTATATTTTTTGGCTACTACTTTTTAATGACTTTTGTTGCCATTGTGACTGCGGATGAAAAGTAAACTTTAAATGGACTTTAAATTTAAAATGGACTTCGGATACAAGACCGCCACTCCAACCTAACCTAACCTAACCTTAAGACCTCTCAGTGATATGATAACTTTCCTACTACTTAATGTTTATGTCCTTTTATCATGACACCGGTTGTATTGTCATCTATCTATAATCTGACATTATTAGCTAAAATGTATATGTATTATTATGGTATTATTAATATTTCTTACTGGTAATCAATTAAATAATAATAAAAGGAAGAAAGTTTCACCGCCTTCTCCAGTTAGCTCCCCCCATGACTCCGCTGGCTCTAATGAGGAAGAAATGGAGATAGAAATTTCTGTTGCGGAGCCTGACCCTTTTAAGATTGAAGATACTGAAATTGATTTCCCGAAATATAATCCAAAAGTCAAATCAACCAAACAGGTGAAATCAGTTGTAAAGAAAAGACTTCCTAAAACAGCACCAAATTCAACAGCAATCAAGTCAATTTCAACAGGAAATTCTCAATTCCCAACTCCTGAGCGGATCTTCACGCCTGAAAACATCCATACTAATGGTATTGTTTCTGACAATATAACGAATCGAAATCTTTTACAACCTGTAACCTCAAATAAGAAAGTAGGCAAAGTTGTACCAATTGTAATCCGTCGAACCAACACGTGGAACTCTTTAGTCAAGCAATTTTTAACAAGAAACATTAATTTTAGCGAGGCAAAGAAGGTCCGTTTGGGCATACAAATAACTCCTGCCACCATAGATGACCATCGCAAGATAACAAGATATCTAAATGAGATTAGTGAGCCATTTCACACCCACTTTTTTCCTGACGAAAAACACCTCAATATAATAATTAGAGGTTTAGAGGGTCAGAGTATAGATGATATTAAAGAAGATCTTGCAGGCCAAGGATTTAGTATCTTTGAATGCCATTTTTTGAAAACTAGACAAGCTGCCAGCAATTTAGTTAAAATCAGACTGCCATCTGACCAGAAGAACATATATAATGTGTCCAGTATTTGTCATTTAAAGGTGATTATTGAAGCCCAGCGCCCTCTAAAAGGTCCCCCACAATGTCATAACTGTCAGCAGTTCGGGCATGTCGCTACTAACTGTAGAGCCACACCAAAGTGTGTTAAGTGTGAGGGCTCACACCATCACCAACAATGTACAAAACCACGCGATGTTGCCCCGATATGTTCGAATTGTGGTGGTGGCCACCCAGCCAACTATAGAGGATGCCCTTGCGCTCCGCAAATGCTGAAGAAAAAGAATGTCTCCACACCAATTTCTACGGTCAGTTCTAAAGTGCAACCATCAATTTCTTATGCCGATGCTTTGAAGAAGGGAAGTACAGCTGAGCAAGTTTCGTCCAATTCCCACTTGCTTACCTCCCACATGGAGAAGCTTTTAAATAATATGCAGATACAACTTAATACAATGATGAAAACTATGATGGAGTCCTTGTTACAAAGTTTAGTGCCAACCGTAGCTGCTTAATGAGTTTGTCATCATATCGACTTAAAATTGTGACGTGGAATGCCAATTCCATTATTAACAAGAAACATGAGGTCATCCAATTCCTGCATGATTTTGAAATTGACATTATGTTGATCCAAGAAACATTTCTGAAACCTGCTATCCATTTTAAAATTCCCAATTATGTTGTTTACAGATCAGACAGAAACTCAAGAAGAGATGGTGGCACAGCCATCGTGATTAAATATGGCATTAAACATCATGCTACAATTTGCAACCAACAATCGCTCGAAACAACATCTGTACTGGTTGAAAGCCAACTTGGTAATATAAATTTTGTGTCAGCATACAGGCCACCGAGTTTGCAAATTCTCCCTAATGAACTTGAGGTTATCCTCAACAACGAGATACCTACTTTCTTAGCGGGCGACTTAAATGCTTATCATAGCAGTTGGGGTGACAGAACTTCAAACAGAGCTGGCAGGGATATTGATGGGCTCGCCACTGAACACTTATGGCAGATTCATGCGCCAGGTGAACCGACACATTATGGCAGAATCACAGGCCACGTCATTGACTTCGGAATTTCAAATAACTTAGAGTCGAATGTGCACGTAGAGGTCCTTGATGAACTGGACTCGGATCACAAACCAGTTCTTTTTATTCTTGAAAATTGTCCAGCAATCAACATGAATCTCACGTACATAACCACTAACTGGGACTCATTTAAGAATCAGGTTGATATTTCAAATATAAATAATTGGCCAGTAACTTCTGAGGATCTTGATGACTGTATCCAAAAACTCACTCTCAAGATTAAGGAGGCATTGGATAATAGCTCCACCACCAGGACCAGAAAACCAAGTAGCTACTTTTATCTGCCGCATTACATCAAACAAATTATTAGACAAAGGAATGCGATTCGAAAATTTGCTCAAATAACTGGAGATCCTATGAGAAGAAGAGAAGCCAATCGTCTCTCTAATGTAATCAGGAAAAAAATTGGCAAATATAATAATGATAAATGGTGCGAATTTCTTTCAGGAATTGATACAGGTAATAAAACCTTCTGGGCTTTGAACAAGTATTTTAGGCTTAAACGTAAACCGGTAGTGCCGCCTATTTATGTAGCTACCGGCATGGCTTTCTCAGACATAGCCAAAGCTGAGGCCTTTGCAGATTCTTTGGAGCTGCAATTTCAGCCCAATACTGATAGTGACTATATTCTCTGGTAGAAGAAAATATTGCCGAAGAGGCTGCTAATCTTAGGAACCTGATGTCAGATGAAAGCATCTCACAGTGTTCCAGAGATGAGATTAAATGTATTATTTCGAGTCTAAAGGCCAGATCGGCACCCGGATATGATAATATCAGTAACAAATGCCTACGTAATCTTCCAGAAGATGCAATCCAATGCATTGTTAACATCATCAATTGCATGCTTAGGCTTGGCGAATTTCCAAAGGCCTGGAAGTTGGCCTCAGTCGTAGTGTTTCCTAAACCGGACAAGAATCCTTCATTTCCGCAGAACTGGCGTCCTATCAGTCTGCTCCCAACTATGGGGAAATTGGCAGAGCGAGTAATCCTGACTAGGCTTAAAACAGCGGTAAATGCCCTAAATATACTTCCTGACGAACAATTCGGGTTTAGGGATAATCTCTCCACGGAACTACAACTAGCCAGAACTGCGCAGCTGATACAAACCGCTCTAAGTAAACGGGAGTCAACCGGGATGATTATATTTGACATAGCCAAAGCTTTTGACAAGGTCTGGCATGATGGTCTAATAGTCAAATTAGCCCGTTTTGGGATCCCTAGTGGTTTGACTAAAATCATTGGTAGCTTCCTGCAAGAAAGGTCCTTCCGTACTAAAATTAATAGCACTCTTTCGTCCGCCCGATCAATTGTAGCAGGTGTACCTCAAGGGTCGCCTTTGTCTCCCACATTGTTTAATGTATACACGGCAGACATCCCCACCTTAAGTCCCACATCAATGGCGCTTTACGCAGACGACACATGCTTGATCTACTCGGATCGGGATGCCTTAAATGTAAGCAACACGTTACAGGGAAATATAGACCTTATGGTGGAATACTTCCAAAAATGGAAGATTAAAATTAATAATGACAAAACCAAGGCTATATTTATAACTCGAAAAAGAAGACAGCATCCTCCAAGAGTGAGCGTTTGCGACACGGAGATACGGTGGGAGGATAACATAAAATATCTGGGGGTCACTTTTGACAAACGGTTCAATTGGCTTAAACATTTGAAATACCAACGGAATAGCTGCTCTAAGATTCTACATTTATTAAAGCCGCTATTTAATAATTATCACTTCAACTTTAAAAACAGAAAGTTACTTTATACGCAAGTAATTAGACCTGCACTTCTGTACGGATGTGTTACATATAGCAAAGCCTCAAATACCACCTTAAAGCAATTACAGATAGCTCAAAACCTGGCCTTAAGAAAACTGTTTAAGATTCCATGGTACATTAGATCTACGGACATACATAGAGATCTTAGGATTGACTCAGTGAAAAAATATATCAGAGACAGAGCTTTAAAATTATTCACTAAAGTTGATACGCTACTTAACCCCGCCATAACAATCCTCAAGTCCACTTCTGGACTCTCAGGAAGATATGCTGATTTAAGGTCCGTCATCAACTGAAAGATAAATAAATGATATGATTTTTTAGCCTAGTTAAAGCCTAGTGTGGGGTAGTGATAAACCCCCCAGCCATTATAGAGTAAAAGTGCGTAATAGCACTAACTCAAGAAGAAGAAGAAGAAGAAGATTAATATTTCTATTGTGCAAGCAGTGGTACTCTGCTATTCATGTGAGGTATCAATATAGACCTACTTTTTAGTGTTTAAACGTAACCTTTTTATAAGTAGTGGTGCCTCTGTTATCTATTCATAATCAGCAATATTATAGTATGTATGTTATTAGCAATAATATATTTAGGTATTATTATATACGGCTTTAGTTCTGTGCATTTAGCAGAAAAGGAACTATGTTATGCACACCTTTAAAAATCCTCCGATACGCAACTACATAGGCCTATTTCTTAATGTTTAGACGTGATTCTTATTCATGTGGCAGTATGAACAATAATTGATTACCTTATATGGAGTCACTCTTCAGCCTAGAGATTCAACGAAGAATTAGTCTTGCCAACAAATGTTACTTCGGGCTAAGTAAGCAATTGAGACATAAATCCCACTCTTGACAAGCAAAAATCACGCTCTACAAATCTCTTATCATGCCTGTTTTGCTGTGTGGTGCAGAAGCTTGAACAATTACCAACAGTGATGAGAAGACGTTAAGAGCATTCGAGAGAAAAATTCTTCGGAAGATCTATGGTCCCTTACGCGTTGGCGACGAGTATCGAATTAGATGGAATGATGTGCTGTATGAGCTATACCGCGACATTGACATAGTTAAGCGCATAAAAATTCAGCGGCTACGCTGGCTTGGTCATATCGTGCGAATGGAAGAAAGTGCTCCGGTTAGAAAGGTATTTGATTCGGTACCCGCAGGTGAAAAACGCGAAAGGGGACGTCCGCATCGAAAAATTCTTCGGAAGATCTATGGTCTCTTACGCGTTGGCGACGAGTATCGAATTAGATGGAATGATGAGCTGTATGAGCTATACCGCTACATTGACATAGTTAAGCACATAAAAATTCAACGGCTACGCTAGCTTGGTCATATCGTGCGAATGGAAGAAAGTGCTCTGGCTAGAAAGGTATTTGATTCGGTACCCGCAGGTGAAAAACGCGAAAAAGCACGTCCGCATCTTCTGTGGAAAGACTAGGTGACAAACGATTTGGAGGCGCTCGGTACTACCAACTGGTGTCAGAAAGCAACTAATTGGGCTGACTGGCGGAGGCTACTTGACGCGGCCAAGGACGACCCACGTCTGTAATGGTCAACTAAGTAAGTAAGTATATGGAGTCACTTCTATGAATTTAGCAGAGAAAAGTGCTCTATATTAATATTTACACTGAGTTCAAGTTCAATATAAATGTACATAGTTATTTCGAAAAAAGATTTTTCAAGTTGATTTTATTTCAGCTTTAAATACATATATATTTTTATTTTTGTTTTTAAATACATTAAACACATAAATTAGTTTAGTTTTACACATTTAGTTTAAATGTTTTAATCAATTTGATTGGATTGGTTTTTTACTAATACTTTGACAATTTGATTTGTTAATTAATTTTTAATAGTTAAGTTTAGTTTTAACGCATTTCAAACTGCGTTGCAAAAGTTTTCATTTTTCATTTTGTTTATAAATTTTATTTAGTATTTGCTCTGAAAGCAATCAAAAAAAATATTTTGTTTGGGATTCACCCAATTCCAAATTTGTGCAACACGTCGGACAATTTGCTATTGTGGCTGCTACAAAAGTTTTGCTGTTGCTTCTGCTTTTGCTTTGTTGGCTTTTGTTACAATTTTTTTAATATAAATTTAAATTTAATTGTAAGTTTTTTTTTTTAATTAATGCAAATATAAATATAAAAGATTTTATATAAATTTACTCATATATTATTGCTACTGAATTTTTACTAAAAACACTTATAATGTTTCCATTATCAATATTATCAATATTATTATTATTACTTTACTTTACTTTTAATAATTTATTTTAATTTTTAATTTTTAATTTTTAAATAAAATTTTTAATGTAAAACTTTTTAGTTTCATATTGGTTTTGTATCTATATCACAAAAAGTGTTTCATTTAAACATAAATATTTTAATCCATTAATTTGTGTTTAATATTTTTGTTTTGTTTTGTTTTCTTTTGTTTTGTTTGTTTTCTGTTTGTTTACTTAAATTATTAATTTTACATACATAAATTTATTGAATAACATTTACATAGTTCAATACGGTTAATATATTAATTTTTCCTTATATGTAAATTATAACAAACCGCTTTGCTTCTGTTATCTTTATCTTTATCTATATCTGTATTTATCTGTATTATCTCATCGACTTATAGTTATAATGAATCATAATTATAGTATATATATTGGGTGGTCTTATGAAATTAAAACTTTATCTCGAACTTTCGATTCTACAAACTCTACTTTAGCTAATTTAGTATTTTTCATATATGTATGCATATATGTATGTATATCTTTCGCAATAATTCTTAAATATTTATTTGTTTGTTATTGTTTTTAGGTATGTAGTATTATGTATGTGTATGATTTTTGTATACTGATGTACATATATAGAATAATAAACATTTGTATATTTATGTGATCGTTTATAGACTCTTCTAAAGTTATCGGTGTATCTGTTGTTGCATAGGAACAACCAACTACAATTACAGCAGATATTTAAACTACATCCTACGAATAAAACAATGTGTCCACATATTAATTAAAACTAACTCATATTCCTCAAATTACACATGTAATATGTAAGTATACACATAGATTTAAATATATATATATAGGTAGGTACACATATATATATAAAGACTTAAAATGTAAGCTTATTTGATTGCTTTATAAATAGTTTTTTTTTTATTATAAAAATTATAAAATATTTCATATTTACAAAATCCTTAGTACAGTCAATCCGTTCTGCGTACAATATATATAAATATTTATCCGTTAAAAAGTTCACTGGTGTCCAAAAAGTCCTGCAACATTAACTTGACTGCATTTTACAAAAAATTTTATTTTAGTTGGAGTCATTTCTGGACAAAAAATTGTGAATCCTCCAACACCAAAAGTGTGTAGTTTATTTTTATTTGGTATGCCAAATACCAGTAGATCTCTATAATAATCTATGAAAATCTGGCAACATTACAGTTTTAGCTGAATAAAATGTTCGAGTTGCCATATGTTGGCAGACTCCTGGGATATGTTAGTTAAAACTGCAAACATTTCATATTGAAAATGCTCGTTGTTAAAGTAGTATTGTTATCGCTTTGTTGTTGTATTGAAACTGTTTAAAACTTCTCCAAAGCTCGTCGTAGCTTCTTACAATAAAATGGACATTAAGACTCACGTTCTTTTTTCACCTTAACCTCTTCACCCAATATTGTTGTGATTTCACCTTGCATAAATGCCCATGGTATGGTGGAATTTGCTAAGGGACAACGATCACCACTTGGGCAATACACCTCATTACCGAGACCCTGTAGTATAAAGATAAGATCCATAATTAAACATAATCCATATAACGTGTTAAGGATTTCTAACTTACATTTTGTCTCTTAATACTCTCCCGACTGCAGGGAAAGCAGAATTTATGATGATTAACCGAGGGGCACTGCACAAAGTGTGTATCCTCTAAACGTTCCTGACATAATGTGCACTTCAATGTGGCATTTTGTGCTGAAGTAGGTGCAGCAGCGCCTGGAGCTGTTGCTGTTGAATTCATGCCAGGAGCTGACTGTCCTGTGCCATTGCTACCGCTGGGTCCAGTACCGGCATCTGGTCCGCCGTTAGCACCGGGTGGCAATGGTCCTGCACCCCCACCACTGCTTACATTAACTGAGCCACCAGGGCCAACTTGTGGAGCATTTGGCTGATTTGATTGCACTTCCGAACTGGTAACAGTTGTGCTAGAAACATGACGAGAACCAGAAGAACGACGACCGGATGATGAGCCTGCTGTAATGACAAAAAAAAAAAAAAATTAAATTTAAAATTAAATTTTAAAATATAAATTTTGAAAGAATAATAAAATTGTATTATATGTTAGTTTGCTTAATTAATGCAAACTCACCCGAACTATTCGGTGAATGTTGGCTACCGCGAGAAGCTGTACGCGGTGGTGGAGGTCCTGGTGGGCTGGGTCCATTGCGTGGACTACCTGGCGGCAATGTCTCTGTAATTGACATTAAATTAGCCATCGGACTTTGTGCTAATTGTGTAACTGAACAGGCTGTTGTTGATAATTGTGGTAGAGGTGGTGGTGCTATTGACTGTGGTAGAGGTTGTGGTTGTGACGTTGGTAAGGCTGGAGGCGTCGAATTGCCCAGCGAAACGGCCGGATGTGGCGTTGAGAAAACTATAAATCATATAAAATTTTTTCCCGAGAAATGGAAAAAATATATGTATTTTCAATAAGTATTTATTTGCACCGTAACATACATTATACACAAATAAAAATAAAACATTAAGTACAAAAAAGAAAATATTTCATTTAAAATAAAAGTATGTGGAAATAAAAATTAGAAAAAAAAAAAGAATTTAAAAGAATTATATGA
Source organism: Teleopsis dalmanni (assembly GCF_002237135.1). Classification (NCBI taxonomy): domain Eukaryota; kingdom Metazoa; phylum Arthropoda; class Insecta; order Diptera; family Diopsidae; genus Teleopsis; species Teleopsis dalmanni. The sequence continues at coordinate 150,444,845 of NC_051846.1, read as the reverse complement.
AATTATTTGGTTTCGATAAAGAAATAAATACTTAAGAAAAAAACTTGTGATTTCACAAGTTTGACGTTTTTTGGTGTGTGGCACTGATCAGTGAATTTCTTTTAAAATATTAAGAGTTAATAGGTAATTACAACTCAAGAACCAACAACAGACCTTAAAGAACTACTGTACAAGAACTCATCTTGTACAACCTAAACTAATACACAACTCAAACCACTTTATATACTTAAATAGAAATAATAGTTAAGTACAACAAAAGGACCACCAACAGACCTTAGTAGAGTACTAGGATCGTCTTAATAATCTTAACTAGTACGCTACTAGTATCACTAAAAGTGGAACTTTTGTAAATGCACGCATATGTGTGTATATTCTAAACTAAAAAATATTTCTCAGAAAATCCTAACACTTTGTAACAGAAACTTTTCCAGATCTTTTCTGGAAATCACTTCTTTTACAAGTTTTAATTTTTATGTTATATTAATAATGTTACTTGAATTGGAGAATAGCGTCTTCTCAGATAGGCATCGTTCATTCACTAGATGTTTGGGACCTCCACCTTTTTTTTAAGTGGTTCTACGAGTCTGAATGTCTAAACCATGGTAATATAACGCGCCATTATTTATGCCTAAATGAGTTTAAGTACATAAGGCTGTCACTCTACGTAAAGAAAAAATAACATATTGATATCGATAATCAGTTATCGAATTTAAAATAATAATAAGTTATGTAACAGAATGCTAGCATCTGTGAAATCAACTTTTTTAAAAGTGTTATTTCATAGAAAATCCAAGCAAAATAAAATTTTATGTTATTTTATGATAACATAATAGAATAACAACGATATCGATTATTAGTTATCGAATTTGTAATCATAATATATCTAAGAAGTTGTGGAATAGTTTGCTAAGGATATGTACAATTTTAAAATATTATCTGAAATAAGAAATATCTTGCACTTTTTATGAAATAGATATAATATATATTAATAATTTTATCTAAAATTTAGTACAGATAAACTTGAAGAAAAAATCTCAAAATAGAATTTCAGAGTATTTATCACAGAATTTCTTTGTATATAACATGAAGCCATTGTTAAGTACAAAAATATATTTATATACAAATACTTTAATTGTTTTTTTGTAAATCCCCATAAATTCAGAATCAGTGATCACCGTACAAATAACGCTAAACGCACGACTCCTCTATTCAAGTGAAAGTAAACCAATCTGACAAATCCAATCATCTTTGCCAAGTTTCTGATTTTATAGAATAAAAAGTATGTTTGATTGGTAAGAAAAAGAGTCCCTGAAAAATTGATGGACGCTGACACGACATACCCCCGATAAATGTCATTATAGAAAATGTCATAAGAAAAGATGCTCTGAAGAATTTGAATCTTCTCCTAGCCAACGATAAACATAGACAGATCAGATGAAGTTTCACAATCCCAGATGAAGTGTGTTATCTGCAATAACCCTGCTGCAACGATGATATATGGAGATACACAGTATAAAAAAAATGTAGTCCATTGCATAATAACAATAAAAACAAACGTTTGAACTTCGTGCTCTCGACAGTCTCTTTACGAAATAACAAATCGGTGATCCCGAGGGAGTTAACCGTCTGACAACGGGATACTTTTAGTTGGTTGAAGTCTCACACTGACTTAGACTTTCGTTTGCTTTACAATTCGAACGCTATACCGCGACCTATTAAAACTCTTGCACTATAAGATGGGATTATTATCAGGATGACATATAAGAATTTTTATGTTATACGATATAACAATGCTAAACCACGACCTATTAGAATTCTTGCGCTATAAGATGAAGACAATGATACGCCTGGACCTATTACAACTTATCCGTTATAAAATGGAAAAATGCTACATCGCAATCTATTAGAACTCTTGCGCGATAGGGTGGGATAATGATACACCGCGGACTATAAGCACTCTTGTGCTATAAGAATATATGTGTCTATACATACATATGTAAATTATAATTTTTGGAATATCTAATTAGACATTTAAATTGTATAATTTCGATTTAAAATTAAATGACTATAGATCAACTGTACATAATCCTAGCAAGTATGTATGTTGATCCTTTTTTCGTGTCAGCGCAACTGGGCACTTTTAATCTTTGATAGCTGGGGGTAGATACTACAGGGTCCCACCCATCTCATTGACTAATTTATGTATTCCTTATAAGCTTCATGATTATTCAGTGATTGATCTAAGATCTGTTATCTGTTATCGATAACAATAAATCGATTAATATTTTAATTTTAAATTATAATACATTTGTTGAGATCCCATAAACATACGTGCGTATATATAAATAGATATATGTATATAAGTGTTAATAAATTTAATAAAATTTCTCAAAATGAAATCGAGAAATATATTTTGTGGGGTGTTGGTGGGTGAGGTAAACACTAAATTCCCTCTATTAATACGATGGTAAAAATAGAATCTGATACATGCTAACATAACAATGATAGAATGAATATATATACTATATATACACTATATATACATGGAATTATAGTGCTGGAATATTTGAAAATTAAAATTTTGTTCCACAACGAATGGAGAATGGAGAAAATTATTTTTATCAACAAAACATTTTTCATTCGATTTCTTGCCTAATGAGAAGATAAATAAACTTTTCTGTTGTTATATATAAATTCTGAGATACATACGCTGGCTGCATGCACTGTGTTTTTAATAAAACAAAAACAAAAAAAAAAACAAAAAACAAAAATAAAAATAAAAGCAAAAACACAGCATGCTACATGGCAACACAACAAAAAACAATAACAAAAATGAAAATGAGAAACGAAAGAAAAAAAAATATTTTCACAAAATTAAGAATTAAGGCAATTTTATTGAATTGAAATCCAAACAAACAACAAAAACGTCAGCAGCAAAAACCGAAAAAAAAAACACCAAAATTTATAAATAAAAAGCAAAAAATACTAATAATAATAATAATAGAGAAAAAACATCTGCTACTCGCATGCTCTCAGTGGAGCCGCACAAAGAAAATATTTACAACAAAAGCAACAACGTGTATGCCATAAAATGTATTACGATCCGGTGCAGTGAGGTAAAACGTAAGGTGAAGTGTAATTGAGTTTGTATGCCTTTTTTTTCATTTTTTTTTTTTTTGTATCATGATGTGTAAATACGAGAATGCCTTGTACAAGTCATTGTTGCAGAACCAGTAGCCCAGACCTGAATAAGGGGTGATGTGGATTTCTTGAATCAATTATGAATGCATACGTCATTTTTGTAACAGTAGTGGTGAAATGTGTGCTGTTCATTGTGTATATGCTATACGTACGCTTGAACTATTTGGTTTGTATGTTGGACGACGTTGACGACGTCGACGACGAGTTGTACGCTGCGTTTTAATTTCGTGACGATTGAGGCAAAGCATGATTTTTTTTTTTAATACGAATTTTTTTTTGTTGTTTTATTGTTTTAAGAAAACCAGCTAAACAAGAAATTCACAAAGCGGGATATTTTTTTTTTGTTTGTGTTTTTTTTTTTGTTTTTTGCAATAATTCTTTTCTACTACATTTTAAACTTGTAACTGGTTTTACATTTTGGTCATAAGCAAAACTAGCTTAAACGATAAGTGCGCGATGTCAAGCGACTCCAAGCACAAAACGTTGTTGTCCAGTTTCGCCACTTAAAAGACTCGTCTCGTTAGAGAAACGTTCAGGAGATACAAGTTTTAGGAATTCACTAGATTCTTATTATTGATTTAACAGTCCACTCCAGTCCAGTCCAGTCCAGCAATCAGCAATAAGAATGCAAACAAATGTGCTGATGTGCTGTTGCATATATTAAAAAGGCATTGGAATCACATGGAGAACGAACCAGTTTAGTATTTAGTAAGAAAATAGCAACTTAAATTCCACAAACGGTCGTTCCGAATAAAGATTCATTCCTACAACAATTCGTAATATGTTCCACAAAACAAAAACATAGTCACATGGAGAACAAGTTTTTTTTTTGCTTTTTTGTTTTTATAACAAAACTTCTGGTTTTCTTTTAGAATTGTAAGTTTTTATTATTTGTTGCTGTGTTTATTTATTTTTTTTATTTTCATTTCTAATTTTTTTTTATACTCGTTTAGGGCAAGTTATTCTATAAACGATATTTATAGAAATCATTTGTTTATAATACTAATTTGTGTATTATGTTATGTGTGTGGTGAATAAACTCATCCAGTCGCAGCAAGCGCTAAATATCTCGCTCTAGTGTGTATGTATGTATGTGTGTGTGTGTGTGCCGCCCATGTTAGTGATTGAAAGCGGCGATAAATGTGTATTTATCATTATGGACTCTAGTCACGACGTATGGATCGACAACGTACTTTGCATATTTCAGATGGATGTGTATATGTAAATAAAGTTTCGTTTATTAATGCAATAATTCGCAAAAAAAAAAAAACAAGAAAAAAAGCTGTTACGATTTGTAGCCCTGAATTGATAACGTTGTTTTGGTGGCCTTAGTTCAGTATAAAAATAAATGATTAAATAAAAAATGCATAATACATTATAAAACAAATAAATATGTATATACATATATGTATATGTACAAACATATGTATATATAATATTAAACATGGAATAATATTGAGTAATTATATGCATACATATATGAGTAACTTAATGTTGATAATATGAATAAAATGCAGCTTTTAGAAGATAAAAATTCATTTTATTCTAAGATTTTTTATAAGGGAAAATTTATTAAAATGCCTTATGTTGATTACAGTAAACCATTATAGAAGTCATGGTGTGAAGAGTCAATTAAAAATGTTGTGGGGTAAACAGTCATTAGAAATATTTCTAAAAAAATTTAGAAAAACATAGTATCAGAGAAACTCGAAAATAATACTTCAGTTTAAGATCATCGTAATGAAGAATAGATGTCTTCAACTGAAAGTACTGACAGTTATATCAGTACACGCCCTCAAAACCTACCAAGATCTAGAATTGATCCTCAAAAAAAAACAGATATTTTTGAAGGCAAACTCTGCTCTTCAGGTCAACTTTGCAGGAAAGAGGTTAGAACATTTCTGTGGTTATGCTTGTCTATCTTCAAATGAAAGTACTGACAGTTATATTAGTACACGCCCTCTCAACCTACCAAGATCTAGAATTGATCCTAAAATAAATAGACATTTTTGAAGCCAAACTCTGTCCTTCAGGTCAACATTGCAGGAAAGAGGTTTAGAACATTTCTGTCTATTGTCTATCTTCAAATGAAAGTACTGACAATTATATTAGTACACGCTCTTTCAACCTATCCTAACCTACGACTCGATCTTAAAAAAAAAGGGAAATATTTGAAAGCATTCTCTGCTCTGCAGGTCAGCTTTGCAGAAAAGAGGTCAGAATATTTCTGACGTTAGACATCATATCTATCTCCAAACGAAAGTGCTGAGAGTTATATTAGCGCACGCCCTATTAATTTAGCCTAACCAATGACATGATCCTTAAACAACAGAAGCTTTAACAAATAACTGGTATTAAAAAAATTTGTTTAGGAAACAGCTGATCTTGTGTACATTTTTCGTTTAGGAAACAGCTGTGTATGTAAGTTTTTTAATTAGTTAAAATTGATTTATTGATTAATTAATTTAAATATAATAAAAGTGAAATATCTCAAAAATTTACAAAAATTACAGCTAAACGCATGAGTTCTTTTATTAACATCTACTTTCGTACAGCTCTTTTAATTATTGCAATTAATTAATTAAGTTTATTAAGTTGAGAATAAACACTATAATGATTTACAAAGATAACAACTAAACACTGAGGTCTCTCATGCGACTATCATAACAAGAGCGATAAAATATAAGATAATGATCAATATAAAAATGAAGTTACTACATAATCAGAGTTTATCTAACTAATAACTAAGTATCTAATCATAATTAACAACTATGTAGTTATTACTACATAATTACTCAGGGAACTTATAATTATTATACAAAGCAAGGATTTTAAAGTATTCATTGATCGTTGATCAGTTAATTGACAATCTGTAGAGAAGATAGAAATTCTTATGAGTCTATCATCACTACATCAATAACTTGCAGACAAGATAAAAACTCATGCCACTATCATTACTAGAAATCAAAAAATTCAAGATAATGAGCAATGAGCAATGGTAGTTTATATATTTATCAGAGAGTTTAGTTTATATACTTATCTGAGAGTTTATAATAATAATAGTTACTAGACAATGAAAGAGATTTCAAGTATTCATCGGTCGTCTGAAATCATTATCAAACATATGATAATCTGTATAAAAGACAGGAACTCATGACACTATGAGGGCAATAAAATTAAAGATTATAAACAATGTATTATAAACAAGCCATAACAGTTGTCAACAGAAATGATTGTGTTTACATGTTGAACGTAATAGTCATAGGCGATCGATTGTTGGCGATTGCAATAACCACGCAGGCTAACAGGAGAGCTATTGGGATTTTGTTGGCATATCCTTCAAAGGAATGTCAACTGTGAAAAAATTTGTTGTGCTGTACAGTTATTTAAAATCAAAATTATTTTTCATATTATAATTAAAACTCACTCAGACTTTAAGTTATAATTTAATTTAATACTTATAGTGTTGCTATATTGTGAATATAAGCATAAGATATGGAGCTTATAATCTATCTACTCTGAATCATACTTTTCACGGACAAAGAACTTTTCTATATATAAAGTGTATCCACAAATATAACTAATGGCACATGACTATTAAAATGCAAGATTTATGGATTGCGCATGTTGAAGTATTTAACTTAATAAATACAATACATACTAAGTTAAGCTAAATCAGTTGATTAAGTTTTTAATATATTTTTAGTATAAGTACGTCATTTATGGACATATGTCAACATATGTAAGTTTTTTATATAAAAAATCCAATTGGACCGTCATTTGATAACAATTGTGTTCAACATATAATATATAATAAATCCAAGTAGCTAAGCACATTTAAATACTAAATTGATAAGAATACTTATATTTGGTCTGTAAATTATAGAGTGAGTTTGTTCAGATTTGAATTTATTAGATTTTCTGTAGTGATGTATAATCTAATTAATTGCACTTCATCAACCTATTCTGGTTAAACCATAAATATTTTTTTCAAGCCTATATATCAATAGATGTCTACCATAGCCTATTCGTTATCTTTTCGGGTAATACAAAAACTGTATTAAATCCGTTAAATTGAAGAATTCGTGAAATCGAATAAATACGTTTAATCAAATAAATACGTTAAACGAAGTTATCTAGTTTTTAATAGTTCAATTATTATTTATTTTTAAAATTACTTTTTATTTTAATTAATTTTTTAATTTTTTTTAAGTTTATTTTGTTTTGGAATTATTTCTTTTTTTCTAAAAATTCTTTTTTTTTTTTGCAAAATCTTTTTTTTTTTCAAAATCTTTTTTTTTGAATATCTTTTTTTTTTTAACAAATTCCTTTGTTCCTTGATATTCTCTATTGATTGTTATATGCTTTCAATTGTAAGTCTTGTAAAATATCTTTTTTGGTTTAAGGGTTAACGTTTTCTTCAGCTCAATATATACCAGCCTTAAGTGTTCTATGGTATTTTTATATGGCATTTCAGTTGTCACTTTAACGATAGGGGTCCTTTCAGATTCATTTCTTTTTTCCTGCAGTATTCGTTAAATCATTCGATATTGTACGCGACGAAATCATAATTCGGCAAAGCATTTGTTATATTGGGTATTTATTATATTAGACGTTTATTGTATAAGCTACATTTATTCGAGTTTCTATGTCACTAATCTATGACGACTTTTGGTCAGTATTCCGTTAAGATTTTATCGTTCACAAGGATTGTGATTCACAACAGCGGATAACAGCAGCGAGAGCATATATATATAAGGTCATATAATATATAAATGTATAAAGTGTTAGAAATCTCTACGAGAACAACAGTTAAGTATTCCCTTGAGTATTTTTTCATTCACAAGCGCTGTTAATCGATACGGGCTATAAGAATGAGAAGATATAATAAAATTCTCTAGCGCTCAGTACTTCCTATAAAGTTTTACCTTTCACAAGGACAGTGTATCGCTGCAGTTTACACTAATAAGACCACATAATTTATAGGCTCTTAGAAATCTCTACGACGACTACCGTTCTGTACTTTCTTTAGAATTTTACATTTACAAGGACTGTGAATCCACACGGGTTACAACAATGTGAACACATAATGTATACAATCTCAAAAATATCTTTCACTATGTAATCAATATCTTTATATATTAAATTTATTCTTTCTAAACTGGAAGGTAACATCTATAATACTTTTTGCAGTATTAATTCCAAACTATTCTCTTCACTAACCAAACTCCTTGACATAATAATTCTTCTGATTATCTTTTAAAACAAATATCATTTTTATTTCGTCATATTTTATGTGATTTACTCAAGGCGTCCTACTAAAAACCCAGAAAAATCCAATGCTACCAGAAACTGGTAGCATAAAGATAATACAAACCTCAAGACTATATTTTTAGATGTGCAAAATCTATTCTAAACATTTGATAATGATAACCCCACGGTGAACTATTGTGCATTCGCAGATTAAATATACGGCAATGACGACCGACTATAGCAAGCATAAGCTCATAAGCAATTCATGGCGATTAAGAGTTTAGCAGAACCGGTTTAACCGGTTTTTTATCAGTTGTGCTAAATTTTTATTTTAATTTGTGTTTTAAATAAAACAAAACTTTGTTCGCGTATTAAATAGTATAGAGAGTAGACGCGTCATTTTTATGCGTAGGAGAGACCGGGGCAGGAATTCGGAATTCGCTAATTTATTTCTAGTACGCGGTTGGCATACAAAGCTGTTCATGTTTATTAAAATTGCTTAAAATTCCAAAGGCAAACGCTGGCGTGTATGTTCAGTTTTTTTTCTGTTTATTTTTTTTTTCTTTTTTTTATTAATTTTTTTTTTTAGAATTTTCAATAAATTGCAACGTGACATAAAAGTTAATAGTTTTTCCCCCATCAATTCTTCACATGTTCAATTATCACACATGCCTGAAATAATTTTAACGAAGCTTAGATGAATTTTCGAACTTCTCACTTCTCGAAGCAGTTCTTAGAGCAGAGCAGTTCGTGCCGTACGAGTTTAGATGCGTGCTAATCAGTGAATACCTCAAATGCTTTGTTAGGTACGTTATCTTTCCACAAAATTAATGGTGATAACATTATTTGCCCACCTAATGAAATCTGTGTGTCTAAAAGCTCATAAAATGAGAGTCAGTCGTTATCAGAACATTAGCTACATACATGTGAGATAAGATTTAATTTAATATATTTTTCTTTTGAAAATGATTGCATGACAAAATAAAAACTTAATTGCCAACAACGCAAATAGTGAAAATAAACAAACTTTACATTACTGAAGTGATAATTTCACTTCAGCGTTATCAAGTCAAGCGATAACCGTTATCAGTCAAACTTTCCGCTGCGATAAGATAAGCATGCGTGCGCTTACAAAGTTATGAGTGATCGTAGGCAAATCCCAATTGGAACCATCGACATGTAGTATCTACATCCACATCCATATTCACATACCATATACCACATACCACATTTTGTGCACAATAAATATTTCGAAAATATCTGTAAAGTTGTACTCTGTTCAGTTACAGATAAAATTATATCGCGTATTGGTTTACTTTGCCTATTGATTGGGCGTACGCTTTAGCTTTTTTGTTGAGCGTCTGCTCTGGAAGATAGGCGTACCTTATCGGGCAGTGATGTTTACTTTTGCTTATCAGTGCTTTTCATGTGAGCAAAACAATTGCTGGCTACAAGAACATCAGACATTATCCTTATCGGCAATTGCATGAATATGTTTTATTAATTCAACAGTTTTTTATATACTTTTTTATTATTCTATATTAGGAACTGATAAGGAGAATCACTGTTCTAATCAGTCATCAAATTTCAATGCATCAGCTTAACACATGATTGACTGTTGTTCGAAGTAAAAATTATATTGAAATTCTTTTCGGGGATTCATAACGTTATCTTTACTTCGAATGCTTGATTTGATTAAAGTTTTATTATTATTATTTATTGCGATAGACACTAAAATAGATTTTTACTAATAAAGACTAACAAATAAGTAGGAAGTTATAGAGCATTGAATCAAATTCAGCTGATATAATCGATATAACTCAATAACTTAATCAATACAGTAGATGAAGAAATATTCATTTTATTAAGTAATCTATTTTACTCTATTTTAACTAATAGACACTAGCAGTTGAGTAGGAAATAATAGAGAATACATCTGATACTCGATCAACATTAGATAAGAGATTATTCATTATTAAAGAAAATATGTCAAAAAAATTATATATATATTAGATATTACTGAAAGCGTTCTAAGCTCATCCTAGACATTTTTAAATTAACATCTATTAAATATCTGTTCCAATTTACATACATTGTGACCGAAAAGTTTCCGGAAAATTTTAAATAAAACGCAAAATTCTTAATCTTCATCAATATTTATTTTATCTCCTTCAAAATATGCTCCATTAGAAGCGATACACAAATGCCAACGTTCTTCCAATCATCAAAACTTATAGGCGCTTTCCGGTATGGCTTTGAGTTCCCTCTGCGAATTCTGTTTTACGTCTTCTATGGATTCAAAACGCGTTCCTCTGAGTGGTAATTTGAGGTTGGGAAACAGGAAAAAGTCACACGGTGCAAGATCAGGTGAATACGGTGGCTGTTCGATGGTATTTATTGAATGTTTGGCCTTAAAATCGTTGATAATGTTGAACAAATTGAGGTGAATCGGAACAAGCCGGGCGTTGACACGTCGCATACACAAATTGTCCACCAAAATCAAACGAGCCATCTCACGACCGATGCCTAGCTCTCGTGCTATCTCTCTAACACTCACATGAGGATTTTTGAACACGATTTCCTTTGCCTTTTCAATGTTTTCGTCGGTGGTAGAGGTCGAAGGTCGTCCAGAACGCGGCATGTCTTCGACGGTCGTACGACAGTCCTGAAAGGCTTTGTACCACTCATAAACTTGAGTTTTCGATAAAACTGATTCCCCATAAGCCTTTTGTAGCATTCGCAACGATTCTGCACACGAAATTTCGTTCGAAAAACAAAATTTGATGCAAACTCTTTGTTCAATATTTTTTTCCATTGTTTTTTTCGCAACGCACTACTGAGGTGAACTGGTTTCAACAGCTGCCGTAAACGAACTGTCTGACAGATCGCGCTCATTTTTGGCATAGTAATTAAGGACAGGGCTGCCAAACTACATAAACTTAAAATATCGAAAAATATACAGCGCGCGAATTTTAAATGAGAATTTCCGAAAGCTTTTCGGTCACAATGTATATGGTAAGTGCAGACTTCAGAGACACAGACATGCTATGGATCAAATATCTGTCATATACAAAGCTGCATAAAATTAATTGAATTCGGAGTTAGTCCTTTCGTTAGCTTGAATACTCTAAGTAAGGGCAAATATGTAACGCTATGAAAAATTACAATTTATACGTAGTAAATACTTTACAGGCCAGTCTAAGAAATTGGTAAGCCTCATATGGAATGAGGCTAAGATATTGATATTGAAAGTAAGATATTGAAAGTAACAGTAGTTCCTTATCATTCACTATTGAAAGTACAGTTGTCGTTTAAATAAACGAACGCTTGTTTGGATCGCATATTCGTTAAATTAAAAATTTCGTTAAATCTAACGATTAAGTTTAACGAAGAAATATATCTTATAGTAGCTTAGATACAACTTTTGATATATTATATTTTTCAAATACTAAATATTTTTTGATGCTCTCCATTGATTATTTTCAAGCCTTAGAGAATTACGTTTTTGGTATAATGTATATAAATTTCTTTAGTCCACTGTATTGAAATTTTAAGTGTTTTACAATATATACATATGTGAGGCATTTCAGTTGCTAATTTGACAACAGATTTCCTTCTATATACTTTTTCTACAATATTACAATATTATTCATTAAATCATCAAACCATAATTTTTTATCTCGAATTATTAATGATAAAATTTTATCTTTTGTTGAATTGAAAATTTGTATGAATGTACTGTAACAGGATCTTTTAAATCCACCACAAATCAGAAATTTATCTACAAGTTCTTTTCTATTACTTGAAGCAAAACAGAACATCTGATCCCTGTCTTTGGACAAACTTTTGGTATTAAAGATCAGCAAAGACAAACCTCGAATTAAATATTCTCGACATTCTGATATTTATAAAACGCTACTCTTCGCTTAGTTACCGGATTTATTAAAAATCGAGATTCTTTTGCTAAAGATAGAGTTTCTTTTACTAATTACTCGTCCGTACTCCTTTTATTCATGGTAATATGCTACTCTTCGGAATTCTTAAAGACCGATATTCGTTTGCTAAAGATCGAGATGCTTTTGCTAATTGCTTATCTCTCCCTGAAGGTAATAGTACGACTATTTTTCGTTTATGTGGTATATCTGTTAGAAATTAGGTTTGTTAAAATTCAAGGTGTCTTTAGTAATGCCTTTCCCTACTGCTATTCTCGATGAAAAAAGTAGTATGATTACTTTTCGTTCAGTTTCTAGATTTGTTAAGCAGACCCTTTGGCGAATTACGCGTCTTTACTCTTGTTATTTTTGAAAGTAGTAATATGTATGAGTATTCTTTATGACCAGATCTGTTAAAGATATAGTTCTTTTTGCTTATTACTCAACCCTACTTTTATTATTCAAATTAGAAGTAGTAATATGGCTATTCTTTGTTTAAGTATTAGATCTGTTAACAATAAAATCTTTTTACTAATAACTCGTCTTTCCCCCTATTTTTCATAAAAGAAATGGTATGGCTATTTTCTACTTAGATACTAGCTCGAGTTCCTATTGTAAATTACTCCTCTCTACTACTGTTTTTCGTAAAAGTAGTAAAGTTACTTCTCATTTAGATACTAGATCTGTTTAAGATCTAAATATCTTTGATTGAACTCTTTGGCTTCCATTACTTATTTATTATTATAATGAAATCAAGTTTTTTTTTTTATTTATAAGTATTAAACATTATATATTAATATTAATTGTTGCTAATATAAATGATTAATTTGAGAAAGTCAGACATTGGCGTTTTATGTTTGTATTAACGCACGTGATTGCTTGGCTTCGAGTGTAGTGCCCCGTTCAACCTACATTAAACCACGTCGAACCACTACTTCAAGTACTACCACTTCACTTCTCACATCTTTCCGGTTTTTGACTAAGACGCCAGTAGTAATCATAGCAACAGAAAAAAAAAAATACCATGGCACTGTTTCATCTGCTAAAATATTTTCCTCCTCACGGCACGGCACGGCACATTCAGACATTGCAGCACCTCAACTTATTAGCCGGCACTTTGTTTGGCTGTATTGGTAACCGCTCAATAGGCAGTTATAAATAAATAAAAGTTTCTTATTCACTACATACACGGCACATAAGAATCATGTGCATGGGTTGAGTTTGTTTTGGATTTGTTGGCTTTTGTTGGGTTTTGTTTTAGAATGTGATGTCACGATGTCTAATACGAAAATACGATTGCGGTGGGGAGACAGACATGCAAGCGCAGCATTGTTTTATTTTAGTTTTCTTATAAATTCATACAAGCGACTGACTTGGCGTGCTTGTTTATGCACGCTATGTACATATTTAAACACTTTATATACAACATATGTACGCTAAAATAAATAACAATAAACATGCAAGGGAAGCGGCGTACATAGCAGCTTTAGCAGCAATTGAATCTGATAATTATTTTGTAACGAAGCATATCAAAGCGTTGGAATGAATATTTTACTTTAAGTTATTCAACGTGTAATTGTGAATTACACACATCCACACACACACACATACAAATGAAATCTACTTAAAGTGTGATGAGCTTGTTCGGTCGTGTGATCTGCATATCAATGCATAAAAACAAATGTGAATTTGTTTTGACTGAGCTTACGAGCTTAAAATGCAGTAACGTTTGTTTAAAAAAAAATATAATTAAATTTTTTAAGTTTGCCATGTACAGACAACACACAACATTCCGTGCCTGCCCCTCGTGATTGCTTGAACGATAAAAATTAATGCTATTTAAGCATTATTTATGTACTCATATAAAGACGATAAAAAAACAAAAAAAAATTATGTATGGCTTAGGGCTATACCATACATTTGAATTTCCAACTCATGTCTTGTTATCCACAACTGAAACACGTTCCACACTTTAAGAGTTATTTATTTGTGGATTGTTGTGTTGGTGGTCTTGCACATTCATTATACATTATACACACACATTCTGTGATAGGCACACACATGCACACACCAATAAGTAGATATTAAAAGTTCCAATATGTAGAATGCCTGTGTTTTTAGTTACGGTTTACTATGCTGAGAATGTTTCTCTGTTTTCATGTAGTTTTGTATAAGCAAAAACAAGTACAGAAATTTTTACAAACATATCTCTTTATAGATACACATTGTATAAATACTCTTGTATACTATATACGTGCTTGCCAATTTTGTATAGGCAACGTATATGTACGTCGTGTTATGGCACCTACTACGTATTTCAAATTCATCGTCGTCGTCGTCGTCGTTGTCGTTGCCGTCGTATGATTAAAATAAAAACAAGTTTAATGACGACTAACAGAAATAAAAAAAATGTAAGCCAAAAAAAGAACATTAAACAAAAACAAAAAAAAATGAAAAAAAAAGTAAATACACACTAAGCAAACGAACTTGTGAAAGCCATGAACGATTTTTGCACGTTCATTTTTGTTAGTGTTGCGGTATTGCGCATGACAATTTTTAGCAACTACAACTACAAAAACAACAACGACAATAACAGTAACAACAACAATAGCGTATGGCAAAAATAGTTGTAAAATAAGGGCGCCTAATCTTCTTCTTTTGAAAAATGTGTGTACATGCCAGCAACTCTACTCGTTCCTTTTCCTTGTTTTGCCAGCTTTGTTGGTGTGTGGTTGTTGTTGTTGCTGTTGTCTTGTTTGGTGTTAAGCAGGAAGAAGAAATCTAACAAGACAAATGTTAATGGTAATGGTATGGGTAAGGGTAGGAAATATCTATTTGGACCCCTTATTATACACAGCTGAATTGTGTATGTACACCTGTGTGAGTACGTTTTTCGTGCTTCTTCTTCTTTTCTACGCGCTGGTACATGAGATTGCACAAAAATTTGTTGTTGTGCTCAATGAAGATAAAAAATTGTTGCTTTGGAAAAAAAAAGGTAAGGCAAGGAAAGGAAGGAAAAGGTGGATTTTTTTTGTCATTGCCGAGTATTTGCCTTATCAGTAAGAGTATTTTTATTATGTGATAAGCGCGTCAATTATCATATCTAATCTTATCTAACCTATAAGGAAAACATATTTATTTTTTGATAAGTACACCCAACTTTGTCGTTCAGATAGTTAGGCATGGGACAGAGACAAGTAAGAATGGCGCGTAAAGTAATGCGACTTGCGCCCTGCGCCTTGGCGTTGATGTGATAGATAAATATTATTGATTCGTTTTTTATAATTCCTTTTCACCGTTATCTTTTTCACGTTTACTAAGTCGCTTTGCATAGCCAACATCCGACCGTAGTAGCACTTAATTATTTGTTTAAGTATATATCACACACTAATTAACCTAATAATGTCAGAAATGTTCAGGTATGTGTTAGCACTACCAACCACTAAAACAACAACAATAACAATGCATGATACAATGATAAAGTTTGATTGACACTGCACTGCACGGCACTACAAAGGTGCCGTTCGTTTTTCGTTCATTACTTACCGTTTGGTTTGAATGATGCGTCGAATGAGGGTGCACGCACGGGTTGATGTTTGTCGCGTAATCCTGATTGACGATCTGACACAAATGAGACAGCAGCAGGCAAAGAGTCACCACGTGTTAGCGGTGGACGTGCAATTGTAGGATCATCAATATTGTTGCGTTTAATGCCTGATGGGCCACCGCCGCCACCACCACTGCCGTCACCGTGATCATCATCTTCGGATGGTGGACGTTTTAGATTAACTGAAAGTGTTGGTGGTACAGGTCCACCAACTGGACCGGTATTAACTGTTGAGGCTGCAGCTGCAGCTGCTGCAGCGACTGCAGCACGACTTGAAATGGGCATATGGTGTGATGATAAATGTGGTATGCGTACTGGGCGTACACTGGCATCGTGTGCCTCCATTTTCACTGGGAAATCCATTAGATTTGTTTGTGGGGGTCCAATACGCTGTGTGGGATAAGCATGATGATGTTGCTGTGGTCCAACAACTCCAACTCCCACACTGATTGGTCCGCCACCACGGTGTTGACCTTGTGGCTGTGGCTGTACAGCTTGCTGTGGTACAACTTCTCCATTCTCATGACTACGTTTAGCTGCTTGATGCAATCTTTTCATTTGCCTAGCGGCATCGAGCACAAGTTCTATACGATCTGCTCCTTCATAGTTAACACAACCACGACAGACCGCTTCGGAAAAATCATTTATCATCGCCCATGGCATCCGTGGCAGGTCACACAAATAGCAGTGCTGACGCTTTGTCTGCAGCGACATCTTCGAATTTCTGCTTCAACTTAACTGGGCACGCGAATATATATTATAAAAACAAAATTAGTATGTATTTGCTACCCTTCGGGGCGGAACGGTATTGCAAAAACAAAAACTACAGTTTCCTGTTTAATTGGTAAAGCTTTTTTATCGCACTGGTTATAGACGACCTGTTTTCCCTACGAAAACTTTGTTGTACAATACAAACACACACACACACGAATTGAATTCTTGCTCAAATTCTTCTTATATTTTTTCAGTTGGATCTTTAAAAAAAATTACGTTACTTTTTTTGATTTGTTTTGTTTTGTTTTGTTTTAATTTATTAACACGCACAACACACTTTTAATGGGATTTTCCATTTTGATTTTGTTTAGTTTTTCTTTCGTTTCTATTATTAACGTACTCTTTTGCGTGGACAAAAGCACTGGTAATCCATGAGGCCGTTGTCCTGTTTGAATTATTGATTTTCTTCACTCTTCCTTCTTTTATTCGACACTCAATGCTTAGAGTAAATATATTAGGAACAACGCAAAAATGCTATTTGTAGACTTCTGCAGTGTGAAAACAATTTTGTTCCGTAACAGTCCATTAAATAGACTTAAAAAAATTAATAGTTTCTTAAAATATTTTTTTTATTGCTGTTTTTGTTTTTTTTTTTTGTAATGTATTTTTTGTGAATATATAAAATGCAAAATGTTTAAAGAACCGCTCCGATAAACTATCCCAACAACGCACTGAACTTATCTGACACTCTGTCTGTAACCGAATAAACGTATCAGGCAGCAAATTTCTGAATCACTCTCGCATAATGACTGGCGGTGTGTATATGTACGTTTTAATATATACCAAACCAGCACAACACATGCGCATGACTGCTCTTGTACAATATAAAGTACAGTTCTGCTGCACAGTGGAACTGTAAATCGAAAGTAAATGTAAAATGTTCTAATATATATTTTCTTTATTAAGGCCGTGTGCGAGTTCGAGTAAATTGAGGTAAACCAAATTGATTTTTTGCACCGCACTTGTGTAAATATATAAAAGTTTTCAAATTGATTTATTCATTTTTTAATTTACCTCGAAGTTCTGGTAAATACCAAATTCGTTACCATAACGAAATAATTTACTATTACCCTTAATATACCATCAATTTACTCGAACTCGCACACGGCCTAAGTTATAACGTTATTATTAATAACATCTAACTTAAATTATAGAAGCTATAGCTACATGGCCTTAAGCTTACTGATTTGTAGAGAAAAGGAAAATATTGTAGTTGAGAAGCAATAGTTACATGGTGTTAAGCTCACTGATTAGTAAAAGAAAGGAAAATATTCTAGTTTGGAGCTAAGATAAAAGCATGCTTAAAGCTTGGGTGACTAGATTTTTTTTTTTTATATATAAAATTTGCGAAGAAAGTCCTGTACTATATATAAAAATAATTTCTATAATATACAAATTTATGTCGTTTTTGTTTAGTAAATCTATTACAACTTTTTCAATGGAGATTCATTTTTAGTGCAATTAGTAATAAAATGAATTAGGGACCTTTCAGGTACATGTAAAATAAAATAATATAATATAAAATTTATTAATATCATAATATATATAATATAAGAGATTATAATTGAGTATATATTGTTATTGGAATTAATGCTAGACATATATTTTAAACATGATGCAAAAATAATTTTCGTATAAAATATTTTGATAACAAATATATGGTTTTTTAAATAAATTATTAAAACTTTTAATTTGTAAAATAATTCCAACATGGACATTATGTTATGATGTTAACAGTTCAATGATTTAAATTAGTATAACATTTATATGAATACAGAAAAAATGCGATCATATATGATGATTTATAAGAAAAACCTTCGAAAAACGACATTTTTACCTAATTACGTTGGACTTGTGTTTTGCACTAATGTATGTTCTATATCATACTACAACGTAAACCAGATTAATTGCAAACAATTATTGATGTATAGGTAAAATATAAACAATATAAGAAATCATCAATTATCATATGTAAAACATAAGTAATATAAGCAAATATTCTGCAAGCTGTTGTTTTACTGAATAACAAAAATATTATATGTAAAAGTTTATCGACAATACATTCAAAGCTTTCTTTAATCTCACCTTTTGCATTATTTTGCATAACCAGACAGTAAATATAAACTTTAATTATTTTCAATTAACTTCAAGTACTGCTTGATTTATTTGTATTACTTTCGAAAGGAAATTTCAAACAACTTTTTAATATATCTTTATTTTTCTACACAAATTATTGTCATTAACAATTTTTTATTGAGAAATAAATTACTTGGAACTTTTTCTTAATTTGCTTTACTGTAATACATAATAGTCACACAGAACTGCTGGGGTATAGCATTTTCTGCGCTAGTGACGTCACATTTCCATTAAACAAGAATTTTATAATATTTCAATACTTTTAAACTGTAAAAAATAATTATTTCAGTGTAAAGTTTTATTTTATTAAATTGCGGATAAATTGTTAATATGATTTTAAACTAAAATCTTTGTAAATCTTCATTATTGTACAGTATTTGTGACGTAATTGCAACCAAGCGTCTCGGTAATGCCGGACCTTTGAAAATGCACAGTGTCAGAATGGCTTGCACGAAACTGTTTATTAGTGTTGTGTGAGGTGCGGCGTCACAAACGCACCAATACACCCAAATCATTAAGAGAAACATTGTTTTTTTTTGCTTATAAATATATTATGTACACTATACAGAAAGCATTATGTTTTTACAAATGTTCTGTTGAGGGTTTGAGTAATGTGGTTTGGCATGTTCTGCCAGAAGATATACGTGTGCACCAGATATGTAAAATAAGCAGAAAAAAATGCAAAAATATACAATCACACACATTTACTTATATTGATATGTAAACTGGAATGTGGTTGATGCAAAATTCCGCTTTATATTCTCGTATACACATAAAGACAATAAGAAATTTTATATATGCAAAAATAAAACAGAAAACAAAACATTGAAAAAGTCTGTTATGTGGTATACTTCGATCGCAAATGGTGCTATTTTATTGATATTGTGTTACTGCTAACATATGTTTTCATAGTTTCGATTGATATAATAATAGCAATATAAATAAACTAATAGTTATGACGACCAGTGATTAACAAATCTTATTGCAATTTATATTATAATAACGTGACAAAAAAAGAATAATATATATATCAATATGTATATCATTTACATGAGAAAAAAATATATTATTACAAATTTCATTTTTTTTCTATTTTTTTCTAAGTGTTCAAGAAATTAAAATTTCAAAACAACTTTCTTTCCGGCAGTTGAAACGCCACATAGAAAGCCACAGAGTGAGACTTTACCTCTTAGGAATCCAAAATGGATTCATTCCAAATATTGGATCATTCAGATCAAAAGCTAAAACCCCATTCTAGTGATCAAGGGAAAGACCGACATTAGAATATAGAATATAGAAGCTTAAGTATTCAGACAACAAATATACATATTTAAACCGAATTTGTAAATAATGGAGGGGAGCAAGGGATGATTTTCTTGCTAGGTAGTAATAACTTATAAACTGTAAATTCTATGCTAGACATGTTTGGAGATAAATATAAGTGAATTATAATGTCTGGTAAAATATCTTCGCGCTAGGGATAACAAAATGTAATCATTTCATTTAGTCTGCGAGTGCAGTCTCGAGCATTTTTTATTCTGACCCTCGAAGTTTCATTTGAGGTGATGAGATTCAGATAGTTTAGCAGATAGTGTCAATACAGAGCATTTTTCAGTTAAGGGAGATGAAGACTGACATTTTTGATTAACGTGCGAAATGATATTATGTTTAAGAGTGAAAATAATTTAAAAGAATTTTTAGCTTTTCGGGCGGTTGCGATATACGCCAAGAAAGACAATTATCGAGATTTTTGAGAGCTTAATTTAATATATTATTAAAGTTTGTTACTAAAACAGAACAAGAAAAATTTGTTACAATAAATCTACTATTGCAATAAATTTGCAACAATTCTTGCAATATTTATTGCTATTATTTCCAAGACCACTGATGATGGGTATTTGGCAATACTCGAAACAGCTGTATGGTCAACAAAATCATTCAATTATTTAAAATAATATAAAAAGAATTTTTGTTGTAGTTCACTACTTTTTGAAAACCTCTTTATTTATCGTTCATTTTTTTATATAGTAATATAAAAGCTTTAAACAAAATATGAATTTATACAAATATGATATTTAAATAAAATGAATATAAAATATATATTTATATTTTTATTTATATAAATGAAAAATATATTATATATATATAATAAAATACACACACATATATATATATTTGCATTATATACTGTAATTTATTATTAATATTTAAACAAATTATATTTTATTGAAGCACTATTCCAATTTTTCGACTATCTTCAAGGATCTTTACTTTACAAAAACATATTTTCTTGGTCACAAAAAAAGCGAATACTATATATATGATTTATAAATTGTGTTAATTAAATATATATCTATAAATATTTACACCTACAAATATTTATATTAAATTGTTTTTTAACGTCCGTTTTGACAAAAGAAACTAAATTTTAAATATAAACAATTGATTTTAATATACAGGTTTTTATATATTATTTATTTATTATTATATAAAACCGTATTATTATAATTATTATATGTATATAAATATGTTATATTATATTGAAGATATTTGAGCCAGTGCACTTGAGCACTTTTATTCTCTATTAACTGCGAGGTATCTTCAAAAGTACTTTTTACGCCTTGACTGGATTATTCACTTCTTCAGACTAAGCAATAATTGACCTCAGACCTGCTTACCTTCTCGAGGAGCCTGTAACCATTCTGAGATTCGATAATGCGGTGTTGGTAAGTCTGTCAGTTTTCGCAAATAATTTCAGGGCTCTCTCTATACTTTATGTATTTTTTGATCGGATCATAAATTTCATATGATATTTACTTATTTATATTGTATAAACACAAAATCGAAATATTAACTTGTTATATACTCTTATCATACAACTGATCATTTGCTCTGTGTGGTGCTTAATATGACTGCCATTTTTTGGTAGGGTACCGCACAATAATTTTATATTGGAAGCTTATCTATCCATGTTCAAGCGGCAGGTACAACAAATCGTACCCAGTTTTTGATTCATGTAGACCTTGAATACGTAACGGCTCGATTCTTCATTGCTAACAGTAAGTGTAAGTGGAAATAGCTTTAGTGTAGTAGTGTGACGTCAGTATTATTATAGTCTATTAAAATCTAAAAATGGAAATATTTTAAATTAAACAACAAAAAAATGAGAATGGGAATGGGAATGAAGATGAAGATGTGTATACATGCAGAAGTAAATTAAATTTGTTTAGCAAAACATAATTGGGAAAAATGTGAACGTATTTATAACGAAAATACATAACAAAAAAAAAAAAAAAAATTTGATCTCTAGTGTACCGCTATAAAAATGAAGCCAACCTCATTTTAAATAGGTTGGCAACAGCTTACGACTAAAATGAGCAAAACTAAAAAAACAAAAAAAACAAGGAAAAAAAACTGCATTTTATGTACACATCATGGCAAGGTGCCAAAACCAGTAATAACAAAAGCAAAGCTTTAATTATGGCACAAGTTCTCGAGTGTCGGGTGTCGGGTGTCGGGTGTCGGGTGGGTGGGCTTGGCGGCGAAGAGGAAAACAAAAATATGCTTTCGTGCTCTTGTGTGTGAGAGCAGTGAGTTTCTCGCGTAAAATTCTGTACACAATCAAGATTTGAAAGATGCATGCACAAGTTCATCTACCTCATAACAAAAATATTTAGGACACGAAGCTCACAAAAAATTGTTTTTGCGGCCAACGTTATTTGTTGTTTGTTTCATGTTTTATGTTTTGTTGTTGCCGCTGTCACTCTATCCACTGTTGTTGTTGCTGTTGTTGTTAGTGAGTGAGTACATGCATGAATGCTGTGCTGTGCTGTGCTGTAATCGCAATACCAGAAATGTGGCGGTTCATACCAACAACAACAACAACACCAACAATACCAAAAACAATTTTGTTAATGCGCATGCAGACCTTTGAATTGTACACGATATCGAGCACCTGACACACACACACACCCACACACACACACCCACACAAACGAGCCTGCTTTTATTTTGTTTATTTTAGCTTGCAACTGAATGCTCAGCACCCACAATACAAGGCACGGACGCTTTTGTTGTCACTTGTGCTGGCTGCTGGCTGCCAGGAAGCAGAAACTCCGGCCAGTGCGCATGTCTGCATTTGCATGCCTGTGTTGCATGTCCACTTGAAACTGGCGTTCTGTTTGGCTGGGTTAAATATCGATTGAAATTTTACTGGAAAAAGTTGGCCATGGTCTGGGACAAACGAGCTACGAGCTAAAAGCCAATCTGGGAACAAACCCTGCACACGATTCGTGTGTATACCAAATTTTATTTTTCCTCGTTATCCTTTTTGCTTTTTCCTTTTTTGTACTTGCATTGCCTTGTGCACACGTATAAATTCTCTATACTCTTGTGCCACTAATATTTACAAGCTTTTACGCTATGTATTCAATCCATCCTCAAGGATATGTTTACTAGGAAATGGTATACACAATTTTAGTGTAGTTGCCACGAAATCACCCAAAAAACAAAAAAAAAATTAACTTTATAGGAGAGTCATATATGTACACATAAGTATCCATAGTCCTGTATTTACATACATATGTATATGTTTATAATGGAGTCCTTAATGGTTCGAAAAAGCTTATATATACATATTTCATATTTACAAGGGTGAAATGCTATAGTAATTTAATTTTAATTATGAAATATTGATATGATTAGTATGTATATATATATATACATAAACATACATAAGACCCCAGTATAATATATACTTAGTACCATAAAACATAGCTGACTTCATGGTGGAAAAAATTTTTAATAAAAAAAATTAAACCTCAACAATTTAATAATAATTTTAATAATTAATAATTAATAAACAGAAATAATATAAAATAAAAAAATAATACTTATATATACAAAAAATAATTTTAAAAAAATATAAAATAAATAGCAGAATAAAAAATGTTTTAGATTTGTGGGATCTTGAGTTGTAAACACCATAGAGATTATACTTAATTTGAAATTAAGTTCACTTTATATAAATAAAAAAAACAATGAAATCCAGTCTATATCAAACTGTAAATATAATAAAAATTTAATCCGCTACTTCAAAAGCTATATAGTATAACCGGTTTTTGAATAGAACTTAATAATAGCAGTATCATATCACTGATCCAAAGTATGTCAGAAATGTATCAGATTGACAGTCCTGTTGTTTTCTGGTGTAGTTCCTTTTGGGTGTCATATCACTGATCCAATAAATTTCAGAAACATATCAGGTTCATAGTCCTGTTAGTAGAGATCTGCTAAAGAACTAAACAGTTCAAGTGATAGTATCACTGATCCAAAGTATTTCAGAAATGTATCAGGTTGACAGTCCTGTTATTGTACCCCGTAGAAATCGGCTGGTGTAGTTCCTTTTGGGTGTCATATCACTAATCCAAAGTATTTCAGAAATATATCAGGTTTACAGTTCTGTTGTTATTGTAGTTTGCAGAGATCTGCTAAAGAACTAAACAGTTGAAGTGATAGTATCACTGATCGAAAGTATTTCAGAAATGTATCGAGTTGACAATCCTGTTATTGTACACCGTAGAGATCGGCCAATATAGTTCCTTTTGGGGGTTAATGAACTGCACTTGGGCGTTGATGAGTGCCTTCTAGAAATAGAATCAGTTGTTCTTGGAACTTTACGTTTACAGTTCTATTAAGTATTGATGTCATCTCGCATAAGGATTTTCCGAAAGAAAATTATTAGTTATTAGAACTGGATATCCCCCAGGTCGTTTTAAAATTTCAAGCAATATACATATAGGTAAATTTGTGTTCGGTAATTGTTTTTACTTCTTTCTTGTTAAGGTAATATCATACATTTCGGATACCCTTTGATCGATTATTATGCGTTCTTTCTACATATATTATGGTTAGTTGAGTACATTCTACATTTTATATAGAGTCTAAGAATTGTTCAGGGAGAGTAGTTCATGTAGTTCACTGATGTATATATAATAAGCAAATCTATAATAAACAATCGCAGGGTTCTAACAGAGCAATTAGCAAATGCACTTTGTTTATTATCTTTTTGCATATATATAAGACATATGTGCGAAAAAGTTACGCAATGAGGTACCTACGCGGAAAACGGGTTAAAATATTCCACAGCTAAGCATGCCTATTGTAAAAAGCGACTAAAATCCAGTAGGCACTACTTGATACTCTTTGCAATATAAATGGTAGTTAGTGAGTTTTACCTGCGGCGTCCGACGATAGGTGTAAATATGGTATCACGAAGTTCAGGGCCCATAGCTTCGGCAGTGTCGCAAAGAACATCAGAGGCATTAAATGGATCTCATTCTATTCCATATCGAAACGTAAAACATCAATTGGTACCGTTAAGAGCACTGTAATGTTAAGTCTTAATAGTAGGAAGTTTCACTCTCACAAGGAAACGCTTTCTGCCCTGACTAACCAAATTAATTTTTAATAAACACAACTACAAAGTGAAGCTCTAGATTAAATTAAGTAAACGCTTTTGAGATCACAGACCTAACCTTACATCTACAGATGTAGCTTATTTTATAGTTATTGCTTTTTATTCGTATTATTATCGTATATTACTACAGTAATACACAGTAATAAAGATCTTTTTGTGGAAGATCTTAGATAAGTATGTTAAATTTCTACTTCACAATTTCGTCTAGGTTTATAAGAAAATAGTTTGATTATTTGAAACTAACAAAAATTCATAATACAATATATTAACTAATTTCAAAACTTTTGTTCTATAGGTTACAATAGTATACATCGCCCCAAAAAGATATGCGAGAGAAAAGTTCTTCATAAGATTTTCAGTAGCCTGCAAGGATCTATAAAGCAGAGAACATGAATGAAATGAAGACGTATACATGGATAAGAATATGGGTAGCTAATTGTAGTGTCAGAGGGGAGATATTGATTTCGAATTAAAAATAAATTGGGGTTGGGTGGGATATAAAATGAAGTCAAATGGAATCAAGGCAGTGTAACCTAGCTACTTCAATAAAGTGAGTTAAAAGATCAATTGGATTCAATTTACTGTATGCATTGGGGCAAGAAAACAGACTAGTGTCCGATGCTTAAGTAAAAAAAGTGTTAGAAGCGGCAGTTAGATGAAAAAAATATAGGAGAAGAGAGCCGAGTCTGTAGCCGAGTGATCTAGTTCTAGGAGTAGTAATCACGCTTGAAACTATCCAAGGCGCCGTACACATTTTTGTAGAACGGGTTGTTTTGGACAAACAAATAAGTAAGTAGGTAATTAACTTCAATTTAGTTAATTAACTTCAATTTAGTTAATTAACTTTAATTTAGTTAATTAACTTTAATTTAGTTAATTATCTTCAATTTAGTCTTAGGCATTGCTTTATAAAATAAATAAAAAACTGAATATAATTTTAATAAGTTTATTAAAGATATATTCAAATAATTTTTTTTTCAATAATTAATACATTTTTACTCACAAAAACTTCTAAATACATATCATTTTTCAGCACAATATATAATATAATTTAATATCAAAAAATGTAATTGTTTATAGAATATGTATAGTTTTACGTATTTTATTTATTTTTGGTTTTAGTTTTAATAAACTTCATTTAAATAACAAGTGAACATTTTAATTGTTAATAGTCATTGTCCATGGTTAGTAAATAATTTTTTGTGGTTCAATGAGAACACATTAGTTTTATCAAAAAAGGACACTTATTAAGCTTAATTGAGCTGCAGTGTAATTTATAATTAATGATAATTAATAATTTACTACTTTACTATTTTACTATAAAAATGTAAATAATTTGAAATTTTTGTTCAAATATTACTAATTTGGGAGACATAATGTTTATTTGGTAAAAATTTTGATTAGTTTTCTTGAGATTTAATCCGATTCCATATTATAATAAATTTTTATATACAAAAGAGAATAAATATTAAATATTTAAGTGGACGCCATATATAAAGTAATAAAATAAATTAAATACATACAAATATTAGATACATTCGACCTGTTATGTTTTTAATATCTTTTACATTTTTTTAAATATAAATAAATAAATGCTTTTAAAACTTTGTCTCATAAGTTAATAGATCCGCCTGATCAGGTTTATCACGTGTTGCATGATATGCTGCACGTTCTCGATCAGGAAATTTGGTTGGTACATTTGGTGAATGCAAATTGACTTTAGCTTCGAAACGTATGCCGGCAACTTCAACTTCATAGTGACCAGAAAGCACATAGTCATTGGTCACAGGAAGTTCATTACCAGCTTCATCAAAGTTCCGGACGAATCCAAGACAAACTTGTTTCGCAAAGGTGAAGCCATAACCGGTAGTTGTAGTCATTCCACAATATTTACCATCGCGATAAATAGGTTCACCACCCCAACACCAGAGATCAACTTCATGATCATGATCATTCAATAATAATTGCACGTACATACGCTTAACTCCTTCCTCGCGTTGTTTTAATAAAGCTTCTCTTCCAATAAAGTTGATGGGTTTCTAGAAGTAATAGAGAGATTAAAAATTGTGGCAGTTAGTCTTTAAACTTAATTTCTAGTGATTAAATAATTATTAATAATTATAGTTTTATAATATTTTATAATTTATACTTATATTATAATATTAGTTTTATATTAGTCCTATTCTGTTTGATAAAATGGGATTTAGTCTGTGAAGCATTTCTAATCAATAATGACTGTATTCACTTCGGTGATCCACTATAATAAGTGCTGTATTTAAATAAAATGTTGAGCTATTGAGGTGATATACATTTAGTATAACGCATTCCTCACTCAATAATAGACAAATATACGATCAAATACATATAGGTAAAAATATTCACAGATTATTTTATGAGGTCATTAGCTTTAACTAAAAACATTTAGCTTTAGTAATCCTATTTTTAGGCAGTAGTTACTTACATTAAACTTAACACGCCAACTGCGACCACATTCCAATGGTGTTGTGAATGTATCCAGGTCCTGACCCCAAAATGCATAGAATTTTTCAATCCGCAAAGTGCGTGTGGCATAATAACCTGAAAATAAAAATGATTGCAATTTATTGCAATATATATATATCAATTACTCCTATTTCAGTTAAAAAATACTGTAGCAAGCAATAAATTTAAAGTACAGACCCCCTAATTACCTTATCCATAAATTTTGAAAGTAAACTTTATACAGATATAAAATATGTATAAAGCTACCAAGTTATTTTGGTCCTGGAACACGAAGTAAACGAAGTCAACGAAAGAGTTGATTGTTCCGTCAAACGTGGACTACAACTTAAATTAATTAGACTTGCGCGATTCTGTATTTCAAAGAGAGGACACATAGGGGATAAACTTAGATATTGAATAGATTTCCAATATTAAAACTTTTGGATTAAGCAGAGA
The DNA here is from genome assembly GCF_002237135.1 of Teleopsis dalmanni. NCBI lineage: Eukaryota > Metazoa > Arthropoda > Insecta > Diptera > Diopsidae > Teleopsis > Teleopsis dalmanni. Next base: position 150,416,527 of record NC_051846.1, on the reverse strand, counting down.
TGTTATCTGCGATGCTGAGAGGGCAGACTTTTCAAACAATTTTGTTGACATTCGTTCATAGGTTAAACCTTTTAGGTTTGAAAAGATTATCAAGTATGTATAACTGATTATTACTTGTAGAAGTCAGATCATAGCTCAGTGTGTTAGCACTTACTTGAAAGTTATATATCACTTTACGATTGAGTGATTAAGTCATAGATGATGAATTGCAGTTTAAGTTAAAAAAACTGTCAACATCGACCCTTAAAAAATATAAATAACTCGAAAAACAAAGTTAAGAACAGATAACATTTCTAATGACTTTTAATTACAATATATAATAAAAACTGTTTCTTGACCTGCATTATTTATAGATTAAGATTATAATTGTGGACATAATCATATTAAGTGTATAAGAACTAATCGATTAGATAGCCTTTTAGCCTAAATATACATAATATATAAAATAACATTGCTTTGGAAGTATTTGAATATATGGCATCGAATTACTTACCCGCATGTTGTATGCCATATTTTTGGCCAGCACTATAGAGTCTTGAATAGACATGTAAAGCAAATTCGTTTGGGATATAAAGCA